>NC_088648.1:6844695-6919695 GCF_964019385.1 Sycon ciliatum | reverse complement strand
ATGACTAAACCAGAAGGGAAAAGGAAGAAAGAGAACAATAATCATAACAAGCAAGTACAAGTAGAGAGGTAAATACTAAATGGGTCTCAATATCATCGTCACAGGTACTGTGTGGACCACAGCCATCTCTTTCGGATTAGATCCTTACATACGTTGACCTTGAAGGTTTGGAGGCGTCTTGAATGAGGCTCGTGAAGCAGGAGGTCCGCAGGCAGGTTGTTCCAGGGTGTGATGGCGAAGAAGGGGAAGGATCGCAGGAGGTAGTCAGGGGCTGTGCGAGGGGGTGTCCACTTCAGCTGAAAGGCATGGTGCGTCTGACGTTTTTGCCGTGTGCACATGCTAGCTACGGCAGGGGGCTTGGTTGGTGGCAGCATGGCCTTTACCTGGGGAGGCCCTGGAATGTAGTGCAGCTTGAACACGTATGACAGGGCTGCCACCATCCGACGAAGCTGGAGACTTTGGAGGATGGTTCCAGGTCCCAGGAAATGCAGGGCACGTTGCTGAACCTTGTCCAGCTGGGCCATGTTAGTGTAGAGCATGCAGATTCTTCAACCTTGTACCTGTTGCATTGTAGTCTAGTGCCTGTGTCACTGTAGCTTGGTGTGTTAAAACCTGTACAGTAATAAGACTAGTATCCTTTGCATGTGAAGTTCGAACCTACCTTTTCCAGAAGCTTTCCTTTTTTTCTTTACTTTCTTCCAATACATGTCTTCTGATTGGCCGAATCTGTGCCATCTCTCTATCTCCTGATTGGTCTAAACCGTTGCTCGTTGTTATGTGAAACCTGAACTCTCTTAGTCTTGGCACATATAAAAAGCTCTGTCTCTGAAGAAAGATCATCCTTCATTTCTTCAACCACTTCTCCTTGCTCTGGTGAGACTTGTTGGTTGTTGTGTGCCCAACCACTTGGGCCACGCTACATTAGTTGCGGCTGCGCTCGACCAGGCCAGTGGGGCATATTCAAGTAGGGGTCGCACGAATCCCTTGTAGACCATCACTCGACCATGGTCATCCAGGATGGGTGCTGCCTTTCGTAGGAAACCCAGCCTTTGGGAGGCGCGCAGTGCAACACTGCGAGTGTGCGCTCTGTAGGAGAGAGTAGGGTCGAGCATGACTCCCAGCAGCTTCAGGGTATCTGTCTCCTGGAGTGCTTCACCTCCAAAGGTGACTGGTGGAGTGCAGGGAGGAACGTGCTTGCGATGTAGAATCATGCGCTGTGTCTTGGCTGGCTCAAAACAGATACGCCACTTGCGGCCCCACTCCTCAAGACTGTTGAGGGACCCTTGGAGGGAGGCGGTGGACTGTTGGAGATCGTCAGTTGGCTGTACTAAGCGCTGCTGTAGAGTGTGGTGTCGTCTGCAAAGCTGCTCAGCTGCGTTCCTGGAGTTAAACATTGTTCAATGTCACAGGTGTATAGAAGGAAGAGGCTGGGTCCTAGGATGCTGCCTTGGGGGACACCAGCCTGGATGGGTTGAGCATCTGACGTCTGGCCTCCAACCACAACGCGGATGTTTCGGTTGGTGAGGTAGTCCTGTAGCCATACAAGCAGGCGTCCGTCGACGCCGGCCTGCTTTGCTTTGTACAGCACTCCTGTGTGCGATACCCGGTCAAACGCACCGGCAATATCCACGGCGAGGACCTGGACACAACCGCCAGTACTTATGGTGTGGACCCATTCATGTTGGAGAGCCGTTAAGATATCTGCGGTTCCTCTACCACGTCGGAATCCAAACTGGCTGTTTGGCAACACCTCATGCTTCTCTAGGTAGTTAACCAGTTGCGTGTTTACAATGCCCTCCATGACTTTCGACATGATCGTTAGCAGTGATATTGGTCGGTAGTTAGATGCCAAAGATCTGGAGGACCGTTTGTGAACTGGGACTACATGGGCAAGTTTCCATGCCCCAGGTTGCACACCGTCTAAGAAGCAGAGGGCGAAGAGCTTTGCCAGTGGGTCTGCAAGTTCAGATGAGCACATCTTGAGCACACGAGCAGAGATGCCATCCGGTCCAGTTGCTTTTGATACAGCCAAGTTCGCCAAGTGCCGTTTGACCGTTGCTGCGCGGAAGTGAATGTGCTTTGATGCAAAATCCTCACCTCATGCCCAGTAAATGTACAAGTACAGTACATGGTACAGATCATGCAATACTAATTTTGGAGCACAAGCCTTCTTCCTCTTTTGGACTTTTGCGCATCGCAGATACTGCCACTGCTTTAGAAGTTGAATCAGCGCCTTGCCATGCTTGAACAGATACTGCCACTGCTTTAGAAGTTGAATCAGCGCCTTGCCATGCTTGAAAATGATGTAGATGGAGTGCCTACGGATGCTGAAACCTCAGTCTGCCTGGGTCCCACACGAACTGTGAAAAAGTGATGTGGTCTGTGAGCTATCCCGGATCATACATTGTAGGTCCTATTTTCTAGCAAGGGACAATGCTTACTGCTTTGTATGGAATATCCTACAGAAATACGATACATTTCTAAGTTCTAACAATTGTCCATCCACAATAATCATATTCGCAGTTTAAAAAAAAAATAATAATCATGTGTGCTGTCAGTGTAACACACGCTCAAGACCATTACTAGTCTTATAGTTTACATGTAAATGCTCCAGGGCTGAAATTCCTGGCTGTCGTGTCTAGCGGCTGTGCTTCTACTTTTCATGTACTCTGTTTCTCCCCGGTGGGTTTTACCAAGAGTACATAAGCTCCCTAGGAGCTTGTAATTATACTCTTGGTTTAACCTGTAGTTCTTCTTGAGCAGTGTTTCTGCTAAGTCTTTTCCCTTCACCCCTTTTCACTTCCCTTTCATCCCATCCACCCTTCCAGGAAACTCCCCTGATAAAGATCCATGTACGTTTGGAGAATCCTTAAAAAAATAGAGAGTACGAATGAATCAGAATCCACAACAAAGCACGAGCAATGCGTCAACGTCACACAACTCTCCAAGCACATCTGGAATCTGAAGCGAGCGAACACCGCCCATGAGCTGAATTGGAGAACCAAGGACGGCGACAAATCCTACACAAGTATCACTAAGCGAATCGATACACACTGTGCACTACTGAGATAGACCCTACATCATCACCAACCTAGCCTCTACAAGACTACATCCTGCCCAAACAATGCCTCAGTGCTCGTCTCATAGTGCCGACACGAACACAAAATACCAGTACGTCCCAAAATTCCACGATGCCACCTAAACTCCTAACTACTTGAAGTACCTCTACTGCCATAGTCTTCTCAGCCACACCATCCCTACAACCCCACCACCTATAGTGCTATACCCCGTAATGTCTATGATCACCTATCCACATGCAACCTCTGCATAGACCTCACTGCTCTAGCCTGTGACCATGGTGACACCCATAGGGCCATAGCACGCTAGTAGTGAGTACCATATAAGACTCATTTCACTCAATGCGTACCCACTCCCCACACCAATACAGTCAATGCGTACCCACTCCCCACACCAATACAGTCAATGCGTACCCACTCCCCTTGCCATGCTTGAAAATGATGTAGATGGAGTGCCTACGGATGCTGAAACCTCAGTCTGCCTGGGTCCCACACGAACTGTGAAAAAGTGATGTGGTCTGTGAGCTATCCCGGATCATACATTGTAGGTCCTATTTTCTAGCAAGGGACAATGCTTACTGCTTTGTATGGAATATCCTACAGAAATACGATACATTTCTAAGTTCTAACAATTGTCCATCCACAATAATCATATTCGCAGTTTAAAAAAAAATAATAATCATGTGTGCTGTCAGTGTAACACACGCTCAAGACCATTACTAGTCTTATAGTTTACATGTAAATGCTCCAGGGCTGAAATTCCTGGCTGTCGTGTCTAGCGGCTGTGCTTCTACTTTTCATGTACTCTGTTTCTCCCCGGTGGGTTTTACCAAGAGTACATAAGCTCCCTAGGAGCTTGTAATTATACTCTTGGTTTAACCTGTAGTTCTTCTTGAGCAGTGTTTCTGCTAAGTCTTTTCCCTTCACCCCTTTTCACTTCCCTTTCATCCCATCCACCCTTCCAGGAAACTCCCCTGATAAAGATCCATGTACGTTTGGAGAATCCTTAAAAAAATAGAGAGTACGAATGAATCAGAATCCACAACAAAGCACGAGCAATGCGTCAACGTCACACAACTCTCCAAGCACATCTGGAATCTGAAGCGAGCGAACACCGCCCATGAGCTGAATTGGAGAACCAAGGACGGCGACAAATCCTACACAAGTATCACTAAGCGAATCGATACACACTGTGCACTACTGAGATAGACCCTACATCATCACCAACCTAGCCTCTACAAGACTACATCCTGCCCAAACAATGCCTCAGTGCTCGTCTCATAGTGCCGACACGAACACAAAATACCAGTACGTCCCAAAATTCCACGATGCCACCTAAACTCCTAACTACTTGAAGTACCTCTACTGCCATAGTCTTCTCAGCCACACCATCCCTACAACCCCACCACCTATAGTGCTATACCCCGTAATGTCTATGATCACCTATCCACATGCAACCTCTGCATAGACCTCACTGCTCTAGCCTGTGACCATGGTGACACCCATAGGGCCATAGCACGCTAGTAGTGAGTACCATATAAGACTCATTTCACTCAATGCGTACCCACTCCCCACACCAATACAGTCAATGCGTACCCACTCCCCACACCAATACAGTCAATGCGTACCCACTCCCCACACCAATACAGTCAATGCGTACCCACTCCCCACACCAATACAGTCATGTCCATGTACAATGTGCATGTCTTGTATACCCAATATTATCATGATATCTGATGATTGCAGTGTGTGTGTATACCCTTGTATACCCAATATTATCATGATATCTGATGATTGCAGTGTTGTGTATGACACACTGAGTTACAACCACAGAGTCTTTCTGTCAAATGGTCGACTGTTCTGTGATCGTCGGTATACCCATTGGTTGTCTATTTTTTGTGAAAACTACATTTACCACATGTTATGTTTCTTCACCCTTGCACCCTTTCTCTCATTCATTCAATGTGTATGGGTCGAACATTTATCATTGTTGTTTTATCTATCCTTCTTTGTTCTGTTTCATCATTCTTTCATGTTCATCACAAATGCCAATATCGCATGTCACTGACTATAATAATATTGGTTAATGTACTCTTGATTATACCCATTGCCTAAACCTCAACTGCTGTTAAAATACCATCACGTGACTGTATGCTGTCAATCACAGCACCAACGACTTGGTAATCTTTGCACTAACATCACCACCTAGCTAGAGTACAGTAAGGTATCGGCTAACACCTGAATTAGCTCATATCACAAGCTAGAAGACGGGCCTGGTATTGTTTGATAAAACTCAGCTGAGCAGAAGAAAGTCTTTGGTGTCTGTTGTTTTCCGTCTTGCTGTGTGTATGTAATCAATGTCTCATGACGTCATCCGTCCATGCTGAGTAAAATCCATGTGTCCATTATTCTGATAGTGTGATACTGTGTAGGTAGAAGTAGAGGAGTATTTAGCAGAACATGTTGATGGAGATAACGGCAGAGAGCTACATGTGTGAAGAAATGGAAAGATGAGTAAAGGTGAGTGACTTACGAATATTCATGACATTGTACTGGTGTTTTCAGAGATGACATTCTGTTGTCATCGTGTAGTACTAGTAGTAGCAACGTGACACGTCTGTGGTGATGAATCACCTGCGCTGCAAGGTATCGTTCTATCTAATGTGATGGGCTGTCACTTGCTTCGGGGAATTGAGCATCCTATCGCCGCAGGCGAATGCCCTTCGCAGTCGAATGCTGGCTGCGGGCTGGTCGGCAGTAACTCCCTGCCTCTGGTAACAGACATGAACGTTTGCATGATTGGCAGTTAAACTGTTAATACGAGTAGTCACTCATGAGTCATGGTCATAACAACAAGCCCTGATCACATTATTAAATTTTCAATGTCTATTGTTGTTCCCACGTTATTGTAAAAACACTTTGTATCGAGCAACAGTACACGTATGATAACCTGAACTGGTTCTGTCAGTACCTCTGAGTTTCGCTGAGGTGACCTAACAATGTCGAAGCAGCTAGCCGTCCGGAGGTCTTCTTCACAGCTCTGTTTTCGTCATCTACAGGAGCGACCTGTTGGCGCACTTGCTCTCTTCATATATACAGGTACTGATGTACATGACTGTACAGTCAGTCATCATTGTATGGACCGGACAACAAAGGTCCCTGCAACTGTACAAGTAAAAAAGTCCTTCTACTCAGTCATTGACTTTTGTGCACTAACTCTTTGCTATGACTCATGACATGAGTATGACTTTCGCACGTAGCCAAGGAGGACACTGCACTGACATCATGTACACTGACGTCAAAATGTAGATGAATCACGTGCTACATCTCGCAGTCAACGTGCACACATCAACCAGGGCCAAGGCGCACTGCATCATGTAAACGAGAGAGGGAGGGAGAGATGAAGGCTTACCGAGAGAGTCAGCTTTGCAGCCTGGAGGAGTGAAAATCCCTGGGTCCGCAAATCTGGGGCCAGTTCCATAGCGAAAAGGCTTGACTCACGCGATCCGATGTCAAATCTTAACAGCTCTGCGCATCGACCAGGGAGTCGGAAAATAAAAAGTATTTTGCGACTCCCTGAAATCTCCCGTGCGGTTCTCCAGCCACCCAAGTCTCATGCGTAAATAGAATAGAAATATCCAAGAACGGCTTGACTACGACTCAGTAGATCAACGGTTCCAAATACCGCAAAGTCGCGGATAAAAGCCGGGCTTATATTAAGCACATAAGCCGCTTCCTGCATCAGGCTTCAATGCAAACCGGGCTTGTATGCAAACCATGCTTATGCACCACTGATATTTTGGCCAGGCTTGTATGCACATCGGCCGATCCGGGCTTGCATAGAAGCCAGGCTTCTACGCGCGACACGCGTAGATTTACCACTGACTACCGGTACGCGGTATGGCGGCAGTTTTACTATGCACTGTACATAGCGCATGCACTCTTGACCTACCCGATCCGCGCTTGCATAGAAGCCAGGCTTCTACGCGCGACAGGCTTATATGCATTGACCCGTTCGATTTCCAGGCTTCTATCCGCGATGTGCTTGTATGCAAACCCGGCTTTTATCCGCGACTTTACGGTACGTGTAAAAGTGCTGTTGACAAAACTGTCAAGAGACTGCCAACCAATGACGTCGTCAGTGTACCATAGTCGAGTCAGGTTTATGACGGGACTGCGGCCCGCGGCGCCAAGAGCATAATCACTGACTCGGTGAGGTCGCAAGACCACGGAGAGGCGCGCGCACTGACCGTCCTTGGCATTACGGACAGGCAGTTGATGCAGTGCTTTGTGGAAAAGCCAATGATAATACTCATACGCACCATTATGACGTTGTCTGATGATAGCAGTGTTGATCATGACACACTGCGTTACAACCACATAGCCTTTCTGTCCACTAGTTGACTGTGCTGGGATTCGTGTCACATGTATGTACATAGTCATTGGATGACTGATTTTGTGGCACTTCATTTACCGCTTGCTATGTGTCTTCACAAATGCACCTATTTCCCATTCTGTTGATGTGTATGGGTCGCACATTTAGTTTTCCTTCTTTGTTCTGAAGGATGAAGCTGCATGAAGCCTCACCACTGCTACTAACTTCTTTGTTCTGTTTCATCATTCTTTCATGTCCATCACAAATGTCAATATTCCATGTCACTGACTATAGTGCACTGCCTTCACCTCAACTACTGTTATTATGCAATCACGTGACTGTATGCTGTCAATCACAGCACCAACGACTTGGCAATCTTTGCACTAACATCACCACCTAGCTAGAGTACAGTAAGGTATCGGCTAACACCTGAATTAGCTCATATCACAAGCTAGAAGACGGGCCTGGGATTGTTTGATAAAACTCAGCTGAGCAGAAGAAAGTCTTTGGTGTCTGTTGTTTTGCGCCTCGCTGTGTGTCACAGTGTGTATGTAATCAATGTCTAATGACGTCATCCATGCTGAGTAAATCCATGTGTCCATTATTCTGATAGTGTGATACTGTGTAGGTAGGAGTAGAGGAGTTTTTGGCAGAACATGTTGATGGAGACAGGACCAATGATGGAGATAATGTCAGAAAGTTAAGAAGGAATTGAAAGATGAGTCAAGGTAAACGACACTTAGCATATGTATCATGAAGTGTACACAACCAGGGGTTAGGGGTTAAGGGTTAGGTACTCTTGATATCATGCACTGCTGTTTTTACATTCAATGATTCATTGGTATCGTGTAGCAACAGTATGCCAGGGATATATAGTACGAGACACTCTTCTGTACTTCAAAGTAATTGTTTCTACATCTGCAGTATACTGTACAGCCTAGAGAGCATCCACACTTCTCTGTGAAGGGGCATTGTATACAGTTTTCGTGTTCACTGGCACTAGTGAGTTCTGAAGCCTCAAAACACTAATAGCCGCCTCAGAAACGGCCAACGTGGCAGGAAGTTCGTTGATCAATTCATTATAGCGTAACTTGTAGTTCCTTGGTCTTTTTTCTTTTCTATAAAGCTATGCTTGGCTCTCCATCCGAGTCAATTCTTTGTAGATATTTTTCATAGCTTACGTACACACGAGTCACAGAAAACCACCCGTTTTGATTGTCGTAACTTAAGTTTCATGCCATATAGCAATCTTCAGACAAGTGATCTATCGAGCTGGAGGACTCAGCTCTCTGTAGATTACGTACATGTACATATACTTCAAGTACTAAGTATATGTAGGAGGGCAAAGTAAAATGCAGCACCTAATGATTTCAATGATCTGCGCGTACGGTTCATTACGCTTGCCAGCTAGGAACGATGCAATTCTCTTGTACAAGCTTGCCGAACGCTGAAAACCACCTGACCATGTCACAAGGAGTAAAAGTAAAGTTCGCACCTCCGCGTTACAACCGGCTATACGTTGAGAACCACAACCAGCTCAGGAAGTTTCGCATGTGCCAGGCCACCACCGGTTGCACCATGCCTGTGATACCAAGGTGGCAGATGCAGCGCCTAACGGCGAGGGTGAGGTGGTAAGTCTCACAACCAATGCCCGACGAGGGGGCTAACCTACCTCGTTAGCTGCATCCTTGTTACCCTCACTCCGAGTAGTGAGTACCCAGTTGACCGTGGGTAGGTGTTGGCGGATAATGCCGGCATTATATCGAGCATTATACACCACCCGGAGCATTACGAGCATTATAAAGCATTATTACGAGGCCAAAAATGGCATTATACGATGTTCTACATGACTGCATAGTAGATCTACACACATCCTCACGTACAGATTCGTATCGGCTATAGCGTTGGTCTTTGATTGGCAACATTTATTACTATACGCGATGTATTACCATGATTACTACAAAAGTAGTACAAGCGATAGACTACCGCACACATCATGCATGGTACCAAACAGATCGTGGCACGCAGTGCCAGGCCCAGTATACTGCATGCAGTATTGCTAGCTTAGTAGCTAGCTGTGGTGCAGCACAGTGAGGCAACTCTCGCAGAAACTTCCGGTCCCGGAAGTCTATCTTCGGCCAGCAACTAATTACTTACTTTTTGAAGATCCAGGTAACAACGCCGAACCAACGAAACAAATGTGAGGCAGCATGGAACGGTACGCGGTGGAGGTGCGCACACGCACACATTCCAGACCTTACCCGGTTACCGTCCACAATGTTACAAAAAACATTTTTCATCGAAGCAAGAGTCCATGTCTTTGTCGAAGAGTAACGCTGGACTTTCACCGGACATTGACCATTGTGTAAGACCAGCTAACTAGCAGCCAACGCTGATGGCTGACTCGCCGCGATGCCGTTCTTTGGATTGGGAGGAAGCTGGGCTTTCTCCAGATGAGCTTTTGGCGGAGTCCTCTGATGATAGTGACGTCGTCGAGTTGGAAACTGCAGATCCTGCCGCGATAGCGAGGAAGCGGTCTTTTCAGAAAACAGCTACTACCAAGTCTGAAAATGTTTCCAAAAGGACGCGAGTAGCTCATGGACAAAGCACTGAAGTGGCCATCAGTGCCGAAACACGGGTGCGGAGCCGCTCAAAAGCGACTGTGGCAAGTTAGTGTGCCTGGCATGCCATACAACATTGTCAGAGAAGAAGAGTATAATCATATCCCATATTGCTACCGCGAGACACAAACAAGGAAAGTCCCGTTTGGAGAGGGAAACTCAGAGGCAGAAGCTGGTCAAGGAGTCCTTCTTGGCGTATCAGAAACGACTTGGGAAGGCTCTAGCCGGCACCGGTCTTACTGAGGCCGTTAGTTCAGCCGAGTCTGCGGCGGATCCAGATTGTGCGTTCTATGTTGCATAGCACGGGTGCAATATTATAGCGTGTTTCTTAGCCCGATACCGCAAGGTTCAGGTCCGGCGGAGCATTATCAGCATTATTTGGAGCATTATATGGCCTTTTGTGGAGCATTACTGAGAGCATTATATCCCATATTACGGAGCATTATCCGCCAACACCTAACCGTGGGTATCGGCGCAGTTCACTGCATGTAAAGTGGTTCACGCATGCATCACCACATTTGCTAGCACAGTACACGCTCCCTGCTCCCAGCGTAGGTCTCGAACTCGGGACCTTGTGATTCGCAGGCAAGCCCACAACCACTCGGCCAAAGCGCTGGTACCTAAGCAAACGACGCATGTTCCACAGTCCCAACCAGAGTTTCGTAATTCATTCCTTTTTCTTGCTTATATCGGTGTTAGGCAGTGGCTAGTTTTGCGGTGCGGACTTTGAGGATCGACACAGCATGTACATAAATGAATGTCAGCCCTTTGTCAAAGATGTCAGAATTGTTCGCAACTTATGCTTTTTGCAACCGTGCCAAAAAAGAGCAATTTGCTGAAATCGCATCTATATTTTCAGAAAAAGCTCAAACGTTGCTAAACAGCGCAACTAAAAATGAGAGAGTTCTTGTACATACCCTCCTTACAGTGATGCCATTACAATGAAACAACCAACAAGACCAACAAAACCAACAAGACCAACAAAACCAACAAGACCAACAAAACCAACAAGACCACCAAGACCAACAAGACCAACAAGACCACCAAGACCACCAAGACCAACAAGACCAACAAAACCAACAAGACCAACAAAACCAACAAGACCAACAAGACCAACAAGACCAACAAGACCAACAAGACCAACAGGACCAACAGGACCAACAGGACCAACAAGACCAACAAGACCAACAAGACCAACAAGACTAACAAGACCAACAAGACCAACAAGACCAACAAGACCAACAAAACCAACAAGACCAACAAGACCAACAAGACCGACAAGACCAACAAGACCAACCGAAGACCAACAAAAACAACAACAAGAAGCGGAGATAGCAGAAGTGCAGTCACAGCAAACTCTATACCCCTTCGGACCTTCCTGCTGTGAACTGCAACCAGCCTTACACAGTGCTAGTAGCCTGTTGCACGCAACCTAACCTCCATCATTTCAGTGCACGCACAAATGAATACGACATGTAATCTGTGACTTATTCTTTGGGCTCTCATGCCATTGTGCCGAAGTTGCGAAGTAGTGAGCGCAAATGAAGACATTTGCAAAGTTGCGATTTCTTCCGAAACAACGAAAAGTTGGGAAAAAAGTGGCGAGCATCTTTGGGAAAGTCCACCCACACCATAAACCTACCTTTGAAGTTCTTTAACAATCCGTGCCAGCTCTCACGATTGAACAATCTCAACTTCATGACTGCACACCATGGTGCCATGGCATTGGTGATAGACTGCACACCATACACAAGCGAAGTGTTTGCGCACTTGCGTGAACTGCACTCTGCAAACCGTATTTTTCGGAGTTGAGTGCGCACCTTTGTATAACGCGCACCCCCAATCTTCATTGGGGGTGCGCACTTTAATCTTCATTGAAGTACATGCATTTCATATTCGGAGCATAGTGCGCACCTGCGATTTAGGGCCTAAAATAGCACTTCAAAAGTGCGCACTATACTCCGGAAAATACGGTACATGTACATGACTGTAGATGTACAGAATCAGACCTGAGTGATGATGTACAGGACTGACTCTGTACATCATGTATCGACAGGTCCGTAAAACTAAAATGCCCATCTACACTCTACGTAGTAGTTTTGACTTTTGTGCACTAACTCTTGCTAGTAATATGAGTTTCGCAAGTAACAGTTAGTTGGCATGAATAAACTCTGACATCATGCACACTGACGTCAAGTAGATGAATAACGTGCTACATCTCGCAGTCGACGTACACACATAATCAGTTATTCAGCAGGCACCTAGGCTGGGGCAACGGTTACCATGGTTACGTGCACTGCTAGTGCATCATGTAGAGCATGTAGACCATGGTAGACCATGGTAGACGAGAGAGAGAGAGAGAGAGAGAGAGAGAGAGAGAGAGAGAGAGAGAGAGAGAGAGAGAGAGAGAGAGAGAGAGAGAGAGAGAGAGAGAGAGAGAGAGAGAGAGAGAGAGAGAGAGAGAGAGAGAGAGAGAGAATGATAGAGATGAAACCCGATCGAGTGAGTCAGCTTCGCGGCCTGCAGCCGTGCACCATGCATGGTGCACTGGCGTGCAGGAGTGAAAATCACAGGCAGACGGTGCTCGCAAATAAGTCTGGGGCTGCATGCACCGAGCAAAGGGCATATTTTTCGCAAGTGTCGCGACGTCATTTAGCAGCTCATCGACCAGTGAGTCGCAAAATACCGGTATTTTAGGACTCCCTGACATCTGCCGTACGGTCGGTCTGTCCCCTACTCCCTCGCGCTATAGCATATAATATATATATAGCGCTATCCTCACATGCGCAAAAATGCATGTAGACCTACTGATGTAGACCTGGTACTGTGGTAGTGCCAGTGGTACTAGACCAGACCGGTATCAAAGAAAACTGCTTGACTACAACCTGTCTTGCTGACAAAAGACTGAGTCTGTCAACCAACGACAGGGCTTACGTCATCGACCTCGTACCATAGTCAGGTTTATGACGGGAGTGCGGCCCGCGGCGCCAAGGCCATATCGCTGACTCGGTGAGGTCGGAAGACCACGGAGAGGCGCACGCACCGCGTAGATCTACCGTCCTTGGCTTGGATCTACGGACAGGCAGTTCATGCAGCGCTTTGCGGACAAGCCAATACTGATAACGGTCAGTGAGTTTGAGAACGGCACAGATCATGCAGCTGTCGGTTGAGCCACACTGAGGACAGACAGTGAAGATGACTAGATAGTGGACTAGTATAAATATCTACTGGCTGGAGACCAGCCTGTCGTCTTTTCTAGATCAGCTTGCTGTGTCAGTGAAAGAAATTTCCTTCGCGTAAAATTGTATTTTACGACTGAGTTCTTCTTTAGACTTGAGGTAGAATTCTTGCAGTTTGCGAAGTATTGTAGATGGTAGCGGTGCTTGCTGAGTGAGAGACCACGCTACATATGGTGCCATTGCTGGTGAGTACTTTGCCGCTGTGCATGGTGCTTGAGTGGTGTGTGTATGTATGTAGAATGTGTGTGTATGCGTGTGGTGTGTGAACGTGTGGTGTGTGAACGTGTGGTGTGTGAACGTGTGGTGTGTGTACGTGTGGTGTGTGTACGTGTGATGTGTGTACGTGTGATGTGTGTACGTGTGGTGTGTGTACGTGTGGTGTGTGAACGTGTGGTGTGTGTACGTGTGGTGTGTGAACGTGTGGTGTGTGTACGTGTGGTGTGTGAACGTGTGGTGTGTGTACGTGTGGTGTGTGTACGTGTGGTGTGTGAACGTGTGGTGTGTGAACGTGTGGTGTGTGTACGTGTGGTGTGTGAACGTGTGGTGTGTGAACGTGTGGTGTGTGAACGTGTGGTGTGTGAACGTGTGGTGTGTGTACGTGTGGTGTGTGAACGTGTGGTGTGTGAACGTGTGGTGTGTGTACGTGTGGTGTGTGAACGTGTGGTGTGTGTACGTGTGGTGTGTGAACGTGTGGTGTGTGAACGTGTGGTGTGTGAACGTGTGGTGTGTGTACGTGTGGTGTGTGTACGTGTGGTGTGTGTACGTGTGGTGTGTGTACGTGTGTGTTGGGGGGGGGGGGGGGGGGGGATCGGTGTATTTGTCCATGGTTGTGATTGGAGGGAAAGAGCATGGCGGGTATGTACAATGTCTGTTTATCACTCGTGGCAGGAATACATCACGTGGGAGTACAATTATTACAGAGCTGCTCAATGAAATCCAGTCGTGTCAATCAAGTACGTGCCAGGCGTTGCACAGCCCCAGACCTGCGAACGCTAGGCTGAGAAAGGAATTATGATGCAAAGTGACATGTTGCAAAGCACAAACTTGACTTACTCGACCGGATTTTATTGAGCAACACTGCATGTCAAGAAGCGCAGTCAAGCAACGAATAAAAATTGTATTTGTCTTTATCATCTTGACAAATCATTGTGTATCATATTATCACATCCCTGAAAGAATATCACCAGTGAAAGTGACAAAAATATACACCTGCATGTACAGGGCACTCTAGTTTTTGCGTGTGTGCGTGCGTACGTGTGTGTGTGTGTGTGTGTGTGTGTGTGTGTGTGTGTGTGTGTGTGTGTGTGCATGGATTCGTGTGTCTGTATGTGGGTTGTGGGGGGGGGGGGGGGGGATGGGGTCGAAAATGAATGATAATTGTTTTACTGAACCTCTGACTAATATCAATAGTTACAACCCCTAACATTGTGCCACACCTGCATACCATGCGGTCCAGACCGAATTTCAAGTTGACGTCTTTTTCACGATGCAATGCTCCTTTCACGGGTGATTCACGACATTTTGTACAGGGCGTGAACGCATCACAATTTTTTCTTCAACTAATTCTGCATGATCAACAGGGGATTTGTCAACCACAGGTCCTGCATACGTCTGATAATATGTGTACAACAATGAGCATTGCATCATAAAATATGAAGTCCACTGTTGAACATGAAATGCTGTCTGGACAGCACTCATAGCGGAGGTGCACACTCTTGGGGATTATAATACTCTTGCTAATATTCTTTTACTTTGTAGCCATACAATATATGCTGTTATGAGAGGACATGTTTGTGTACTTGATCGTTAAGCTTCTTGTCAGACCTTGAGTAACTTAGACTGGCGACAGCATGAAAACACAATAATATGAAGACTGGCAGGTTGGGAACATATTTCCCTGCACTTTGAACTCCGCATATCATAAATCAGAGCCACACAAAATCTTTGACACACTCAAGAGATGACTAATTGCCGCTGGAAAGCAAACTTGTTTCCTTCAAGACCAAGTCAGCCATTTTATAACCAAGGCAACCTGTGCGCATGTTGCTGCACGTCATACAAAACCAGATGCACGTGCCGATAAATTCCAGTGTTAATATACCTTACATTGAAAAAAAACTTTTTTCAAATGTTTCCTACCCCACAGCATACATTGAGTACCAGTGGTGTCCTCCACTTTGTAGCTAAAGGCAGCTTCAGGATAATCATGCATTATGCTGTTTGGTGTTGGTTGTAGCTACTGAACGCTAAATGAGTGGCAAAGTCTATTTGCAATTTGGAGTTGAAAAGGGAATTGGATTCTTGCTCCTGCAACATTAAACCCAGTAGCTGTTGCCGTCGTGTTGTGAAGTTACTATGAAGATTTGTAGAGTGATCCCATGAGTATTTATGTGCTGCTGTCTGACCAGGCAAATACTATGTACTATGATTTCAAATATGCCTTGACATGTACGTAGAGATCCTTAAGTGTGCTCGACACTCTACTTGCTACTCAATCATTCCATTCTTATCTGCACACTTCTACTCAACTCCCAATCCAGGCAGGAGTGGCACAGTATGCCTATCAGAGTCTATTGTATTGTGATGTTTTGCATAGTTATGACAAACATAGCATACATTAGCATTGACTGGAATTTCTCTCATTTCGTCCGGTGTACTACAGGTGTAACCATGGCAATAGAGACACTTCCCAAGGAGAGGTACCTTTTCGGCCTTATACAGAGGAACGATCATCAGGAGTTGAGGAAGGCAATCCTTCAAGAGGACGGTACCTTGAAGCAAGGTGTGGAAAACCTGACATATAAGAGATGGAGACAGAAGGAGGAGCCATTACTGGTATGTGATATGCACATAATTATACACATACACATTGACACACACAGAAACACAAACACACACATACACACACACACAAACACACACACACACACACACACACACACACACACACCTGGTCCCTGGTCCTGGTATACACTGCCATGTAGGTCACTTGTTTCTCGTTGAGCGAGACGGAGACGAGAGGAGACATGAGCATTGGTTTCGGGATACGTCGTTTCGCCTTTTAAAACGCCTCTGGCAATTCTGACATTGCAATTGGAACTTGTCGCTTTCATCAGCAGTTGGGCGCCTGGTGGATCGGTTGCAGTTGTGGATAGCAAAGCCCCGGATCGACTTGCAGCAACGTTCACAAATGGGACAGTGAGCGGTACAGCAAGGTTTCCGAATACATAGGCGTACAGGCGAAGAGCTTCTGGCATTGGCAACATTCGGGGCAGAACTGGACTGGGCACAGCGATGGACTGCAATGCCACCCGCACTCAGAAACCATCAGTGACACTGGGAGCACTGGCGGCTGTTGGCTTGCTGCTGGACTGGTCACAGACATGTACATTATGTACGCGCTGAAAAATAGAACATGTTTGAGTTTTCATTTCGGTTCGTTCCACACGCATGACGCACCAAAAGGCAGCAAAAATGAATAAACGTGTGGTTTCACGAGTAAACGTGCCAGTTGTGATCACAGCTTGTGTTTATCCACTGTCCACTGGACTATGCTGTGGCTTGACTTCACCGAGTATCATCGCCATTCCCTGGCTCCTCCAGCAATTTCAATGGACAGACTCACTGTTTCCCTGAAAAGATACTTTTGAACAATGTGACTACTCCTACCGTTGGAGTTCCTGCTTTTTTGGCCTAGTATCTTCTTGACTACCGATATGTTTTTCTTGTGCGATGTTGTCTTCGCAAACCGCTGCCCGGTCGACAATCGTACACGATCTCCCAGATACACCTGACACAGCCGCGCAATACACATGTTCCTTGAGATGACTTTATAGAACAGAGTTCCGAACTTGGAGACGAGTCTTGTCCAGTGATGTGAAGTAATTTTCAGGAAAGCTGCGACGGGTGTTCTCAAACCAGAAAAAGGTGACGTTCGCCAGCCCTTGGCTACTGTCCTACACTCCGCGGTAACAGAAATTTCCACCAGTCCTACACTCCATCGTGGCAGAAACTTGCCATATTCTTCATTTGGGGGATATGAAAGTTTGATTTTCCAAGTTGACACTGAGCTGCGAACATAGCATGTTGTTGTCGTGAGTTTCAAAAGCTAGCATCAGCCCCAAAAATGGTGAGGCATTCCCCGGGTGTGACTTGTGAGCGCATGTGTGCGCTCGTGTGTGTGTGTGTGTGTGTGTGTGTGTGTGTTGTGTGTGTGTGTGTGTGTTGTGTGTGTGTATGTGGGCTTGAGTACGCGGGTATGTGTCCTCTCCTCTCTGGAAGAGACATGAATGAATAATGTTATGAAACAGATACACGACAGGACAGGTGTGTATGTGTGTGTTGGGGGGGGGGGGGAGGGGGAGGGGTGCATGGTTTTGAGGGCTGGCTTATGTGTATGTGTGTGTGTGTGTGTGTGTGTGTGTGTGTGTGTGTGTGTGAGTGTGTGTGTGTGTGTGTGTGTGTGTGTGTGTGTGTGTGAGTGTGTGTGTGTGTGTGAGAGTGTGTGTGTGTGAGTGTGTGTGTGTGTGTGAGTGTGTGAGTGTGTGTGTGTGTGTGTGTGTGTGTGTGTGTGTGTGTGTGTGTGTGTGTGTGTGTGTGTGTGTGTGTGTGTGTGTGTGTGTGTGTGTGCAGCTCATGGCCCTCGTCGGCGCTGGAAGGATTGTATCATGTCTGACCTTCGTTCTCGCGGCCTCGAGGGGAAATGGCGAGCTGAACGCGAGTCGCGTTCCACCTGGCGCTCGGCGTACTCAGCACCGGTAGATGCCCAGCATCCCCCTCCCGTCACCTACTACACCTGCGACCGACAGTTTGCACGCTCCAGTGATCGCGCACGCCACAAGTGTAAGGTTGAGCATGCGAAGCCGGTTGCGGAGTAGAAAGGTGCATGCCAGTGTGGAGAGTGTGGCCGTTGGCTGAAGTCCCGTGGAGGTCTGGCAAGGCACAAGTGTACTTACCCCCAGTCAGCAGTCGGTGCCCCCCCCCTGCCGCTGCCTGCTTCTCCGCTGTGCTGCGTCGCTCACTGCCAGGCTTGTGACTGCTGCTTTGCGTCTATACGTGGCCGCGCCCGTCATCGCTGCTCACGGTCTTGTAGTCGTCCGACCGTTCAGGACCGTCAGGGTTTCACATGTGTTTGCGCCTGCTCCCGCCAATTTCGCTTACCGCATCACCTGGATCGTCACAGGGCTGTGTGCTCCTCTCTCTCTCAGCTGCCCCTCCGGGGCCCACGAAACCTTCATGGCAGTGGCTCAACAGGACAGGACAGGTGTGTGTGTATGTGTGTGTGTGAGTGTGTGTGTGTGTGTGTGTGTGTGTGTGTGTGTGTGTGAGTGTGTGTGTGTGTGTCTCTGATTTAGCCACCCACACTAGTTGCAAGTATTACCTTCACTGGGGGCAGGGACAACTGCAGTTGGATCCCGGGATGGATACCCTGATGCCGTCAATCCTTTTTCTGCACCTTGTCCTCACCCACTTGCTGAGGTGTGGTGAGCCCATAAGTGGGATTATTTTCAAGTCCACCCAGAGTTTTGGGGATTTCAGCGGGTGTCGGACGTTGGGCGGTTCAATACCCAATTGAGTCATTTTTCCAAGATTCCTCTTGAGTCTCTCTCCCCTCTCCCGGGGAGACCCACGTGACCAGTTTTGGCAGTGAGCAACAAGTACAAGTACAAGTAAGTGTGTGTGTGAGTGTGTGTGTGTGTGTGTGTGTGTGTGTGTGTGTGTGCGTGTGCGTGTATGCGAGCGTGCGTGCATACGTGCGGGCGGGCGGGCGGGTGCGTGTGTGTGCTGGCTACCACTCATGATGGTGCACAGCGGGCCCTTGACCTATTCATATAATTATGTAGCGTCTTCTGTCGGCTTGACAGTCAACTTGGACAAGACAAAGGTGATGGCTGCTGGATATGGACTCACGGAAGCAGACCGGCTGCCCCTGGACGTGGCGGGTGAGGTGGTCGAGTGTGTAGATAGTTTTCGTTATCTTGGCTCCCTCCTTCACACGAATGGCCGATCCACCCCGGATTTCACCTCGCGCATTGCCGGTGCATCACATGCATTTGACAGCAACCTTTCCCTTGCTACGACGCGGCTTGTGTACGAGGCATGCTTGGTATCTCTGCTTCTGTACTGTGCTGAGTGCTGGGTACCATTGAAGCCCGACCTTGATGCACTGTGCTCTTTCCATCTGAGCTGCATCCGTTCCGTAATGGGTATCAGCCAGCGGATTGTCTGGGACGAACGACTGACCATGGTTGATGTTCTGGCGCGATGGAATCCGTGTCAGCCCCGTGACATCCCCAGCCTGCTGACATTGCGCCACATGGAGTGGCTTCAGCATGTTGTTCAAATGCATGAAAAGCGTGCCCGCGTCAGTTACTGTTTGGTACCCTGCATCCTGTCCGTCCGATATGCGGCCCGAGAAAAAGGTGGCGCAATGCTGCGCGGAGGCATCTGGCGGTGTTGGGCATAAACAAACAGTACGACTTTGCCGAGGATAGACGGGAACGGCGGGCCGCTTACAATGTTCTGCCCCCCCCCCCCCCCCGTCCGAACCCGTTTGTGCGCCCCTGCAGGTACCTTGTGCTGAGTGTGGTCGTCTCTTCTCCAGGAGTGGTTTGCCTCGTCACAAATGCCTAGGTGAGCGCCGCAAACCTGTATCAGTATAGAGAGGTAGCCGACAATGTTCTGCCTGCCAGCGCTGGTTCCGCAGTGCTGGAGGTTTGGCAGTCCACAAGTGCCCCATCTCCCAGGCACTCCCCACGGCATCGTCTCAAGCTCCATGTCGAGCAGCGGTGTCCACCATTGCTGCTCAGCTCATTCCTCTGAAACCGCGCGTGCGGTTCGATCTCTTATGCTGCAAGGCCCACTGTGAGGCCTGTGGTCGGTGCTGCCGCTCTACTCGTGGCTTCCAAATCCATAGCTGCCGGAGATTGCTCTCTCGTGGTACCAATTGAACATGGTCCCTGACCTCTCGGCAGATCGCCGACTTTCTGCCGTCACTCGTCGTTCCATGTTGTCGGCCCCGCAAGGGGACACGTGACCGTAATGGCAGTGTTTACCAGGACAAGGTGTGTGTGTGTGTGTGTGTGTGTGCGTGCGCGCACGCATATGGTGGTATGTGGGCGTATGTGTGTGTTTGTGTGTGTGTGTGTGTGTGTGTGTGTGTGAGTGCATGCGTGCACGCATGTGTGAATCTGTGCATGCGTTTGTGTGTGTGACAGCTGCCTATAGCGAGATCATGGATGGATCTATAGCCATCAGACTCCACAGCGTGTTGTTATAATGTTGTGCCTGTCGTCTGTGTTGGTGTCAACTTCAATAAACACTTCTTAGTCTTTAACCCTTTGTGGGTCTTACTCAATGTATGTGAGGGGTGGTCACGCAAACACGCGCACAAACAACCAGCCATAACTCAAGTTCTGTGCGTTGTAGGTATGGGTAAACTATATATTTTCAAAATCTGTATGCTTGGACGAGTCCAGAAAACACAAATATGACTATGTCCAGGCAAGGGTATGACCCGTGGTAGCCCTTCAAGTTGAGAGAAAATACAATTGCGAACAAAAAACACAAAAATCACAGCACGAAGTGCATACCAAGTTCGTGATGGAGCTGAAGTCCTATGATAAACAATCAGGTAAGCGCTACGTCTTGGTGAAGAATATATGCTCCTAATTCCGTCCTGGAACTCCAACACGTCGCCATCGGCGAGGCACCAGCAGCAACAGTTCCACAATATCACAATTTTGGTTCGTTCAGCTCAGCGCCGCTCGCGTCAGATTCGCTCGCTCAGATGAGTACGAGACTAGTACTCAGGCGCGATGTCACGCATGCCGTGATTCTCACGGCCAGGCGAATCAGCTGATCGCACCTGACAAGTCCTTGTAAGAGTTGCTGTTGCTGTGCTTCCTCGCTGGTTGGTAAATTTGATTTCTTCATTCGGGGACGATTTATTTGAGCTTGGAGGACTCAACGGAGCTCTCTTTCTCACCACATTACACTGGAAATCCTCCAGGGACATCCAGCCTAGACTGGTGCCGTCAGTTTCCTCAGAAAGCTTTTCTGACACGGCCTCAAGAGATGCACTCCCATTCTCGAAATGCGCGCATGGCGGATGTTCGTCTTTTCCAATTTCACCAGACTTCAGTGAATCAATACTGCAAAAATTTGTATGGTAAGTATGGTTGTTTTTTACACCGTTGGAAAGCCTTGGACCTCAGCTACACGTGGAGCACCATTTTAGTTGTCTCCTAGCAACATAACTCACCGAAAATACGATTTTGCTGTAAGGGTCACATACGACCCTTACGCTTATGTGAGACCCATAAAGGGTTAACTCGGATACTGAGCCAATAAATATAATTAAAATAGAAGAAACCACATGGAAACGAGTTATGAAGCAACTATCCACGACTGTAACAATATATTAAGCAGTCATAAAGTGCGATAACAGGGCACAAAACTGTCATGTTACTGTGACAGTCAACAACCTGAGACCTAGCTCTCACACACCTCCAGTGCGCAAACCAACAGCCTTCAAGCTTTGAAGGTTCAAGGTTATGGTAAGACCAATGAGGGGAAGGTGAGTGCGGCGAAACTGTGCATAAGCTAAGTCCCACGGCGACAAAGAATGCTGACTGTTACAGGACCATGACGGGACCAGTTAATAACATGACAATGCGCTCTAACTACAATTCGAAGCAGCAAAGCAACACACCACCCAACTTGGGTGGGTCAGCAATATCAGAGATAAAGAAAAGGGGCAGCATTTTTTGTTGCCATGGGACTTAGCTTGTGCACATTTTCGCTGCGCTCACCTTCCCCTCATTGGTCCTACATTAACCTTGAACCTTCCAAGTTTGAAAGCTGTTGGTTTGCGCACTGGAAGTGTGTGAGAGCTAGGTCTCAGGTTGTTGAATGTCTCACTAACATGCTAGTTTTGTGCCCAGTTATCGCACTTTCTGACTGATTATCATCTCTTGTTACAGTCGTGGATAGTTGCTTCGTGACTCGTTTCCATGTAATTTTTTCTATCTTTCTTAGTCTTTGTTCACAATATACATACATATGTACCAGTGGACTACTTTTGGACTTTTTATTATTTTCTTGTGTAACCAATAGTACCAGTGAATCCTTTATCAGACCCACTCTGATTTAGCAGTCCATACAATGCGGGATCGTCTCCAAAACCACCCAGGGTCCAGACATTCACCTTGGTGTGAAAAGTGGTCGTTTCCATAGTTTTTTTTTTTTTTTTTTTTTTTACTAAGTACACAACCTACTCGTCAGAAGGGGAGAAGACAACAGATTATGCAATGACAAAACAGCAGGGAGAGTAGGGGCTGCAAAGCAAGCCTGTGCTGGTGAGGCAAGCCCACAACACCGACCTATGGTCTCGGCGTTAACGTGAGCTTGCGCACCATAGCCTAAAAGAAGGGGGTGATTTAGTGCGATAAAGACAAGAGAAGGTGAGGTAGAATGGATGAGGAGAAAGAGAGAGAGAGAGAGGGGGTGGAGAAAGAGAGAGAGAGAGAGAGGGGGGGGGTGGGGGTGGGGGTGGAGAGAGAACAAGAAGAGAGAAAAATAGATTCAAAGGCAGTTCAGATGCAGTGAACATCATGCAATGCTTGGGGGGGGGGGAGAGCTTCAGGATGGAAATAGTTCTGAACTGTTAGAGGGAGTCTGTGGCCCAAAGCCACTGGCATCGGCGAAGATGGTAGTGGACGTTCGCTTTGAAGGATTGTAGGGCCTTAGGAGATGGTGGTTTGGTGAAGAGGGAGGATGGCAGCGCGTTCCAGGTGTTGATGATGTTGTATGGAAAGGTGCGTCTTAGGTAGTTAGGAGCGCCTGGAGGGAGAACATTTTCCAGTTGGAAGGGGTGTGAAGCAGACTGTTGGCATTGTCTCCGGGCTACAGGTGCGGCATGGTGGACGACGAGAGGGGGGACCATGGATCTCAGCAGAGGAGGACCTGGTTGGCCCAGCAGCTTGTAGACGAAAGTCAGTGCCGCCACTGTCCGTCGGGCCTCTAGGCTCTGTAGCAAGATGTTGGGTCCCAGGATGTGGAGGGCACGCCTCTGCACTCTGTTAAGGTGTTCAAGGTTAGTGGGAGCAGCTCCCATCCAGACAGGGGAGCGTACTCGAGCAGGGGCCGGACGAAGCCGTGTAACACGGCCAGCATGCCACGGCAGTCCAGAACACGAGCAGCTCTACGTAGGAGGCCAAGACGTGAGTTTGCCCTGGCAGCAACTGACCGGAGATGGGCGGAAAAGGATAGCTTGGAGTCAACCATAACTCCGAGGAGCTTGAGGTGTGGCTGTTGTGGGATGACCTCCCCTCCAAAGTTTATTGCGGGGACAGGCCAAGGCTGCTGTCGATGGCAGGAGATTCGTAGGAGCTGCGACTTGGATGGTTCAAACTTAACATGCCGCTTTGTTCCCCATGCATGTAACGCATTAACAGAAGCTTGAAGACTGTCAGCTTGGTGTATGGCATCATCGCGTGTATTGACGCAGGCATACAGCGTGGTGTCGTCTCAAATGTTCCCATTTCAGACCCTGTAGCCAGACAGCTATCAGCATCATTTACATATACTAGAAACAGGGACGGTCCAAGGATGCTGCCTTGTGGTACTCCTGCAGAGATCGGATAGCGATCGGAGCTCTTGCCGCCGATGACCACTTCCAGCGAACGACCTGTTAAGTAGTCTCTAAGCCAGTCCAGGAGGGGGCCCTTCACAACGATGTTCCGCAACTTGTGCAGTACACCTGTGTGGGAGACTTTGTCAAAAGCCCCGGCAATGTCGACAGCAAGCACCTCCACAGATCCACCAAGGCCAGATGTGGCCGACCACTTGTGGTGTAGTCCCGTAAGTAGATCGGATGGACCTAGGCCTCGGCGAAAGCCAAATTGCCTTGGTGATAGGAGGTTTTGTCCCTCCAGAAAGTTCATTAACTGGCGGTTGATGATGGACTCCATTACTTTGGAACATATAGAAAGCAGCGAGACTGGTCGGTAATTCTTTTCAGCGGATTTGGAGGACTTTTTGTATACTGGAACTACTCGGGCAACCTTCCATGCCTGTGGTTGGTGGCCAGTGCTGAAAGACAGGGAGAAGAGGCGTGCTAGGGGCCCCGCAAGCTCAGTTGCGCATTCCTTGAGTACCCTAGCTGGGATATTGTCTGGTCCAGTGGCTTTGGAGGAGTCGAGTCTTGCTAGATGTCGTCGTACTGTGTCAGCCCGGAAATGGATCCTTGTGACTGATGGAGTTTTACTGTCGCCAGAGGCAGCAGGCAGGCTGTCCACTGATATGTCGGAGGCAAGACTGCATTTCTTGGAAAAGAATGATCCAAAGCAGTTTGCCTTTGCCAGGTTGGTTGCGCATTCCTGCCCATGTGCATCAATCAGGGTTGGGATATCAGAGGAGCGCTTAACACCAGCGACTGATTTCATCACCGACCACCACTGTTTGTCACGCAGATTACCCGCACAGAGCTTAGCCTGGACACGCCGTTCCCAAGCTAGGCGGGCCGTGTCCATCACAGTTGAGGCATGGTTGACTGATTGTAAAAATGTCTGCTTCAGAGGCTCAGAAGATGGAAATCTCCTCCAGCGCCACCAGGCCTGTTCCTTGAGGACTACTGCGTCCAGACACTCTGGGTTCCACCATGGAGGGTCAGAGGGTGTTGTAGTGTATTGCTTGCACGGGATAAATCGGTGCATCCCGACTAGAATGGTCTCTGAGATGACATCCCAGACCTTGTTGCAGTCGTTATGGGGAGCAGTGACTTACAGCCAATCTACGGATCTGAAGTGTGCCCTACTACTTAAGTTATCTTGTAATATCATAATTAATGGATTGTCCCTCTCCCCTTTTCGGGAGACCCAAGTGACCAGCAACTGTTGTTGTCTGTGAGAAAGAACAAGTATGTGGATATGGATGTACATCAATGTTTGAATATACATGCTTGTGTGTATTCATGTATGTTATTGCATGTGTGTGTGTGCATGTGTGCGTGTGTGTGTGTGTGTGTGAGTGTGTGCGTACGTGTGTGTGTGTATGTATGTGTGTGTGTCCATGCGTGCGTGAGTGCGTGTGTATGTTGCTTGATGTTGTGTTCATACCATTCCTGCATACCAGGGTCGACTGCTATTCGAGGCCTGCGATGATGGCCGCCTGGAGTGTGCCTGCATCCTTGCAGACTGTTGCGAAGAAACAGCGATCAACCAGTTGTATGTCCATCGGGTAGGTCTGTGTGTATGTGTACTTGCATTGCTGACACTGTCCCAGGTACTAAGCACACTGCTCGGTAACTTACACTGACTGGCTTTAAATGTGAATGTCGAGGTGTTTGCATGTGTGCAAATTGTGCATGTGATTGTGTCTTTCTTGGAGGGGGGGGGGGGGGGGGGGGGGGAGAGGTGTAATGTTAGGTAAGGGGGGTGTAATGTTAGGTAAGGGGGGGGGTGTAATGTTAGGTAAGGGGGGTGTAATGTTAGGTAAGGGGGGGGGGGTAATGTTTGGTAAGGGGGTGTAATTTTAGGTAAAAGGGGGATGTAAGGGGGGGGGGGGGGTGTAATGTTGTTCTCTTGCTTTATTCCAAACAACAACTAGCTCTGGAAAGCTCTGTGACCTGATGCCAACAGAATGTGGTGTGCGTGCATGCGTACAGGGGAAGCGGAACATGTAAATGGATAGGAGCACAAACGGTGCCGCGTGCATACATGCGTATGACAGCCCATGCATGTATATGTGAACACTAAATGACTAAGGGGGGGGGGGGGGGGTTAGGGGGTTAGGAGTTACATCATTTCAATAATTTTTTTTAATTTATAGAAGAAAGAGGACCAAGGAACTACAAGTTTTTTAAAGTACGAGAGTCTCGTTCTGCGGCGTGATTTTATGTCAGATATGAGTGAAACACAGCATTCAGGAAGTAAACATATGACTCAGCGCAAATTAGCAACTTAGCTACAGTACTGTTGGTCGTCGAAGAACTGGGTGCGAGGGGGGCTGCCTCCTAGCCTAGACCTTTCTTATTATCATTTACTACAGTCTATGCACAGTTTAGTTACCGTGTATACACCGTGTATACATTGGTATGCTGTATTTGGTAGCTGGGAAATTCTTCGGCACTTCGTTCTTCTCCGCTCGGCAGTACTTTTGACAATAGATGCCCTTAGCAAACAACGGTAACGCTATTTTTTACGGTACTCGTACCTTGACCACCCAAATAGGGTTGAAGCTGCAGCGTAAAACCGTTATGGGGGCTGATTTATCGCTGTGAACAACGGTACATTTTTTGGCCAAATATTGCATAGTCCGTACGGATTTCACCTTGTATCGCGTATATGGTGACATAAATGGTTGTACCGCGCGAAATAAAAGCTATTCTCGTGGCAACAGCGTACTAAAAATTGCGTGCATCTTGCTAAAGGTCGAACCCAAATGACGGTATTTTCCCCGTACGGTAATACCGTTACAACATAACGTTTTTTGCTAAGGGTGTCTATTGCCTGATCTAAAATGCTTTTATAAGATACTGACTGCTGTAGTGAGAACAGTGTGACATTCCTCAAATGCCATATTGAGTAGAATGGGTGGATGCAGGTATGTGATATCGGTGGTATCACTCTGCTCAAACAGGACTTGCAGGTCAATGTCTAGCTACGTCAGGAGTACTCTGCCTTGAAATCCCAAAGGAATTTATCATTATTTGAAACTCGGATGTTGAGCCATAAATAAATGTGGAAAGGAAAAGCACATATGGATACGAGTTAAGAGTAGCTCTCCATCACTGCAACTGGATACTATTATGCGTTGAATATCTCAGTACTTTTGTCAGTTTTGTGCCTAGTTATTGCACTTTCTGACTGTACATAGTATCCAGTTACAGTGATGGAGAGTTACTCTTAACTCGTACCCATATGTCCTTTTCCTTTCTACGTTTATCATTATGGACCTTTTAATCAAATAGCGTTTACCTTAAAAAAATAAAAAAATAAAGTGAAGTCACTAATGGATAGTTATGTCATAGGATGATAGCCAGCTCCTGTTGACCTGCCGTATGTGAAGTAATGATGTATGTCAATCCATTACCCTTACCCTGCCTTATCCCCTATTGAGTACCTCTTTGTATGCTTCCAGCAAGGGTACTGAGTGAGTCAGTAGAGTCCCTACTTCTATTGTTCAGACAACAATGAGCAGAGCATTTCAGACATTTTCTACAAGATTAAAATTTGCTTGGGATGCAGTGTACATAACCATGACCATTGTTTAGTATGGCTTCAGTCAATAGGTATAATACAGTGCAACATCTTCACTATACATACCAATTAGCAGAGATCATATCCAAAACTTGCAGGGCATGTTTCTACAGGCCCTTGCGATCTCAACAATGTTCTTAAAAAGCAGTGAACATTGATACCATTGCGACCAATGATGCAGCTATGCTTGTGCATTTGTGCGCTTGCGCATGTGTGTGTGTGTGTGTGTGTGTGTGTGTGAGTGTGTTCTGTTTATGTGTGTGTGTGTGTTTGTGTGTTCTGTGTATGTGTGGGTTTGTGGGTTTGGGTGTGTATGTGTGTGTGTGTGTGTGTGTGTGTGTGTGTGTGTGTGTGTGGGTGTGTGTGTGTGTGTGTGTGTGTGTGTGTGTGTGCCAGCTAGTCCGGTTCGTGGGCACACTTATGGCTGATTGTGCTGGGTCTGTTGGCAATGGTCTCAGCTGCTTGAAGGTGTAATGTTGTACCTGCCACCTTTGTTGGTTCCAGGGTTCATATACTTCCTCCGTAACAAAAACTTCGTGACTTTTTTTGAAAGCTGCGCACAGCTCTGGAATTGTTCCGTTTTACACGGAATAACACTCGTGGCATTGTCTAACCTGTTTACAAGCTATATACAGAGAAAATACCAACTCAGACGAATGAGATTGTGTTTTTTCAGAGTCTTCGTCGCTCGTGTCATTGTCAGCTGACGACACTGACTCTGCATCGCCAACAGTCGCTGCTACCGCTCGCATTTCGTACAGATTCTTGTCAGCTACAGTGATGATCTGACGCTGGACTTTGGCTATGTCCTCTTCATCTCCAGAGCTGTGTACGAATCGGTGTCGATTATTCAATCGTTCCAAGCCGCGACCTCCATTATGCCGTGAAACGAGTCGTACAAGCACATCCACACGCTTCGCAATTTCTCGCCAGGATAATCCTCCCAGCATTCTACAATGGCTTTGAGGAGGTCCCTGCGATTCCCCTTGGCGACAAAGGAGACGTCTGACTGGAGTGAGACGAAGAAAGCCAGGCCGTCAACATTCTGATCCGAAGTCTGCGCTGGTTGCACGACGACTGAAATGTTTCATCTTGCCGTGCGAGCATGACTGCCGTGGAGAATCTGTTCGGGATCAACCAAACTTACCTCAACATGAATGTGGATTGTCGATGACAGCCTTTGGCGCGGCTCGTTGAGCAGGTTCTTGCTAAAGACACTGTTAAAAAAGTCACGAAGTTTTTGTATACGGAGGAATTTTTTCTATTTGAAGTATAGATAAGTCTCGTTATAAGATAAATTTTTCGATGGCCCAGAGATTATCTACTAACGAGGGAGGACCTGTACATATCTGTTAACCATGGACTGCTTCTGGCTAGATTAACTCTTGTGTAATCAATGGTGCTAGTGAAGCCTATATCAGATCCACTCTGATTTAGCCACCCACACTAGTTGCAAGTATTACCTTCACTGGGGGCAGGGGTAACTGCAGTTGGATCACGGGACGGATACCCTGATGCCGTCAATCCTTTTTCTGCACCTTGTCCTCACCCACTTACTGAGGTGTGGTGAGCTCATAAGTGGCATCATTTTCAAGTCCACCCAGAGTTTTGGGGATTTCAGGGGGTTTCGGCCGTTGGGCGGTTCAATAGCCAATTGAGTCATCTTTCCAAGATTCCTTTCGAGTCTCTCTCCCCTCTCCCGGGGAGAGCCACGTGACCTGTTTTGGCAGTGAGCAATAAGTACAAGTATGTGTGTATATGTTTGTCTGTCTGTATGTGTGTGTGTGTGCGTGTGTGTTCTGCGCGTGTGTGTGTGTGTGTGTGTGTGTGTGCGTGTGTGTGTGTGGTCTGTGTGTGTGCGTGTGTGTGTGTGTGTGTGCATGTATGCGTGTGTGCATGTGTGTGTGTGTGTTTGTGTGTGTGTGTGTGTGTGTTCTGTGTGTGTGCGTGTGTTCGTACGCGTGTGCGTGTGTTTGTATGTACATGTTGTTGGGCTGGCGGTCTGTACATGTGTGGTGTGTGTGGGTATACACATGCCTACATTACCTATGTTGTTCTTACTAGATTGAATGGAGTTACACTCCATATCCATTGACGTGCACGCCACTACATATAGCATGTAGGCACGGTAACATCGATATTGCCAAGCACCTTGTCAAGTGTAAAGCCAAGGTGGACAAGACTGATTGGGTAAGTTGCACACCACTCTGCCTGTACATTGAAGGATGACTCAATATTGGCTCATGTACTAGTCAGAGATGCCAGACTTTGCCTGTACAGCAACCGTGTTTATGTTGGTGAACCACATTGGTGTCTGTTTCGGATTGGAAACTCATAACCATTTTATTACCACAAATATCGACACCCATGGATTATTACACGATGTCCGTGACATGTACGCGCTCATTTTAGAACCGATGCTGAGATTACTTGTAGAATAGAAGACAGTGTGTGGATAGTTGGTGATGGTGAGTAAAGTACTCTGGTAGGCTGTAGGGAATGTGAACCATGTTGTCAGGAACATGGGTGAAACTTACCATCCTAGCACACCATTTCATGCAAGAAGCATGATAATCATTCTGAGGTTATGGGTGGAGAGTATGACGAGATAATTGACTGGTGTCGGTCGAGCGTAACATTGTAAATTCATTCAACAATAATGTGTATTGAGAAGTACATTTTGGAGTAGCAATGTAGCATTGTCGCATGTTTCCTAGTCCAGTCAGTTTCAAACACACCTGGTCTGATATCAATGCAGACATGTAGTGTGATAGATGATGTGTACATTGCAGTTCAAAGGAGTTATGTACGTAGACTATCCATGCCTTTATTTGCGTAATAGACCATTCTCAATGCCAGAAAGTAATGGTTTTATTTGTGTAATAGACCATTCTCAATACCAGAAAGTAATGGTTTTATTTGTGTAATAGACCATTCTCAATACCAGAAAGTAATGGTTTTATTTGTGTAATAGACCATTCTCAATACCAGAAAGTAATGGTTTTATTTGTGTAATAGACCATTCTCAATGCCAGAAAGTAATGGTTTTATTTGTGTAATAGACCATTCTCAATACCAGAAAGTAATGGTTTTATTTGTGTAATAGACCATTCTCAATACCAGAAAGTAATGGTTTTATTTGTGTAATAGACCATTCTCAATGCCAGAAAGTAATGGTTTTATTTGTAAAATAGACCATTCTCAATGCCAGAAAGTAATGGTTTTATTTGTGTAATAGACCATTCTCAATGTCAGAAAGTAATGGTTTTATTTGTGTAATAGACCATTCTCAATGCCAGAAAGTAATGGTTTTATTTGTGTAATAGACCATTCTCAATGCCAGAAAAGTAATGGTTTTTTTTGTGTAATACACCATTCTCAATGCCAGAAAGTAATGGTTTTATTTGTGTAATAGACCATTCTCAATACCAGAAAGTAATGGTTCTATTTGTGTAATCGACCATTCTCAATGCCAGAAAGTAATGGTTTTATTTGTGTAATAGACCATTCTCAATACCAGAAAGTAATGGTTTTATTTGTGTCATAGACCATTCTCAATACCAGAAAGTAATGGTTTTATTTGTGTAATAGACCATTCTCAATGCAAGAAAGTAATGGTTTTATTTGTGTAATAGACCATTCTCAATGTCAGAAAGTAATGGTTTTATTTGTGTAATAGACCATTCTCAATACCAGAAAGTATTGGTTTTATTTGTGTAATAGACCATTCTCAATGCCAGAAAGTAATGGTTTTATTTGTGTAATAGACCATTCTCAATACCAGAAAGTAATGGTTTTATTTGTGTAATAGACCATTCTCAATGCCAGAAAGTAATTGTTTTATTTGTGTAGTAGACCATTCTCAATACCAGAAAGTAATGATTTTATTTGTGTAATAGACCATTCTCAATACCAGAAAGTAATGGTTTTATTTGTGTAATAGACCATTCTCAATGCCAGAAAGTAATGGTTTTATTTGTGTAATAGACCATTCTCAATACCAGAAAGTAATGGTTTTATTTGTGTAATAGACCATTCTCGTCAGAAAGTAATGGTTTTATTTGTGTAATAGACCATTCTCAATGCCAGAAAGTAATGGTTTTATTTGTGTAATAGACCATTCTCAATACCAGAAAGTAATGGTTTTATTTGTGTAATAGACCATTCTCAATACCAGAAAGTAATGGTTTTATTTGTGTAATAGACCATTCTCAATACCAGAAAGTAATGGTTTTATTTGTGTAATAGACCATTCTCAATGCCAGAAAGTAATGGTTTTATTTGTAAAATAGACCATTCTCAATGCCAGAAAGTAATGGTTTTATTTGTGTAATAGACCATTCTCAATGCCAGAAAGTAATGGTTTTATTTGTGTAATAGACCATTCTCAATGCCAGAAAGTAATGGTTTTATTTGTAAAATAGACCATTCTCAATGCCTGAAAGTAATGGTTTTATTTGTGTAATAGACCATTCTCAATACCAGAAAGTAATGGTTTTATTTCTGTAATAGACCATTCTCAATGCCAGAAAGTAATGTTTTTTTTGTGTAATAGACCATTCTCAATGCCAGAAAAGTAATGGTTTTTTTGTGTAATAGACCATTCTCAATGCCAGAAAGTAATGGTTTTATTTGGTAGTAGCAAGGTACATTCCCTAAGTGCCATTTTTCCATTGCAGGATTTTTGAGTGAGTGTGTGTGTGTGTGTGTGTGTGTGTGTGTGTGTATGTGTGTGTGTGTGTGTGTTTGTGTATGTGTGTGTGTGTGTGTGTTTAGAAGCCACTGTCGTGTATCCTGAAATGCTGTGTTCAATTGCTTTTTCCAGACCTAGCGTAGAGGAACATTGCCAATTGAGCAATCAGAGTAGCCTACATTAGAATCCCGGGACTCGCAGTAGATTGCGCATCATACTATATAAGAAACAGACTGGAGATTTAGTGAGTGCACCGGTGAGCGTGCAACACTAGTGCATGTACATGTACTTCCTCCGCGTCATTAAAACTGTCACTTCCCACAGCGATTTTTCCAAATTGTTTTCTACACTCGAAAGGCAAAGAAATCAGCTAGAAATTGAGGCAGAGCATTGTCGAGGGACCAAGCTCTAGTTTGCGGCGTCCCGCTTTGCTTCACTTGCAGCTAAGATCGACGTCTTCATCAGAGTTTGAGAAACACCCCATCAGCACTCAACAATACGCTGAACAAGACGCACGTTCAAATTCAGGTCAAGAAACTTGGTTTTCAAGAGACCTATGCCTCCAGGTGGCAGGCGATGAAGACAAGCTAGCATTTTTCAAGTACGCTGTAACGACCCTCCAGCGGGATAGGGTAAGCAGTTCCGCACCTTCTTTCCTTGGCAAGCGCTTCGCCGATTTTGTTGGGGTTTTCAGACCTGCTACCTTCGCAGCAACATGCGCCACAAGTACCACATTTTAGGAATTTGAGAACACTTTCTTCTGGCCATTGTCAACCTCAGCATTTCATATTCAGGAGAGATACCAGGAGTCTTACACTCGAGCTTGCAGCTTTGATAAATGCCCACGCGAACGATGTGGGACGGCACGAACTCCAGAAAAACGATATGAGCTCTGGGGCGGACTTGTGCGAAGCGCAATGAATTTGCTTGGTGCGGAAGAGAGCTCCGACAATGTCCGAGACCACCACGGCTTCAGTAACAAGTAGACATTGCGCAGGAAGGGTCGCACCAATGTTCGAACACAGAAAACAGAGATTCCGACTATCTGACTAAGATGAGCCAAGTCACAAACATAGCGATGTGCGAAGTGACAATTTTAATGACGCGGAGGAAGTACAGTCAACTTCGCTAATAACGACTGCGGATATAACGACAATTCGCGAATAACGACAGCATTTCCATGCCCAGAGCAAAGTCCCTTCCAACTGTAATACATAATGAGACTTCGTGTATAACGACACTTCGCGAATAAGGACACCTTTTTGATGCCCCGCCGAGTGTCGTTATAAACGAAGTTGACTGTATGTAGCAGCACTCAATGCTTGTAATCTTGACAATCAACGAGTCATAGTGCTAGTATAGTGTAGACCAGATAGTCGTGGCTTTTACTCGAGAGTTGCGACTTCCCGGTGTAGTCATTACAATCATAGGCATACTCACGGCTCTACTGTCTACCAATGTCTGTAGTTTGGCGAAGCTAGGGACCCGGTAAGGCCGATTCCACACTACACCAAATCCTGCCTAAAAAGCCATTTTTCAGGCACTTTTCAGGCAAGTTGCCATGGCGATCACTTTGAGGAACGCGCGAAAGTGAAAAGTGCTTGTTGTCTACAAAGCAACACCAGCACCCTCTTTCAAGGCAACTTTTCACCTTTTCAGGACACTTTCCTGACTTTTCTTCAGCCTTTCGATTTTTTTCCGAATGTGTTCCCTGTCGTATCTTTCAGTTGTGGTGAGTTGTGGGCTGTCAACAATGCCTAGGGTCATGTTTAGCCAGGAGCTTGAGGGCAAGCTGATCGAGCTTTGGAGCGGAAATTTGAGGCGACCTCCGGGCGGTACAGTTCGCAGGAGCTACGCCGGAGGAGATCGCCATCAAGTTGAATTTGTTTGCTGAACAGCTCCGGGAGGAGGCAATCTATACTGCGTCGATCGTCCATTCCAAAATCGACAACATGAAAACGAAGGCGAAAGGACTGTACGAGACATACACAACGAAAACTGCCACCGGAATGCCTGTTGGCGAGGTTGACAAATATTCGACCTATGATCTGGAATCCGCCGCTAGCGTGGTCAAATTTCAAGATTGGGCACGCGAAAATGGGTGATATTCGAGGATTTGGACCAACAAAGATCCTCTCCACTACCGCCGTACCGTTGCTAGATCAAGAACAGGAAAGCCTCACAGTCTAACCTTCAAAGCAAAGTCCCATGATCGACACTTGTAGGTGTGAATGCAGCTTCACTTTATAAGCCACTTTATGCCTTCAAGGCAAAGCCACTTTCGGCGTAGTGTGGAATCGGCCTAACCTGCTAGCCACACATGCGGCAATCTATGCCATCATGGTGTGGGGTTTTGACCGTTGCGCAGTGTCATGTTGAAGGAAAAGGACGAAAAGCATGTTCCGCAATTGCAATTTTTCCCGCCGCGAGGAGCTGAGTTTTGTCTGGGACTGTAGATGGTGGCCCATGAGAAGCTATGCTGGGTTGAACCTGCATTCGAGGGGTGTTTAGCAATAGCTTAGCAGCGCGCCATAAAGGTGAGACCCTTTTACTAGTAGCGACTTGACTGACTCTGACCGTACGCTCCGCGAGGTCATTGCCCTGCGGATGCAGCGGACTGCTCGTGTGGTATGTATGCCGTACTGCTGCAGGTAGGTTGCAAGCTGTACGCTCTGGACCTTGGGCCATGGTCGGAGACAAACGTCTCAAGGAAAACATGGGTTGCGGAGATGGACTACAACTCGTTGATAACAGGCTTAGGCAGCGATCACACCGAGCTCGATTCAGCCATTCAGCCGAAAAAGCGCCTGTTTACGTCACGATTACCATGGAAGTGGCTGAAAATGTCCTGCAAGCGACTTTCAGCCGTGGCTGACTCGCAGCCGTTTTTTTCAGCTTGTTTCAGCCACAGCTTGTTCAAGCGGCTGAAAATTATTTTGAGTGCGCTTGGAACACACCATTCATGTAGACTTGTAGTGAACATTAGACGAGGAACTGATGTCGATGTTCTTTCTTGTTTCCGTGCTGCATGTATGCCTTCACCTTGGCTTTGGTTTTGACAGTGTCTGTCTATCAAATAGTTCAGTTTGATTTTCTCTGATGACCATGGATTCCTGGACTGCCGGTTCCTCTAGAGCGTAGAATGTTGGAGCTGTGGTTCGAGGCCAAGACAAGGCACCAAACTCACGACTGAATTCATGAAGTAAGGTACGAAGAAGAGAGTGGATTGCGACGGAATTGAATAACAGCAACCGGCGGAGCAGAAAGCTCAAAATAAGGAAACCACGTCACCATGTTCACCGAACAAATAAAAAGAGCAAGAAGTCGCAATTCAGGAACCGGGCTTCTTTTGCTTCTTGTTGTTCTTCATTTTTACTTCTTCATCAAAACTGAACACAAGTTGTAGATCGCCACTGTTCTGCTTTCCGATCTCTCGCGAACGTTGGTGTGTTTCTAGATATTCAAAATTTGGCGGGCAAAAAAAACAAGCCATTCAAGCTTTGCACACGGTGTCTGGTGTGACCGCTCGACAGGGAGCATACAAGCCAGCTGAGCGCAAGCGATAACAAGCTCTGGTCCTGACGGCATCCCCAACCGGGTCCTCAAGGCCCTGGCACCAACCATAGCATTCCCTTTGTGCCATATTTTCAACATGTCATTTACCACGGGCATATTCCCTTCTGCATGGAAAACAGCGAAAGTCATACCTGTATTCAAGAAAGGTTCCCGCCACGAACCTGCAAACTACCGCCCTATCTCTCTTCTTCCCTGCGTGTCCAAAGTATGTGAACGCATCTTTTATGACCACTTATACAGACATGTTTCGCCGTTTCTGAGTCCCGCACAATCTGGGTTTCGTAAAGGCGACTCCACCTCTCTTCAACTGACCCGCATCGTGCAGCAGGTGTGCCAGCATAGGGATAACAGAGCGCTTGCTGGCATTTGCTTCTTTGACTTGGCCAAGGCTTTTGATACCGTCTGGCATCGAGGACTTTTGGCAAAGCTCGAGCATGCATTCAGGGTACGCAAACAGCCACTCTCCTGGCTGAAATCTTATCTCTCTGGGCGTTATCAGTACGTAACTGTGCTTGGCACATCCTCGGCTGCAGAGCCAGTATTGTCGGGCGTTCCTCAAGGATCAATTCTTGGTCCCCTACTATTTATAATTTACGTAAACGACTTACCTGCAGTCTTCCCTGGAACGTCTCTGTTTGCTGACGACACGACCCTTCTCACCTCATCAGCTTCCCTCACTGGCCTGAAAAACAACTTGCGTGCTGGCATTCAGGAAGTTCTTTCCTGGATGTCGTCCTGGAGGTTGTCCCCAAATCTATCAAAAACAAAGATCATGCTCTTCCCGCCCCAGCCGGAGTTCACAACCCTCATCCATGCCAACTTTCCAAATCCAATTGACATAGTGTCTTCTCACAAACACCTTGGCATTGTGATTGACTCTGCACTCTCTTGGGTACCTCACATCGAATATATCTGTAAAAAATCAAGTAAATCCTTAGGAATTCTCTCCCCCCACTGCTCCTACCTCCCACTTTCTTGCAAGCTTCTTTTTTATTTCGCCTACCTTCGCCCAATATTTCATTATGCAGATACGTCTTGGGTTGGGTTATCCTCTTCCGCTGCTGCAAAGCTTGAAATACATCACAAGAAAATCCTTAAAATTCTCCTCCGTCAACCCCGCATGCTCTCATCATCCGCCCTTTATAAAATCGCTCACACAACCCCGTTATCACATGGACGCAGTGCACACCTGGCTTCTCTTGTCCATTCTATTAAGCTTGAGTTGTGCCCACCTCATCTCATGTGTTTTAATTGGTTCTCTTCTCTAAGAACTAGAAACTCACTCTTACTCCCTAAGTGTAACTCATCCACTCTTTTGCGCTCCCCTCTCTTTATTGCTTTTTCTGTTTGGCTCACTCTACCCAGAGAAGTTAAGGACCTGACCTCACTCCGCCTGTTTAAGATCCGTGCCGCCCCTTATTTACTACGACATGCATAGCTCATTATCCACATGTCCTTTGCGTCTCTGTGTTTTTCACTGTTTTTATTTGACATTATCTTTCTCTTTCTTTACGGAGTTGTTGCTGTTCATTTTGCTACTCTTTCTTTTTCCCTCCCCTTACTTTTATTTATCGCCGTGGTTGGCAATCACCCACTCTCTTTAACATTGGCCGGTGTTTCCACCGAGTCTTGAGATGTTGTAATAAATATATATATAAGCCCAAATTGGCTTGTTCCGGTGTGACCGCGGCCTAAGCAGGCAGTATTGACATACATGCTAACTCCACATATCTGGAGTAATAATATACTACAACCAGGTAGTTTGCGGAGTCGAATTGCATGAAGTCGGCTGCAACATTCTGCCATGGCAGGTCGGGAAGAGTGTTAGGACGGAGCGCCTAAACCTTCGGGCGGGGAGTGTTGAACACACGGTTTGCAGGACGCGATGAAATTGGCCAGCTGAACACTCAATCCTGGCCAACACACTGACTGCTTGGCACGAGCACGGCACTTCGTGATGCCAAGATGGCCCGAGTTGAGTCGCTCGAGTACATCAGGCGCAAGGACTTTGGGATGACAATCTTTTGTCCATACATAAGTAGACCAAAGCATACAGTTAAGTTGTCTTCAGCGTTGTGCTATAGCCGGATTGAAGGTGCCGGAACATGTTTGGGATGTGACCAGCTGCCTTCGACATACTGGCGAAGTAACTTACAAGCCGGATCGTTTAGCTGATGGTCTCAGATTTCTGCCAGGCGAGCATCAGAGGCCGGCATGCTGTCAACAGTGGCGGAGGCAAACTGTTCAACCTTTTCGTTGAAACTTACAGCACTAGCACAAGACGACTGTAGACCAGGAGAGTGGGAGAGTGCATCAGGAATGACTAGGTGCTTTCCTGGCAGGTGTGATATCGAGAAATCAAACAGCGTCAGACCCAGGCGGAACTGTTAGTTACCTCCTCCCGGTCCCCTTTTCTAGTTGGCCTGCATGCACTCGCGTACTCACCTTTTGTCTCCTTTTGTTCTGTTGGCCTGGGTAGCTACTTGCGCGCCCATAATTGCCATAGCTACCCAGGCCCTTTATCTTGCCGTTCAGACTTGACCTCTTTCTCTTTCTCACTCTTCAATAATCACCATGTAGTCGTTTCGTTCGTCCTGGTCTTACAGTCTGTTTCAAAAAGATTAGCAATCAAGTTTGGGTCTTAAAAAGTATGAAGATAAGGGAAATTTGGACAACAAAGTACATAAAACGGCTTGTTAGGACACGGCAAATTGTTCTGTGAAGGTTTCGGAACAATTGGACCAACCATTAAGGAGTTAGTATTTCGGCCAGGTTTCTGGTCTTTTCCCATGGTTTATAATTTGTCCTGGAAGCCAGTATCGATTTGTTATCAAAACCCACGATTTATCCTTTCCTTTTTGGCCTTGTGGTTATGAATGCTGTCTGCTGACCATTAAGTTGTGAGTTCAAATCCCAACAAATCTTCAAGTCAAACATTTTTTCTTCATTTATTCATTGTTTTGGTGATCACGCTGGTACAAGACAAAGAAGGTACTAGGTGGCTGCGCCAAACGATTTGTTGGTGGAGCTCGCGTTTTCTGTCGAACTGACTGACACTTGACTGGCTCACGCCATGTGAAGTTGTGAACACACACAACACTGAAACCGTGTGAGTGAACACGGAAGTCATTGCGCTGTAGCTATGTGTTGTTGAATACACCGGCACATCGATCGATCGATTTCTGTTTGAGAATTATTTTAGTATTTGAAGATCGCCAATTTATTTGAATTTAGGAGTCAACGCCATCTTCTATCAGCTTTCACAGGCGTCTGCTTTTCTCAAAATGTCGTCGAAGTCACACGGATAGCTTTGCCACTTCAAGGCCTTGGGAATGAGTCTGTGTCGATGCCGTTTTCGTCACATCGTGAGAGTAAATTGCATCCGCGGCAGCTCAAAGAATCTATTTGGTCACAAAACGGACGCATCCCGCTCGTCAAAATTTACCACACTTTCGACATGTCCTCTCTGACTCCATATCGATGCGAGGAAGAACTCTTTTGTTGTAAACCAGAGGAACATGGACGAGTACCGACGTCAGTGAGTTGTCATTTTTCATGCTTTCGCGCGGAATATTTCTTCGAGTTCACAGTGAGTTTTTCCAGGCAGCGCTCGAGCCGTCATACGGTAAGACGGCGAACTCCCCAGGCGATCGCCAGGATTGCTAATCTTTTTGAAACTGACTATAGTCATCCCGTCTCTAATAAATGTCGTTCCACCAACCTAACTTGTTCCCGTTGTCCGTTGTCCTAATTCATACTCAACATTGGCGCCCGACCATTGCTCGGAACCCACGACCCTCGTCCTCAACCGCCACTCGTCTCGTCCATGTCCATCTCGTCTCGTCTCGAACCTCGTCTTGTCTCCAACCCCTTCTCGTCTATGTTAACCTCGTCTCGTCCATGTCAACCTCGTCTCTTCTATGTCAACCTCGTCTCGTCCAAGTCATGCAGGTCAGCTACTTTCTTTATTTCTCTCTTTCTTTTTCCTCTGGACCGTCCTTCGTCGTCAAATTTATTCTCGGTTTATTTTATTTTGTGATTTTTGTAGTGTGTGTGCGCGCGGGTGTCCTTCATTAATATTAGGGGTCCGATCATGGTGAGCCACGCTCTTCTATTTATGTCGTATATTAAAGTGTAACTAGGCTGTATTAGCTGTGCAAAATACTAGTAATCAGAATGCAAGTCACGTTCCTCGTCAAACTCCAATAGTTATTTTTTGTGCCATGTTTTTGAAGGGGCGTTTGGGCCCGTTGTTATTGCCAATGTGCACACTATAAACAGAACATTGACAGTTGTAATGATCTGTAGTGAATTTTTAGTACACACTTTTGTGAGGCCCGTGCGTTGTGTGTGTGTGTGGGTTTTTTTGTTTTTGTTTTTTTCTTCTCTTCTTCCTCGGTCATTGTTTCCCTCTATTTTTCTCATCGTCTTATTATTTCCCGCGTGGTCGCGGTTCTTTTTTCACTCAGGGGAGGTATGCTAGGTACCTCCTCCCGTACCTTTTCTAGCTGGCCTGCATGCACTCGCGTACTCACCTTTTGTCTCCTTTTGTTCCGTTGGCCTGGGTAGCTACTTGCGCGCCCATAATTGCCATAGCTACCCAGGCCCTTTTTCTTGCCGTTCAGACTTGATCTCTTTCTCTTTCTCGCTCTCCAATAATCACCATGTAGTCGTTTCGTTCGTCCTGGTCTTAGTCATCCCGTCTCTAATACATGTCGTTCCACCAACCTAACTTGTCCCCGTTGTCCGTTGTCCTAATTCATACTCAACAGAACCGTAAGACACGAGGCAGCACATTATCAACTGCTGTCGAGCTGATCAGGGGAACAAGCGGCTGGTGGTCCGTCTCAACCACGAATTGCTTACCAGTGAGGTAATCGCTGAAGCGTTCACAAGCCCAGGTGATGACAAGGGCCTTTCTTCTCGAACGTAGCGTATTTACGTCCGTAGCTGTCCGTGATCTAGACACATAGGAAACAGGCTTCCACTCGCCAGAAGGTTGCTGTTGCGAGAGGACTACACAGATGCCATAGCCCGATACGTCTGACGATACCATGGTGGAGTGCATCGGTGAGTAGAGTGCCAAGACAGGGTCTGTTGGCAGGGTAGTGTTCAACTCTTCGAACATTGACTGTTGAGCGGGGGCCCGAGTCCAGCCGTTGTCCTTCTTCAGGAGGTCACGGGGTGGCTTCGAGACGGTGGCAATCTCGGAAGAGAACTTTCCTAGTTTTTGTACGATTCTAAGAAAGCTCCGGACATCAGAGCCATTCACACATTGCGGGAAATCAGTCAAACCTTGCAACTTGTCTGGATCAGGATGAATGCCATTAGCGTTGAGGACATGGCCAAGGTACTTCACCGATGTCACCTTGAACTCACATTTGTTCAGATTCGGAGTAACCCCAAGATCACACAAGCGCTTTATCGCGCCGTCGAGGTATACGGCATGGTCCTGACCAGTCTCGGCGAAGATGAACTCGTCATCCTTCTGGCATGTGGTTCCTGGAACGCTGTTCAGGGTACTGGTCATCATCTTTTGGAAATGCTCTGGTGCTGAACAAATTCCAAAATGGCAAGTGGGTGAACCTGAACCTTCCAAATGGTGTAATGAACGTCGTAAACGGCTGCGATTCTTCCGCCAACGGCACTTGGCAGAATCACAGATGGCATCTAGCTTCGTGAAATACTTTGCTCCACTGAGCTGGGCTAGCGTGTGGTCTACACATGGTAGCGGACGGTACTCACGATGAACAAACTTGTTCAATTCGGTGAAATCCACGCAGAGACGCACAGCACCAGAAGGTTTCGGTACCACATCTCAGAGGACACACCAGTCGGAGGCTTTCGTGACCTCATCCATTAGCGGCAATGGAACATGACGAGGACAAGGTAGGGCAAACGGTTGTGCCTGATTAACTAGGCTTATCTTGTATGTATACCCAGAGAATCTGGCCAGTGGCTAGAACAGTTCGGGAAGCTTGAACTTCGCAGCATTGAGCCAATCGACATGTTGTTCCACAACTTCTGCGACATTCGGGTTGACCTTCAACAGGTTCAGGCCAATGATGTCGGGTCGTCCCAGCAAGGCTTGTCGGACATTAGTGACAACACACACGTCTTATACTGAGCACTCTTCACCGACTGACAAGGGTGTGCTTAGGACACCATCAACCTAAAGCTTCGTGCTACTGGCGCTGGTGAGAGTTCGCGTGCTCTTCATCACCGTGCAGCCTTCGAGTGTATTAAGCAACGATGACGGTATGACCGTTACCTTGGCCCCTGTGTCATTCTTAACCATCACCGGTGTTCCATTCATGGATACGGTGGCCATCCATGGCCCATCACCGTCGACCGAACCCAAAAGGTACTCTTCGGGTTCACTGGAGACAGAGGCCGTCTCCTGCTGTGTCAGCCTTGGCTTCTTGGACTGACACACTCTAGCGAAATCATTAATGACCCTCCTTTCCACAGGACCGACAAGTGGAGTTTCTCGATGGGCGTTGTGAGCGATCTTTCTCTGTACTTCCACAAAACAGAAACTTGTCTGGACTCCTCCTGGAGCTCTCATACTTAGACCATAGACCATAGCCAAAGAAAGTACTCGTAGAGATGGAGAGGAAGACTTAGATGTAGAGCCTTAGGGTTACTAGATGGAAGATGAGAGTCAGAGTATCGAAGTGTTTGGCAAGAAAGAAATACCGGGTGTCCTATAGTCAATGCGGTTCAGATGATGATGAATTGTGTTTCACGGCTTTATGGCGCACACGTAGATTGTGTGAATTCAAAGTATTGGTAGCTGTAATCATTAGGAAGCACAACCCCAACCTTTCCATCCAGAAAGAAATTGTCACTTGACTTAAACTATTCACGTAGCTTTCAGACAGACACACACACACACATGCATGCACCCACCCACGTACGCACACGCACGCACACACAGGCACGCGTACACACACATAACTACATTACATGCATACACACGGCACATATGCACACACGCACACACACACACACCTTCCTTCCTTCCTCCTTCCTTCTTCCACTGCCATGACTGGCTACGTGGCCCCATAAGGGGCAGACCAGGAGACGTGTTGTACACAGGGCGGAGAACGCCAGACTCAGCGCGCGCGGGCTGCGCGAACAGCGTTACATTTGTGCCTCGCAATATCCTGTGGCTGACGAAAACTGCGCGCACAAGTGCCACAGATGAGGGGCTTCGCCACAGGCTCCATGCGGGACTGGACAATAGCGTCACGGCAAGTGGCCCGCTATCCATGTCGATCTTGGACGATGTCACCAAGCTGCTCCAGAGGAACGCCAACAGCCATCAAGTCGCACTTTGCGGAGTCCTTCTTGCGCTTATGGGGTCCATGCGGTGGACGTTTGGACGGTAACGAGCCGTCCAGCAGCTGACGAGGGATTCGATCCTGCATGCGGGACACTTGGATAAGCCATCGAATTTGGCAGACTTTGACTTTATCCGCGATCTCCTTCATATCGTCCCACATCTTGCACACCTGGAGAGAGGAGATGTGCTCCTCTATCTGCCAGCCACGATTGACCTTCAGGATGGAACGCACGCACTGCAGACGAAAGGATTCCAGGCGACGGACATCACGCTGCCTAACGGTCCAACTCTCAGAGTCAGAAAGAAGGACGGCCAGGACAGTCACTCCATAGACAACGCCCTTAATGGGCATGTTAATAAAGCACACACACACACGCACACACACACATGTACCCGTACACACACATACATACATACATACAAACATGAACACATGCATACACCATGAACCTTGAACATTAAATGCCCATTGCCGTAGCAATGATAGCGATGGCTTCCTCACACTGAGGTTCTAGACCCGAAATCTGCAGTATGGCGCATGCCGCTTGAAGTCACCAGGACGGCGGAACACTCTGTCACAGCGGTAGTTGGGGCACGGGATGTCTGGGGCTTCCATCTCGACCCTCTGTCGACAATACTGAAACCAGACGGATCTCTCTGCGCTGTGTCATACCAGTCCGCTTCAGACAAACCGATGACAGAAAAGTCCGAGGGCACAACATCCCGCCAGCGCATCTTGGGACCTTGTTGCGGGCGTTTGCAGGGCAGTTCGCCAACCAGCATCTACTTGGGCAGCCGGGTCTCCTTCATCCGTGCAACGTGACCAAGCCACCGCAAGCGGTGCTTCCTGATCACATCAACCATGTCGACGTCCACCCCTGTCAGCTCGCTCAGCGATGCCGAGGACAATCTCTCCTCCCATTGCTCACGACGAGAGATACCGAGAATTGTGCGAATACACTGATGGTGAAAGGTGTTGAGTCGGCGAATATGACCCGCTTTGATGGGCCATGTATCCGCACCGTAGAGAAGAGCAGGAAGGACAATAGCACGATACACCAGCCGCTTGGTGTGGACCGAGAGATGTACGCACTGAAATATCGGAGACCTGAGCACCCCGAACAGCTGGGACGCCTGCGCCAAACGAGCAGCGAAGTCCGCATCCACCGTTCTCTCAGCAGAGAGCACGCTACCAAGGTACCGGAACCCGTCCACCATGTCAATCCTGCTGTCACCACCGAGTTGAACGGGATCAACTGATGTTGGTTGACCCACATCCATGCCCCTCGTCTTTCTAATGCTGACGGTCAGTCCCATACGCACACACATAAATACACAGCCCTCCCCTCCCCCCCCCCCCCACACACCACACGTGCGCGCGCACACACACACACACACACACACACAAACACACACCTTTGACCTTTGACCTTTGACGCCCATCGCCGGAGGCGATGATAGCAATGCTACGGCAGAAGCCATAGCAACTTGTGCTGGGATTACACCATTCAACAGCTTGCAAGGCTGAAGAATTGACCGTCACTATTCAGCCTGGTCTACACCATACAGCTATTTGGAGTGACATTTTCTGGCCAGTGAATCCCTTTTTTGGTCTTTTTCATTTTTCTTTTTTTTTTCCCGCACACACATCACACCACATACTCCGGCATGCACTGGCTGTTGGTAACCACCCAGGAGAATGAAAGAAAAGTCAGGAAGAGTCTGAGAAAGAGAAGAAAGACGTGTGTGACCATAATCGTCGGGAATCAACACACACACAAACACACACACACACACACACACAAACACACACACACACACACACACACACACACACACACACACACACACATGCACACACTCAGACTCAGACTCAGCCATGCCCGTCGCGGTAGCGATGATAGCGAACAGCTATGTTAGACATAGCAACTTGTGCTGGGATTGCACCATTCAAAAGCTCGCAAGGCTGATGAATACACACACGCACGCACGCACGCACGCACACACACGCACACATATACGCGACGTACAACCTACACTCTACACTCTCTTGCACTGTTATTTACCTCAAGCGTAGTGATTATTTACCCTAGCTCTTATTTTGGTTTTTCACTCCACCTACGCGTGTCATTAGTTCACACTAACTTGACATCTTTGCACTTTCCCCTGTTCCTTGACACATTTATATAATTATTAGTTGTATTCATGGCTAGTTATCATTGTTGAGACGTATTTCCCTGATGAAGGCCTCATGAAAACTGGTTAAGAAAATCTAGAACTCCAAAACGAGAGAGCTTAGAAGCTCAGGGCCCTACGCTATGCTTTTTTGCCTAGCTCATCATGCATGTTATTAGAACTGATTGAATTGTTTTTTTCCATTGATTGGCTACATCAAACTTTCTCTTTGCACTCGAGGGTAATACGACACCGTCTACCACCTTGATTTACCTAGACAAAAAAGCATAGGGAAGTTATAAATTTTTCATTTCTCCTATTTTTTTAAGACATAACCTGGTATTCGAACCCACACTATCGCCCTGCATGCATTCCCCCGATACACTTCGCTTACATACTCATTCTTCCAAGCTGCTTCATGTTATGATCTTGCATTTTAACGCCCTATTTGAATATTGTGGCCAGCTGTCTTTGATGGTCCGGTACGGGACAGTTACGGGATAGCGCCAGGCATCTTTTAAGTTTGCCGTTCTTCAGCCACAGCTCTTGCCTTCATCTCTGGTGCGGGTGTTATCTACTGACTTTGTACATGCGTTAAAATAGACCAATCCCTTTGTCTGGGTTCGTGAAAAGGGCCACGCGTGCAAGTCAGCTCGTGTGAAGTGCATGGTTTTGTATTTAGTTGGTATGTGGCAGCTTATGGGACAAAGAGATTTTTGCTCCCCGAGCTTGTGTATGTAAATAATGTTTTACGTCCAGTATGACAGCTACAATGCCCAACAATACCACAACGAACTGATCGGCTACATCATTGCATTGCAAAAATCTGTCTGTTCGAATTACATGCATGATGAGTTAGCCAAAAAAAGCATAGCATAGGGCCCTGCGCGAAAGAAATAGCCTTTCTCTTTGCATTCGAGAGTAATACGACACCATCTACCACCTTGATGACCTAGGCAAAACATGGATAGGGATGTTATAAATAATTTATTGTTCATTTCTCCATTTTTTTCCAAGACATTACCTAGGATTAGAACCCGCACTATCGCCCTCCATGCATTCCCCGATACACTTCACATACATACTCATTCTTCCAAGTTGCTGCACGTTCTGATCTTGCATTTGAAAGCCCTATTTGAATATTGTGGCCGGCTGTCTTTCGTGGTACGGTACGTGCGGGACAGGTACGGGATAGCGCCAGGCATGCCGATGGCACAAACAAACAAACACAGAATTAAAGCTGTGTGGACCTTGCATAGCTACGGGAATTAATGTTCTATTTCGTTTTTGATAAGTGCAATGTCCGCCTCGCTAATTCTGCTTATGACCACATAAATGTCTCATTCAGAGGCATGCATAATACACTATCATTAGAAACCCGCGTGGACCCAGTTACAAGCTCACTCAGCACCAAAACTGCACACTGGTCTGAAAAATAATAAATACCTTCTGGCTAACAAAGCAATATCAAGCAACTGTGGCTGCCTTATAAAAAAACAATTCTAAATACTGGCCTCCAAGCTCTTACGGCCTGAATTTCTCCATATTCTGGACCTCTTCATACACTGGCATACAAAGTTAGTAACTTTGTCAGTAACTGCTACTGCCTCTAACTGTTAACTGTAAGGTCAGTAACTGTTACTGACTAGGCTCCCCCCCCATGCATATACTCACTAGCAAACATCTCTATAATCACAACTGTGGTAAAAGCAGAGGCATGTACAAATGCTACCAAGAGATGCAGGCTTGTAACCTTTTACCAACTGACTTAGGATCAACCCTGCATCCAGGGAAAACTTGGGGACAAAGCATAGGCCATTAGCTCCAGGGAAACGTCTTTTCTTTTGGCCAGTCCCCTGCCCGGTGTTGAGACATGCATTGGGGTTCTCCAGTACTTGCTGGCAACCAACTTGTCAACTGGCTTAATATTCAGAGTAGTCTATATCCGGCTGCCTTACTTGGCAGTAAGTTGTACATCATATTGAAATTTAGTACATTACTGATTAATAAAGCATAGGATTATCTGCTCATGTGTGTTACCTGTACACAGAACGGTGACCTTCCTGTTCATCGTGCTGCATGGAATGGACGTCTGGAAGTCATCAAGTACCTACTAGATCTCCAATCAGACACGATCTCTGTAAAGAACAATGTAAGTTGAGCAATCTCTACCATTGACTCTCCTTACTGTAGTCAGTTACTCTTACAGCACTCTTGAGGATCACTGTGCTAGCTGTATGTCTATTGGTGGGGGAATATCAGGCTGAAACAACAGCAACCCCACCGATCATTTGCTGCAAAAGTACCTGTGACTATTGGTGACTCTCCTACCCGGCACTGATACCTGCATAAAGCACCTCCCATATCCCGACATCGTATTAATTCCGCGACTTCTAGCGCTTCTGACACCATGTAGTATTCAGGTTCTTGAGGAATTAGGATACTATTGACTGTACGGGACAGGTACGGGATATTGCCAGGCATATGCCGATGGCACAACCCCCCCCCCCCAAAAAACACGGAATTAAAGCGGTGTGGACCCTGGCTAGCGCCCCCCCCCCCTGCATATACTCACTAGCAAACATCTCGATAATCACAAATGTGCTAAAAGCAGAGGCATGTACAAATGCTATCAAGAGATGCAGGCTTGTAACCTTTTACCAACTGACTTAGGATCAACCCTGCATCCTGGGAAAACTTGGGGACAAAGCATAGGCCATTAGCTCCAGGGAAACGTCTTTTCTTTTGGCCAGTCCCCTGCCTGGTGTTGAGACATGCATTTGGGTTCTCCAGTACTTGCTGGCATCCAACTTGTCCACTGACTTAACTTAATATTCAGAGTAGTCTATATCCGGCTGCCTTACTTGGCAGTGATTTGTACATAATATTGAAGGTTAGTACATTACTGATGGATAAAGCATAGGATTATCTGCTCATGTGTGTTACCTTTATACAGGACGGAAACCTTCCTGTTCATTATGCTGCCTTCAATGGACGTCTGGAAGTCATCAAGTACCTACTAGATCTCCAACCAGACACGATCTCTGTAAAGAACAACGTAAGTTGAGCAATCTCTATCATTGACTCTCCTTACTGTAGTCAGTTACTCTTACAGCACTCTTGAGGATCACTGTGCTAGCTGTATGTCTATTGGTGGGGGAATATCAGGCTGAAACAACAGCAACCTCTCCAATCATTTGCTCCAAAAGTACCTGTGACTATTGGTGACTCTCCTACCCGGCACTGATACCTGCATAAAGCACCTCCCATATACCGACATCGTAGTAATTCTGCAACTTCTAGCACTTCTGACACCATGTAGTATTCTGGTTCTTTAGGAATTAGGATACTATTGTATTATTGATTCACAGGCTATATGAAAGAGAAACCCTTTTTTAAATGTGGTATCAGCAGACCCCAGCTGTAAGAGGTACTGCACGGGCGTGTACATGTTGCGGTACACGTAACTTGTGTACAGGTTATGTAAGGGTTACACGTGCTCAAGAGAAACGCATAATACATAGCATGACACGACAAGTACCACAGCTGTCACTATTGTGCTAACTTTTACACGTTATGACTAATCAGAATCATGCTTATAATTCTTAGAGCTGGGTAACTACAGATAACATGTAAAACTTTAGTCACAGTAGGTTATACATCATAATAGATGACTTGCACAAAGATCCGAGCCGCCAGTGAGACGGGGCAAGTGCACCCTGTGCACCCAGGCTACACTGCGGGCACCCTACACCGTCTGTAGACTAGTGTAGTGTACTTTTTTTGTCAGCATGAATGAACGGTGCACGGCATGTGCATGTACATGATCATACAGTACCGTCACTGTCTTCAGCAGCTCATGAGTCATGCATGTGCACTTGTAGGGTTAGTGGAAGCAGGTATTGTACTACTCCCTGAGTGGAAGTACATGACTGTATTATTATGTGAAGAGAAGCCAGGCGTCCAAATCAACCCAAAATACTCTTGCCTTATTCTTCGGTGAAATAGATAAAAAAATTGTCTTACTAAACAACAGTGAGCACAGAAGCAACCTCGATGCACCCAATAATATGGCATCCGGGAACAGCAAGTGTTGCACGAGGATCCCAAGAACACGTCAAGTTCCATGCTACCCGCCGCCATCAAAAGAACGAAGGATAACTGTGCTAGCCTAGTTCATATTCAATGTAACGCTAACGGTACGGGATATAGGAGCCTGTTGGGAAGGCGTGGGTGAGCTGTAAAATCTTGTACGGTTCGCACAGCACAACATACATGCAGCAGTTATTGCGACGATTAACGTCGATGGACGAGAGTCATAAAGCACAGTCCATGGGGGTTGACGTTTCTGGGCTTCCTTTCCGAAAGGAAAGTTTTATTTCTTCTAAAAAAAAAAGCAGAATCATGCTGATTATACCAGTCTGTTATGAAGACAAGGAAGCAGCCAAGGACATTGTGCCATACTAAAGGAACGACAGGTAAAAGATAAAGCACTTCATCTGAAAACTCAAGGACTATCCATAAATACAGCAAATGATAATCCTAGCCTAGTAATGTCCAACTCCGTCATGTGAGCCATTCGGTGAGTTATTATGAGAAGCATAATGTTCGGAATGCTGAAATTTGAACAGTTGCAGTTGTGTTCGTCGCCACACAATGCCATCGCCAGTTCACATTCGAAATGTAGCCATTTTTACGCTTGTGTCCCTGTACACGGCATGGAAGGCTGAACAGATTCAACTCTTCCATCACTTCCTGATCTGAACAGTAGTGCGGTTGCGTTCCCGTTCCTGACACTCACATCCGTCTCCGCTAACCAGCATCATGAGCACTCCAATGGTTCCCGCCGCTCCTTCCGTATCGTCCCAGCGCGCCCCGTTAAAATGTGAATTACTGTAGGCAACGGAGCCAGTGTATGATGAAGGCGAATGCACTGTTTGATGATGCTCCAACAAATCCTTTCTGAGACTGAGACCCAGCCGGAGCCGCATCGTTCTCATTACCAGCTAATCATGGGGAGGTATAATGTGACTTTCCACCACTCCCTGATTCAATCATAGTTTGCGAGCCTGCGCCAAACTGCTTTCTCACTAGAGCCAGGCATTGGATACATATGGCTTCAGTAAGGTTTACAATGCTATGTCTCTGGCCTAAGTCCAAGTCTAGATACAGCTGCTCAGAGTCAGGGCTGATGAAGTGTTCATATCGGAACAAGTGAGACTTCAACAGTAGCTAGTACACATTAGGCCTTAGGACTTCGCAGCGTTTCTCCAGCACACTTGTTCTCTCCTTCAACTCAGATACTACTTGAAGTACTACTAAAGGCCATCTGGCTCTCACACTCAGTCCTTATACCCCTCATTTTCGTGGTTTGGGCTTCCACTCGTGACTCGGCAGGTTCCTGGCCTCTCCGCAGTCTGTCCTCAGGAGAGGGTCGCTCTGGAGCTAGTGCAGCCGAATCGAAGGGAATCGAGTTCTTTCTCAGACGGCCACAAACTTTCGTTGTGCTTGACCTCGCTTCCACTGCGGGAAAGTAGTCACACTTCAGGACCGCGACGTGCTTGTTGCAGCCTACACCAATGATACTAAAATAACATTCCCTCATTTTTTCTGCCTCCCGGCCGGCCGGCTCGGAAAGGAACGTATGGAATGGGAGCCTCAGTTCCATCTCTCGTCTGCTAGTGCATTCAGGAGCGTAGCAGCGCTTCGGCATGACGATAGAAGCCGAATCAACACAACTCTACTCTCTAGCCAAAAAAACTAGCTCAGTGTTCGTCAGGCAAAAAGCGAAACTTCGAAAGTCACGAACTCAAAAGGTGGGGAAGTCAGAGTCAGAAGGTCTACTTGCCCCGTCTCGAACCCAGACAATCTTTGTGCAAGTCATCTATTGTGTAAGATACAGACTGTAGATAGATAACACATGCGAATGTCTTGTTTTGTCTTTACCTGCACACAGAACGGTTTCCTTCCTGTTCATCGCGCTGCTTACAACGGACATCTGGACGTGGTCAAGTATCTAGTAGATCTCCAACCCGACACGGTCTCCATAAAGAACAAAGTGAGTCGAGCAGTCTCTGTCACTGTATTGGTCCTGATTACACACTCCAAGAGTGTGCACATTTGGCAAATGACTGACTACATGGTACATTCCCTATATCATGCAGGTCACTTCTCCATTGCATAATTATTATGTAAGTGTTTGTGTTTGTGTTTGAAGGCACTGTCATACATAACGAGGCGCTACTGTGTTGCATTAGAACTTTTCCAGCTAATCAATCAGAGTAGTCTATATTAGGATTCCTTGACTGACAGTAGATTGTACATCATACTCGTATGTAAGATACAGACTGCAGATAGCTAACAAATTAAAGAGGAAGTTAAGGCTAAAATCAAAATTTCACCAGTTGTAGTCTTCCGGGTGCTGAGTCGAATGATCTTGGTCTGAGGAAGCTGAGACGCTCCCTTCCTACTTTAATCCCAATCGGACTCGCGCATTTCCACCTAAACTGGGTGACCTCGCCCTACTAGATGGGGATTTGTATGCAAAATTTCACTAAAATCGCCATTTCGCTCTTATAAAAGCATCGATGACCGCAGTTGGCCCATACATTGTAGTCTTTTGGACGCTGAGTCGACTGGTTTTGGTCCAAGCTGCGATTCAGCGTTCGTCCTTTATTCCCAATCGAACATGGTTGAACAAGCGGTCATGTGCTCCTGCGTGCCCAAGTCACCTGGTCACCGCGCCAGCAAGCGACAACGAATTTACTTTCACACCAAGGTTCAACTCGAGTGAGAGGAGTGCACCCAAAAAAGGTCAAAACAGGCTAGTAAGTTGTAACCTGCAGGCACGGTGACCAGGTGACTGGTGTACGCAGGAGCACGTGACCGCTTGTTCAACCATGTTCGATTGGGAATAAAGGAGGAACGTTGTATCGCAGAATTCTCGGACCAAAACCAGTCGACTCGGCGTCCAAAAGACTACAACATATGGGCCAATCGCGGTCATCCGTGCTTATATAAGAGCGAAATGGCGCTTTTAGTGACATTTTGCATACAAATCCCCATCTAGTTGGGCGCAGTCACCCAGTTTCGTTGGAAGTGCGCGAGTTCGATTGGGATTAAAGTAGGAAGGGAGCGTTTCAGCTTCCTCGGACCAAGACCATTCGACTCAGCACCCCGAAGACTACAACTGGTGAAATTTTGATTTTAGCCTGAACTTAAAAAAAGGTATAAATCTTGTCTTTACCTGCACACAGAACGATGACCTTCCTGTTCATTACGCTGCTAATGATGGACGTTTGGAAGTCGTCATGTACTGTAAAACGAGTAACTATTGCGACGTAACAATGTTTGCTAATTTTGCGAGAGGCTCCGAATCGCAAACTTTGAGCAGCGCAAACTCGCGCCATGTAAAGTTCAGTGCAAGGACTGACTCGACTGTGCAGAACGACTGTAGAACAACTCGCAAACATTAAACAGCGCAAACCAGTCTCAATTTGTAAAACGCAAACATTTATTGTTGCAAGCGTTACCCGTTTTACAGTATCTAGTAGATCTCCAACCCGACACAGTCTCCCACGGCTGTTTTTTTCGCGAAATTTGGACATTTAACAAGATGGCAGCCAAAAGTCTCGATTGGGCTGTATCGGCAAGGAAATTCGAATTTTCAAATTCTCAGCAGCCGATTTTGCTGTGGTTTTCGCTCGATTTAGAAAGCTACCAGGCCAGGTTTACCCGGAAAACAGGTATTCCGTGTTCCTCTTGAAACTAGCTTTCCGCTGGTACCTCACATGGCCAACTTCGTCTCAGGAACATTTTGTTCCGCGTTGCACAAGTCAAGCCTTCTTTCTCGCTCGTTCCTTGATTCATCGTTGACATGCCTGCGTCAAGAAGCCCTTTCAGGAGTTTTTCCAGTCTAGCTTTCAGTTTTCCCAGGTAGAGGACTATCTTCTGGCTATCTTCACCAAGTTTTATCACGTCCCGTGCACAAACTTCAGGTCCCGTGCGTTCGATGCTGAGCTACCTTTTCATTCGATTTAGGGGACAGATGGCATGGCGCTGGAGTCGCTGTTGAGTCCAGGAGGCCGAGGCCTGGTGGAAACTGCCCAGTAGACATGTGGGGTATTGCTGAAAAAGGCAGCAAGCACAAATTGTCTGGATATTGAGTATCTCGCTCGAGCGCTTTCAAATAATAAATCCTGGGTTGACTTGCGAAATCGTGAAACCACACGGAGAGTGACATGGGTTTCATCCCAAAACGCAAACTCCCATCGTATTCATGAGGTTTGTACCGCGTTACGTAAATCGCACCGAACGACTCCATATTGTTAGATGTCCGTGCGCGAACAGCCGTGCAGCTCCGTAAAGAACAAAGTGAGTCAAGTATCTACTAGATCTCCAACCCGACACAGTCTCCGTAAAGAACAAAGTGAGTCAAGTATCTACTAGATCTCCAACCCGACACAGTCTCCGTAAAGAACAAAGTGATTCAAGTATTCTCTGGCACTGTAATTGCTATGGGTGCACAACGCAAGAGTGTGCAACTTTGACAAATGACTGACTAAAATCTAGATTCCCTACAATAGGCTGCACCTAAAAAGTCCCTTGTTTCGTGTAACCCACCCGCCCTCTGTTTTGAGCACAGACCGATACTTCTTTGTTGTATGCACTCATGCATATGTGCATCATACGCATGTGGATATATATGTACGTGCTCGCACTTCAAGTTGTGCCAAAGCCAAGGCTCTTTCTTCCTGCTCCAGGTTATGCTCTGGCTGGCTAGACATTTCGGTCCTCTGTTTTGAGTAGACTCGATTGAGTCGGATTTGTTGCATGGTGGTTCTATTTGCCAAACGTAACGTTTTCGACACTGACATATTTTTGTTTAGAGATTTTAATGTCAAAAACGTTTCCGTCACTATGCTGACTGCGGCTGGACCATCGTCAACAGCTGCATTGTTCAAGTTACGTACCCGGAGCAATTTGTTGGACACTCTTCATCCAGAAGATGTCACTCGCTTCAAAGTGGTGTTTACTTCTGAAACCGGGTCATGCCGCAAGGGTGCTGGCAGGAGTGACAATGTAGGACTTCAATTGGAGTTCGGATGCCGATTCTTCTTTTTCTTTGGGTTGGAGCAACAGGAAGATGTAGTTCCTGGCCTGCGACGGTTGCTGAACGATGTGTTGATGCCCAACGTCTCGGAGATCTGCTGTGCGCGGTGTCTGAGTTTAGGACCAGTTTGACTGTTCTTTTTTACTCTCTTTCTCACTCCTGTGTGCAGCCACACCATATATTCTCACACCCCTAACACACCTCACTCACACGCACCTCTCCCCCCCCCACACACACACGCATACCCCCCCCCACACACACACACACACACGCGCACACACGCACACACACACACACACACACACACACACACACACACACACACACACACACACATACATACACACACACACACACACACACACATACACACACAACATCAACACAGGCCCGTAGCAGCCCCATTTTGGTTGGCCCGGCAAGATCCGACCTCGATGCCCCCCCCGAGCCTACACTCCTAGTAGTGCTACCGTGACATATGCCGGTACATGTACAGGTACAAAATGTACATGATTGTACGTGTATGTACATGCATGTAATCGTGACCATGCAGAGTGACATAGGGCGAGAAAAGGAAGAAGGATGTTCTGCATGAGTCAGGAAAAAGGGCATCAGCATGTTGTGTCCGTCCAAACAGAACTTGTTAAAGCCTATGAAGGCATAGCAACAGTATCTAAACGTATGTGATAAAAGAACCAAAAATGGACCTTTGGTCCCTTGGAGGAGGAGAAAGGACATTGCAATGGAGGAATGGCAGGAGGTCATAAAGTACAGGACAACACCCACATGGATCTATGTACATGTACATGGTATTCGCAACAACATGTACATGACAGTCATGTACATGTACATGAATACTACTAGAGTTCAAACTTCAAAGTATATATATATATATATTTTTTTTTTTTTTTACTATTGAACACTCACTGCGTGATGAACTAAAATGAGGAGAAGAACTCGACACAATGGTACATATCCAGCAGGACGGAGTGGGTGGGACCTGTGAAGCTCAGCCGACCAAGGGTCTCGGCATCACAGCTGCACATGTGCACCAAAGGAAACAAAATGGGGAGTGGAAGGGCGGGGAGGGGAGCAGGAGAGCAAGAACTCTAAGGGTAGGAAAGAGAGGAGGGGGGGGGGGGGGTAGGAAACCAGGAAACTTGTTATTCCAAGATATGAGTGCAAAAAGTACGCAAACAAGTACAAATATAGCAGTATCAAGATCATGATGCTGAGGCGAAAGTAGAGGCTGATTGCCGTGCAGATTTGACGAAAGATTAGAGTTAGAATGGAGGAGAGTTAGAGAGAGATAAAGACAGATGGATTGGGAGTTTGATGAGAAGGGAGTGCTCCGAGAACATGAACAGGGTCGTACTGGCAGTAGCCTAGGGGGCGATGTCCGTGGCCAATGACCAACCCGACCGTTTCAGGTAGCGGTAGGTCTGAACCTTAAACTGCTGCATCCCTTTGGCAGACGGTGCATCGCAGAGGAGAGTGGCTGGCAGTTCATTCCAGGCCTCGATGAGGCACTCCGGGAAAGAGCGCAGCGCAACATTGCACGATCTGGCAGGTAGGGCTGTCTGGAGTTGAAGCTCGTGCGCAAGATTGGCTGCCGAGCGGCGACGTGTGGCAGGCGCGATGGCGGGTGCGATGGCTCTGGCTGGGCGTGTCGCTGCAAGAGCTGGCGGGCTTGCGATGTAATGGAGCTTGTACAGAGTTGTGAGGCCGGCCACACGGCGCCGCAGGGACAGAGTGTCCATTGCAGCCCCTGTCCCAATCAGGGTGAGGGCACGATGCTGGACTCGGTCCAGCTGTGAGAGATGGGTAGCCGCAGCTCCCATCCATACAAGTGGACAGTACTCCATTAGAGGCCGAATGAACCCCCGGTATGCTGTGGCCCGGCCCGGTGGGTCCAGGACGTGGCACGCCTTCCGGAAGAAACCAATTCGCTGTGTGGCACGCACTGCAGTTCCTCGAAGGTGCTCTGAGTATGTTAGATGGGCATCAAACGTCACTCCAAGGAGCTTCAGCCGCGAGCATTCTGGGACCGCTAAGCCGTTGAACATGATGGGTGGTGTCTCCCAGGGTCTGCGGTGGCGGGACACAGTCATGGCCTGTGATTTCGTTGGCTCAAAAGTGACGCGCCACTGAGCACCCCATTCAGCAAGTGCATCCACACCAGCTTGGAGGTTGAGGCACACTTCTGTCACAGCATGTGGCGTTGGGATGTGGGCATAAAGCGTGGTGTCATCTGCGTAAACAGCCGGAGTGATCCCTTCCGGTAGGACGTCGCAGGCGTCATTCACGTACAGCAAAAACAGTGTGGGCCCAAGGATGCTCCCTTGTGGGACCCCAGCATCAATCTTGTATGGTTCTGAAGATGCTCCGCCGACTACTGCCTGCAACTTCCTGTCATACAGGTAGTCAGACAGCCAGTTGAGGAGGGGACCAGTGATGCCATATGATGCAGCCTTGTGGAGCACGCCTCGGTGTGAAACTTTGTCGAATGCTCCTGCTATGTCGACAGCCAGCACGCGGACTGCGCCACCACGGTTGACTTCGGAGACCCAGGAGTGGTTGAGAGACGTGAGAAGGTCAGATGTGCTGAGCCCCTGCCGGAATCCGTACTGGTGGATGGACAGAGCCTTTTCATGCTCAAGATGATTCATTATGGCAGTGTTGACAATCTTCTCCATGACTTTGGAGACAACAGATAACAAGGACACAGGTCGGTAGTTCTTAACAGCAGAATGAGATTGCTTCTTGTGTATCGGGACCACACGGGCTACTTTCCAGAGAGAGGGCTGGACATGACACCGAAAACAGAGTGAGAACAGCTTGGCAAGTGGTGCAGCCAAAACTTTTGAGCACTGCTTCAGAACTCTGGCAGGGATGCCATCGGGTCCAGTAGCCTTGGTTGGATCCAGCTGGCGGAGCTGGCGCTGGACTGTCGCTTCCCGAAATCGGACAGTTGTCAGGGCAGATGTACACCTAGGAGGAAGGTCAGGAAGGTCGGAGTGCTGTAGATCTTGATCACCCAGACTGCATTTGCTCGCAAAGAATTCTCCAAAGCAAGTAGCCTTTTCCTGGTTGGTGACATATTCTCTACCCTGGGCATTGCGTAGGACAGGGATAGACGAGCTGCGGCCAGAGCCTGCAGCTTGCTTCAGGAGTGACCACCATTGCTTGTTTCGCAGTGATCCATGTTTGAGCCGATCTCGGATGCGGGCAGATTCTGCCTGCTTTGCGAGACGAAGGCAATTGGCAGAGGCTCGGACTTTGGCATTGTAGTCAATGAGTTGCTGGTGGCAGGTGGGGTGTCTCCTGAGACGGTTCCATGCCTTCTTCTTTGCCTGGGTAGCGGCTGAGCATTCCGGCGTCCACCAGGATGGATCTGTTGGTTTCGTCGAAAGTTCTTTGTGTGGAATGAAGCGATTCATGCCTTCCATGACAACAGCGGTTACTGATCTGCACGACGCCTCGGGGTCTTCTGATATATCCCAGTTTGCTGTTGAGTAGAAGTGCCGAAGCCGGCCCCAGTCTGCCTGAGCATACCTCCAAACGCGCCGTTTAGTCGGTGGTTCGCGGAGTGGGGTGGCATCAAAAGTGGCCACAACGGTGGCATGGTCTGATGCTCCAATGGGGTCCAGTACATTTACCACCACTGAGGTCTCCGAGAAGTCGCTGAGTATGAGGTCCAGGGTGTTCTCACCACGTGTCGGTTGAGTAACGTGCTGGTGGAGCCCGTGGAACGCAGAGAGTTCTTCCATGTATTCACCAGCCGGTGTAGTCTTCGTGCTGCATAGCCAGCTTTCATTATGAACATTTAAATCCCCGGCTATCACGACGCTGTTCCCGAGGGATCGAGCTTGATCCATGACTGAGTCAAGATACTCAAGCAGAGAGACATCTTGTCCAGGGCACGACCCGGGTCGGTACACTGCACATACAACTACTTTCTGGCCATTGTCCAGGTGCAGGCGAAGCCAGATGACCTCATGGCCATGGCAGTTGATGTCACTCAGGTGGTCAAAGGAGAGGGAGTCCCGGACCCAGACCGCAACTCCGCCACCTTGAGCAGATCGGTCAAGTCGGAGGGGTGGGTGGAAGCCCGGCATGGAGGAGTCAGATAGTGAGGCTTTCTCCGGGGTGAGTTTAGTCTCTGTTACGATGGCGATGTCAGATCTGCTCCGTGCAACAGCATGCTGGAAGGCTCCAAACTTTGACAGCAGCCCAAAAGCATTTGTCAGCAGGAGCTTCATTACTGGGTATGTCCTTGCGAAGCTGGTGTTCATTGGTGTTTGTGTGACTGAATCGCTCCAGCTGAGGCAGCCTCTTCCTCACTGTCCCTATCGCCTCTGCTGCCCACGTTGCCGGCGCCAGCTGCACCAGATGAGCTGTCACCCTGCGGCCGTTTGCGGTGTCGCCAGGCTCGAGCGTAAAGCGGTCGTGGCCAGAAGTTCGCAGCAGTGACTGTTTCTAATCCAGTGGCGTCGAGCGTCAATCGGGCTGAGACTTTCCCGTCTTCCGTGGTGTGCATGCTGCACTCATGGACTTTGACGGATTTGGCCACGGCCACAGATCGCTGCTGAGTGAACTCTGTCACTCGTTCCTCTGTGCAATCCGCGTGCAGATTTCCCACATACACGACTGCCTTCCTTGTTTGGTGGGGTTCTTTGGATACTAGTTTCCACGATTCATCAGCGATTGGGTCGAACGATGTTTTCTGGGGCTTGACTGGAGGGCGCCCAACAGTCTGAAAACTTTCGTCTTCCTCGCTCGAGATCTCACGATCACTGCCAGTGTCATCCACGTGTACGCGTTTGAAAGCGCTACGGTGTTCTCCTGCTGCTGCACCAGTGCACTTGGTGACCTGGTCTCTTCGCGTACGGCTACGAGATCCCTTCCGCCTCGTCGTACTCTGCATCTGGGGCTGTTGTTCAGCCGGAGGAGAGGTTACACTTGCCGTTGCAATGGCGGACTCCTTCATGGCGACAACCTCCTCTTTCAGTCCTGTTATCTGCATGACCAGTTCGTCAATCCTGTTTTTGAGACGGACCTCCCGGTTTGCAGATTCCGACACGAGCGCTGACAGCGTCTTGACCATTTCAAAGACGGACGATTCAATTTCAGGGATGGAGCTCAAAAGTTTTATTTCCGATTCCGTCAGGCTGCGAGTGGCAGTTCTGGCCGGCATAGCTACCTGTGTCTACCTACTAGTACTACCTAGACTATCTACTACTCACCACTCTTCTCTTCTACCCTGTAACTACCTCCAGACCGGCCTGGTGCCGGCTGGGCTGATAAATCGCACGAAAAACTACGGAGCTCGAAAAAGTCTAACTGTACTCTTCAGTTCTAAAAGTAGGAGCCAATATCCTCTTGCTATTACCATGTACTACCTCTACTTATTGCACATATCATGGGTGGACATCCTGAGCTGCTTACATGTGTGAGCTCCTGCTTTTTTTTTTTTTTTTTTTTTTTTTTTTGGCTGAATATTGGTCCGGCAGCTGCCGGACCTGCCGGACCGCCTGCTACGGCCCTGCAACAACAACAATCAACCCTCTCTTCTGCGGGGACAGCAGCAACAGCAAGAAGAAAAAGAATACTCAGGATCCCTTGTCTGCTAGCCCACTCTTGCCAGCGCTGAAATGTCGACAAATACTTGGTCACCGTTCCCAGTGCCCTACTCGCCAGCATGACTTCTGGAATCTTCCTGGATAAGTTCATGAGTTTCTGGGTTGGCTGCGTTTGAGCCGCCCTCAGCTCTAGGCATGAACACAAGATCATAATGTGAGGAGCCTGTCAGCGACGTCGTCAGCATTAGCATTGGCTTCAGCATCTACAGCAGCTATCAGCATCACTTGAAGAGAATTACGCGCTCATTACCAATGGGGACTCTGAGCCACCATGTTGGTCAGCAACAGCATGAGTAGCAGCATCTTCCCGCCCTGCGGGCTACGACATCGTCATTGGCATCACCAGCAACAGCATCCACCCACCTTGCGAGCAATGACATTGTCAGCGGCATCTGCCTCCTGCCTGCAGGCAACGATGTTCCCTGAACACCAACATAGGACAATGCCTCGCACACCGTGCACTCACATGTGTTTGCTCCACACAGCCATAGCAATTGTGTCAGTACACAAATCAGCAACTGTTAATCCTCATGGACAGTCTTAAAGGCAGCATTTCTGAAAATTAATGCTTGCCCCTCCCCCAGCAAGTTGTGAGGGCAGGTACCTTCGAGAAACGTGCTTTCCTTGTGGGGTAGCATTATGTGCCATGGCTGCAGAACATTTTTACGATTCTCAAAAGCCTGGGTATTAGGTGGAATGGTGGTGTAAGCCACACAATTTCTGTTGACCTATCAACCATTAAAGCATCGATCTCATCACATCCCGGATTCCACCACCATGACCAGAAATGCTTTATCTGTTTCGTCCTCAGACTTGCGAAGCAATCTAGTGTATGGGACCTCACAAACGCTCGATTTGTTCAAAAACAGCCGGGCTCAGCCGCCAGTCATCTGTGTCAACTATTTTCGAATAATAGTTCGCGAGTCCATTTTGCTCTTTGGCCACCCATTCGGCAATCAGGCAGATTCTGTGCTTCATGCGCACCTGGAGGATTCGCATGGTTTTCCGTTGCAATCTTCCAGTTCATCATGCGGCTTGCAGCTATTATACAGACAGCAATTATTCTATGTGACAAGACTCCCAAGTATATCTGCAAAATACTGTTAGAATGGCTTCTGTTAGAAAACACAGCACAAAATCATGAACATATAACTGTAGAGAATAAGACTATATGTGCACTCATATCACAACCATAGCGACGAATAAAGTATTTCAGGACGTTCGCATTCGTGACCCAAATCTTTGTAAACAAAAAGAAAATGTCACCGCACTTACACTCTTCCATTACAGTCACACTCACATGCACTTGAACATGCCTGTACATTGCCACACTGCACTTGCTGAATTTCCTATCATTTCTCACCTATATAGTTTTTATTACCAGTGCAAATTGTTCCGAAGGTTGTGCAATTTTTCTTACTATTCTTGTATCGGCACAGTGGGTTGGTCTAAGACCATGATTGAGAATCGAGGGGTACCAGGTTCAAGTCCTGCTTGGAACCGGAAGGATTTTTTCCAACCGTGCTGCGACCCACAGTTAATTGGGAGCTCGTGGCCTGGCATCAGTAAAACATGGATGTGGCAAATGGGATTTAGGCCTTGGGCCTATGGTTGGTGGATCTGATCTATCCTCCCCCACCGTTTAGGAGCCGCATCTGACGCCTGATCATGGGGTGGTGGCGTCCCACGGAAGCGGAAAGGTGGTTCTTGACGAGGGAGTTGTACGACTCCTTGTTCTTGACCTGCCCGGTACGCGAACCCGTCGAATTCGTGTATCCTCATGTTGTTTCACTCCAAGTGTATAAATCCTATTGTAGTTTCATCATTGTTTTACGTCACGAATTCCATTGATTATTGTGACAAAAAAATGTTCTGGAATACTTTTTCGTCGCTATGGTTGTGATATGAGTGCGCATATAGTTTTATTCATTGTGTTGAGTTCGAAACAGGACGACTCACGACACATTATCGACACATTATCCAGACATTACAACGGGAACAGGTTGGGGGAACGACATTTATTATGGACGACGAGACAAGAGACCAAGACGAACAAAACGACTACATTGAAGAGTGAGAAAAGAGATCAAGTCTGAATGGCAAGATAAAGGGCCTGGGTAGCTATGACAAATATGGGCGCGCAAGTAGCTACCCAGGCCAACGGAACAAAAGGAGACAAAAGGTGAGTACGCAAGTGCATGCAGGCCAGCTAGAAAAGGTACGGGAGGAGGTACCTAACATACCACCCCTCCATGAAAAAAATCCCGCGTCCTCGCGGAGAGAAAAAAAGAGAAAAAGATTAAAAAACATGACTGAAGGAGAAAACACACACACACACACACAACGCACGGGCCTCACAAAAGTATGTACTAAAAAATGCACTACAGATCATTACAACCGTCAACGTTCCTGTACTACTCATACTATAGTGTGTACATTGCCAATAACAACGGGCCCAAACGCCCCTTCAAAACATGGCACAAAAAAATAACTATTGGAGTTCGACGAGGGACTTGAATTGTATTCTGATGACTAGTATTTTGCACGGCTAATAGAGCCTAGTTACACTTTAATATATGACATAAATAAGAGAGCGTGGCTCACCATGATCGGACCCCTAATATTAATGAAGGACACCCGCGCGCACACACACTACAAAAAAATTCACGAAAATAAATTTGACGAAGAAGAAACGCATACAAAATAAAGAAAGAGAGAAAGGTAGCTGACCTGCATGGCTTGAACGACACGAGGTTGACATAGACGAGACGAGGTTGGCGTAGGGGAGACGAGGTTGATAGAGACGAGACGAGGTTGGCGTAGGAGAGACGAGACTGACATGGACGAGACGAGGTTGACATGGACGAGACGAGGTTGACATAAACGAGACGAATGGCGGTTGAGGACGGCTGGGCATGGGATGATCTCAGGGTCGTGGATCGATCAATAATCGGGCGCCAATGTTGAGTTCGAAGCAGGACGACTGACGACACATTATCCAGACATTACAACGGGAACAGGTAGGTTGGGGGAACGACATTTATTATAGACGACGAGACAAGAGACCAAGACGAACGAAGCGACTACATTAAAGAGTGAGAAAAGAGATCAAGTCTGAACGGCAAGATTAAGGGCCTGGGTAGCTATGGCAAATATGGGCCCGCAAGTAGCTACCCAGGCCGACGGAACAAAAGGAGACAAAAGGTGAGTACGCAAGTGCATGCAGGCCAGCTAGAAAAGGTACGGGAGGAGGTACCTAACAATTGCATTATTAAGATTATTGTCTCCACGTCGCCTTTTTACATAACTGTAGAGCACGAGAATACAGTACAATTATTGTGGATCGTTCTGGTCATAGATGGCAACATTGCTTTCAGAGATGTGGGAAAGGATTGCTTGATGTTGACCGCACAGGATCCATCCATTCCACGATATGGCAATTGTCATCAATTCCAGTAGAGTACAGGTACTCGTGCTATCAACATGTCGGTTTGGTTGTTTCTGCTATGGCTGTGTTTAGAATGGGAGAACTCCTCTTGGTCAAGCAGTGCGTGGGGAGAAAGCAGATTGTGTACCCTACTTGCTGGAAGTCACCTGGACCAAGCTTGCATATGATGAGGTAAGAGTTGAAAAAAGTAGTTTGTGTGATGAATAGGAAAACATGCTCGGTTACTGTGAAAACCTTTGCTCTGGAACTACTCCCGCCCCCCCCCCCCCTCACCTGGACAAGTTCTTATCAGTTTGATATGATTGTTGTTCCTGAAACACGTAGCTTTACATAAGGTTGGATAACATGGACGATCTCCATGGAAGCCGGTTGGAATATGATGAAAGAGTACTTTCTGCAGATTAAATGCGTTAGAAAAGACTAGCATGCGTTTTTCTCTAGTCTATTTCGTCACTGTCTACTTCAAGGTGTGTTGAGTGACATCATCGTGTATAGTGCATCTCTGTTTACCCTTCACTTTAGTCAACTTCTTTTGAGCATGATGTTAAGTATTGAGCAGTGACAGAATGTTCTATCATTTCTTACTGTGTACCTGTGCTATATATACGGTGTAATAAGTAAAATGGCGGGTGTGTTTTTCTGTGGTATTTTGGATATGTGATGGTTATTGTGACTAGTGTAATTGATGACACTGAAGAGTGTATCGCTATACCAATTTTGGTTCTATGTTTCCAATCCAGGCAAAGGAGATTGTGGAGGAAGCCAGAAGGATAGCTCAAACCGGCGGAGAAACGCAAGCATTGGACTGGATTAAGGTGAACATGTTACTTCCTCCGCGCCATTAAAATTGTCGCTTCCAGAGTGATTTTTCGAATTTACTTTGTCCACCCGAACGGCAAAGAAATCCGCTAGAAATTGAGGCAGAGCATGGTCGACGGACCAAGATTTAGTTTGTGGCCTCCCGCTTCGCCGCACTTGCAGCTAAGTTCGAAGTCTTCATCAGAGTATGAGGCAGACCCCTCAGCACTCAGCAATACGCTGAAGAAGACGCACGTTCAAATAATTCAGGTCAAGAAACTTCGTTTTCAAGCGATCCATGTCTCCAGGTGGCAGGTGATGAAGACAAGCTAGCATTTTTCAAGTACACTGTAACGACCTTCCAGCGGGATAGGGTAAGCAGCTCCGCACCTTCTTTCCTTGGCAAGCGCTTCGCTGATTTTGTCGGTGTTTTCAGACCTGCTACCTTCGCAGCAACATTCGCCGCATGTAGCGCATTTTAGGAATTTGAGACCACTTTGTTCTAGCCATCGTCAGCTTCAGCATTTCGTATTCAGGAGAGATACCAAGATTCTTATACCCGAGCTTGCAGTCTTGATAAATGCCCACTCGATGTGGGACGGCACGAACTCCAGAAAACGAAATGCGCTCTGGGGCGGAATAGTGCGGAGCGCGATGAATTTGCTTGGTGCGGAAGAGAGCTCCGACAAACTCCGAGACCACCACGGCTTCAGTAACAAGTAGACATTGCGCAGGAAGGGTCGCACCAGTGTTCGAACACAGAAAACAGCGATTCCGACAGTCTGACTAAGACGAGCCAAGTCACTAATATTGCGATGTGCGAAGCGACAATTTAATGACGCGGAGGAAGTAGTATAGGATTACTAACTCTTTGCTTGTGGATGACAGGAATGAATAATTGGCACGAGTTGGGAGTAATGACCTACCGATGTAACCAGATCAAATAGAAATACAGTTAGAAGCTGTGACAATGCACAAGACTGACAAGATACTGAGACATTCAACACTCTGACACCTAGGTCCAACATATCTCCAAAGCGAAAAGCCAATAACGTTCCAAGGTGGAAAGCTCAGGTTAGGGAAGGCCAAAGAGGAGACGTTCAGCGCAAACAGCATGATAACAAGATGTTGGGTTAGCTTTTGGGCTAACCCTAGTTAGCGATAAGACCGATGCGCTGCTCTCTATCTCGTGCTAGCTGCGACTGAGCTGGCTTTACACGTACGTGCACTGAACTGCTGCGCATGCGCGCCCAAATGCGCACCCAAATCGCCTTGGGTAGCTCTTGCTGTGCTGACTTTGGCTTGCGCTTTCCTTTGCAGTGTCACTGAGCAGCAACCGGAATTTGTTGTTTTCAGTAACTCTGCTGCTTTGGCTGCAGCTCCCGCGATTGTACATATTTCTCCCTGCACTTCACGTTCTACTGATTTCACAAGCGCATGTCCTGCTGTCCACACACCCCTCTCTGTTTCTCGCTTCGAATCACTGCTCCGTAACCACCCTGACAGTTCTTTGGCTTCGTATGTTATTAACGGCCTCCGCTGCGGCTTTGACATTGGCTTTACCGGCAACCGCATAACTAACCAGCACTCGTCCAACCTCTCATCAGTATTCCAGCACTCTGCATTTGTGTCTGCACAGCTCACCGCTTCCTGCAACGCCGGCTACACGGCTGGCCCATTTGATTCGCCCCCATTCCCATTTATGTACTGCTCTGGCCGTGGCGCCGTTCCGAAAAAGAATGGCAAGCTACGCTTGATACACCACCTGTCCAGCCCTGCCGGCTCCAGCGTTAACGACGGGATCACTGCCGAGCCTTTCTCTTTGCAGTACATCAGCATTGATGAAGCCATTAACATCATTATGTCCTCCCCGTCTCCTGTTTATCTCTCTAAACTCGATGTGAAGAGCGCTTTTCGTCAAATACCTGTCCGCCCAGAGGATTGGCATCTTCTCGGCATCCTGTGGCAGGAGAAGTACTACTACGACCGTGTCTTGCCATTTGGGCTCCGCTCTAGCCCGGCGGTGTTTGATGCCGTGGCAGCCACCATCGAATGGATAATTCACCACGAATTCTCCATCCCTAATTTGCTGCATTTCCTGGACGACTACTTGTGCGTGAGCGTGGGCCAGGCAGTGGCGAATCGGTAGCTGGCCATTCTTCTCCGTGCATTCTCATACCTCGGAGTCCCGGTCGCGCCTGCAAAGGTGGAAGGCCCGTCTCGTACCCTGACATTCCTGGGCATTATCCTGGATTGTGAGAAGATGGAAGCCCGGCTCCCTGATGACAAATTGGCTGACATCAAGTGCCTGTTGACTGCAGTGAGCATCAACCCCACCATGTCTCAACGCGAACTCAAATCTCTTCTGGGGAAACTCTCCTTCGCTGCAAGAGTCATCGTACCCGGCCGGACATTTATGCGGCGCCTGTGGTCTATTTGCAGTCGCTACCAGCAGCCTCACTACCGCATCAGTCTGACTACCGAGTGCCAGGAAGATATCCAATGGTGGCTACGGCTCCTGGAACAATGGAACGGAAAATCATTCTTCCTGTTCCCAGATTGGACACCATCTCCAGACTTGGAGCTGTTCACTGATGCCAGTGGCACCCTGGGCTGGGGCGCATTCAACAGCGGCCGCTGGCTTCAAGGGACCTGGTCGCCTGAGCAACTCGCTCACAGCATTGAGTGGAAGGAGCTCTACGCGTTGGTCACAGCGTGCTGCACGTGGGGCAAGGAATGGCGCCAGCTTCGTATCACAATGCACTGTGACAACAAGGCGGTGGTAGATTGCATCCGCTCCGGCACATCCAAGTCACCGCCAGTGATGACCCTGATCAGGGAGCTGTTCTTTGTGTGCGCCCGTTTCAATTTCACCGTCGCGGCCGCTCACATTGCTGGCCAGTCGAACTGCATTGCCGATTCGCTGTCTCGGTTCCACATGGAGGAATTTCGGCGTCTCGCCCCAGCTGCTCAAGCACAACCAGACCGAGCAGTGCTGCCATTCCAGCCGATGTAATATAGCCTTGACATACAGGTACCGATTGTCATTGCTAAATTGCCGTATTGAGAACCTGCGTTGGATTTCATCCATCTGCATGCCTACCTTTATCCATCTCGTGCCTTAATCACTTGTTCTTAGCTCTCGTGCATTGGTGGTGAACGCTTGCTGGGGTGCCGTGTGCTAGTTTTCTGGGAACAGCTTCCTTCAACTGGTTGCTTTGCTGCTACTATCTCTGCTTAAAATTGCATACTAGTCGCGGGTACTATTGCCGCTCAAGCATGAGCGATTGCTTTGGCCGTTTGCAACGCCAATTGCTTCACCCTGGTTGGCTGTTTGCAACGTCGATCAGGGAACTTTGCACCCGGTCGCGGGTACTGCTGCGGCTCAGTCGTGAGCGATCACTTTGGCTGTTTGCAACGCCAATCGCTTCACCAGGTGATCGAAACCAGCACACTGGTGTACCCCAATCATCCTTGTGCGGTGTTGTGAGAATACGTGGGTATGCATGCAGCTTTGCTCTGTGACTTTCCATTGCTTGTAGTCACTTGGCTCTCCCATTTCCTATACACTGCTCTGATGCATTCGGGTGCAAGCGCTAAATGTTGGGTTAGCTTTGGGGCTAACCCTAGTTAGCGATAAGACCGATGCGCTGCTCTCTATCTCGTGCTAGCTGCGACTGAGCTGGCTTTACACGTACGTGCACTCAACTGCTGCGCATGCGCGCCCAAATGCGCGCCCAAATCGCCTTGGGTAGCTCTTGCTGTGCTGACTTTGGCTTGCGCTTTCCTTTGCAGTGTCACTGAGCAGCAACCGGAATTTGTTTGCCACCCACCCTCCCATTCCCACATTACATAGGTGGGAACAGCTTCCTTCAACTGGTTGCTTTGCTGCTACTATCTCTGCTTAAAATTGCATACTATTGGTTGGCTGTTTGCGATGCCAATCAGTAATCATTGCACCCGGTCGCGGGTACTTTTGCCGCTCAAGCATGAGCGATTGCTTTGGCCGTTTGCAACGCCAATTGCTTCACCCTGGTTGGCTGTTTGCAACGTCGATCAGGGAACTTTGCACCCGGTCGCGGGTACTGCTGCGGCTCAGTCGTGAGCGATCACTTTGGCTGTTTGCAACGCCAATCGCTTCACCAGGTGATCGAAACCAGCACACTGGTGTACCCCAATCATCCTTGTGCGGTGTTGTGAGAATACGTGAGTATGCATGCAGCTTTGCTCTGTGACTTTCCATTGCATGTAGTCACTTGGCTCTCCCATTTCCTATACACTGCTCTGATGCATTCGGGTGCAAGCGCTAATAATAGTTACATCTCACATGCTAAAGGCGGGGTTGTGGGGGTGGGTAGGGTAGGTGTGGTGGTGGGGGTGGGGGGGGGGTGAATTGGAGTAGCATTGATCCTTATTGGAGACAGGAGAGAACAGGAGAAGCCCAAGATTGCGCTACATCAACACGCACAATTCGAGAGGGAGGATGAGAGAGAAGGAGCAAAAAGCAGTGAAAGAGTGAAAAGCAGTAAGGAGGTAATTCGAGTGACGGTGAGAGAGAGAGAAAAAGAATGGGAGAGGTCTTTCTAGATTTCTTGATGAATTAACTCAAAGACATTGCAATGATGAAGTGACTAATGGACAGAGAGCTGGCAAGATCACTATCAATGTCCCTGTTGATCGTCATTCGAGTCTCCAGGCAACAATTGACAGCCATGTATTGATAGAACCCGCAACTCACTCAGGGATAACCCTATAATTGTATTGTCACAGCAATGGGATACCTGGTTGGATCTGATTGCTCACAATCACCAGCAGTGGTAGGCACTGAAATTGGCTAATAAAAATGTTCTGGCTAAGAGCAGATGATCCAAGAGTAACAACATGGGTCACGGGGAAGAGTAGATCAGGATCGCAAGAGACGACAGAGTCAATATACAATGACAAGACATATGGGGTGTAATGAGTGTCGAATGTCACCATTTGGTGGAAGACAAAACTGGAGACATATTTCTCTTCTAGTACTGTCGGTGTTGTAGCAAGCAGAGCAGTCAGACTAGTGATCATTCATTTCTGCTGCGGGCACCAACACAGAATGTGGATAGCTAATGTGAGAAACTCTCCTCTAAAATCTCATTGAATTCCTGGACAGACTGTGTTGAGTTGTGTGTGATTATGGATATTGACACTATACGAGTGTGCTCCCTGAGCCCACTATGGACTCATACATCAATTACCCTAATGATTGGGTTGAAGTGCCGGTTACATTGAACAACCTGACAGCAACTAGCCTACTGTCACATGTAAGATAGTGTCTAGTGTCTAGTGTCTAGTGTCTAGTGTCTAGTGTCTAGTGTCTAGTGTCGAGCGTCCAGCGTCCAGCGTCCAGCGTCCAGTGTCTAGCGTCTAGTGTCTAGTGTCTAGTGTCTAGTGTACATGTATGTCCAGCTGTGTGGATATACTGTAATATCTACAGTTGCGCTCTCTGAAATTCGACCCGTGTCCATATTTGGCAATCTCAACTTGCACGACCCTGGGTGTCCTGGAAGTGGCACGAATGCAGCTGGATGTAAATATGGGCAATACTACTTGTATAATCACAACTGATCGAGGGCGCCGCCGGCTTTGCAATTTTGGTTGAATTTCACAAAGCGACACTGTAGTTCTAGACAGTGTTCAACTTACACGCTTTGGGTATTGTTGTTGTGTACTGCATTTGTATGCTCCAGACCAGCTTGATACGTGAAGAGTTTGGTGTTGAGGGTTACACTGATCCTACTGAACTGATTGCCAACGTGTGTGGAGCAGAAGGTTCAGGAAAATCTACCTTCATTTCATCCTTCACAGCAGAAGGTTTCTTCAATAAACTACTACGTCAGGAGAATCAACTGGACCTGAAGGCAAAAGATTTAGCATCCCGAACAAAGGTGAGCTGAAAGCAATTCAAAAAAGTAGAATGCACAAAGTGCTACCTATTGAAATTTGGATGAATGCATTGTTAGTCCAAATCGTTAGTGGTCAGTTTTGTTTCATTCCATATAAACACAAATCAACATGAACGGGAAAGTGCAGAATGTAGGTATTATGAACCCTACAGGACCAAACTGTCAAAAAAACCCACGCTAAGCCAGTCACAACGAGAAAGAGAGGTGAACAGAGCCATGAAATGTGACTGGTGAAATGTTCATGCTGGTGTCTGCAAGCGTTGTGTGGTCTTATCTGGTCACAAGACAAATCTACCACTACTAGAAACTGACGGACCAAATGAAGATTGCATCAGCAATCTACAAATTACCCCCAAGACAATTGTGAATATATAGCTGATAAAGTCATCGTGGTATGAGATATACATGACTAAAGGTACTGTGATTATCGGTTACCGATTGGTTGTATTTCTATCAATAAATGAATCTTCTGCTATGTATGTTATATACACATAGTATTACTACCAGAACTACCGTACTGGCGCGATTAGAGCCCTCTCTTGAATAGTGCCGCCAAGTTTGGTGTCCTTTTGCTAATTTAATTGTCCATGTCACCTTCCTGGTGGTTTCAGGATCAAAATCGTAGATCTTGTTGCTGTTTCTGCTGAGTCATAATAGTTTGCAGGAAACATTAGGCTTGGTTTTTTGCCTTCTTTGCACGCGAGTACGGTATACTGTTGCTGTAGAACAGTGTGATTGTGGTGAGCTGGGTATGATTCATACAATGTTCTCTTGCTCATTAATTTTGTTTTTATCTGTTCCATAATTATAGGGAATTGAAGAAACCATTTACAACCAATCGCAGGTGAAGGTGCATTTTCGCGACTTTGCTGGTCAAGAACATTATACCGAGTCACATGACATATTCACGGTTGCCATGACAGCACCATCTGTTGCCGCAATAGTAGTGGACGGCACAGAGTGTGTTGATGAGATCACACAGACGGTCGGTGCAACTGCCGCCAATATTGTTTGTCGCCTGTCTGCACCTGATCATGGTAAGTGGATAGCAATGGATAATTTTCTTGCCTGTCACGTAATCCATTCAGCCAATCTTGAATACTGCAACTAGATCCCTGCCAGCAGCCACAAAGTTAATATGAAAGGCACAAACCCTTCCAGTGTCCTGTTCAATCACAGGGTTTCTCAGTAGAAAACATGCCAAAAACGACAAACAGTTGATCATCAGTCTGCTCTGGTGCCCATATCATTCAAACTAGTTATTACAAGACATGAACTTAGGATGAAGAGACTTACTAACTTCTCCATTCTGGCATACAAGAAGGAAAAGGGAATACTTTGCTTTCTTCGATTGACTAATTGTGTATTCATGGACTGGTATTCTTTGTCATTAGCAATTGCATCACTTTGTCTTCTTGCATTATCAGGTTCTCTACTGACTGTGCAACAAGAACAAGAACAGCAGCAGCAGCAGCACCACCACCACCAGGAAGATCTGCAACAGGCGGAGAAACTTGATGTCATCGCAATTGCCACACGAGCTGACCAGCTAACACCAGAAGAGTGCATTGAAGTGGAGAAGGCCATAAGGAGGGGAATAAAATCATTCTCTCAGCGCTTGGATCTCTCCATTGTGAGAGTAGTGGACGCTAGAAAGTCCAACAGTTACAGCATGAATGATCTAAGAAGTGAATTCATGCACTTGATCAATCGAGTGTTGGCGGTAAGATTTCTTATTTCCCAATTTTGATTATTTTTTTCTGCCCTGAGTGTTGCTCGAGTAGCTGGTCGAGTAGCCAAAACACCTCCCCCCCCCAACCTTGCCCATTTCCCGTTCCTCCTCTGGCTGTTGTGAGTCAATCAATTGTAAAGTCAAGTGGGCGGAAAAGCGCTAACTCCCTAATGGCAAGCAAACACTTTCCTACTAAATTATTGCCAACGTCGCTGCCTCTATTTCGTACTATTTCAACTTTGTCTGCAGAAGTCCCCAAAGCAACCGCGTTTGCTGCAGAAGGCTCGGAAGCATTTGGATGAGGTTCAGGCATCGATGCCCAATCCATACTGTTCAAGATCCGAGTTCGTTGCGGCATTCAAGAAGGCAATCCAAGGAACCAAAGAGGCACTGCCGAAACGACTCACTGAGCAGATCGACAGCTTTCTACGCGTCCTGACTGCTTACGGATATGTAAGAGGAATGCATGTATAGCAATGTTGACATGTAATGTTGAATTTCTGTGTGTTCATATAGAATGGTACACAGAAAAAGATCGAGGTTTGAATTTTGAATTTCCTTGTTCACATGGAGGTTTGCTATTCTCAAAGCCCATTATGACTTGAAGGTTTTGAAACTTTGCCGGCTGGGTGCCCTTATGAACTGCACCATGTGTTACATTCTAGATTTCGCTAATGTCTTCGTCCAACTCGGATGAGTTGACAAACATGTCACCCTGCCAATTTGGTTTGTGTTTCTCCGAGAACCTCATGAACCATACACACGCACGCACGCACACACACACACACACAAAACCTCCATGGTGCTCTAGCTAATGAAGCTCTATTGAGGAGATTGTTGCCTTCTGGAAAGAGAGAACTTGTAGTTGTAGAATGAATGATGAGTAAGAACTAGAGACATCGTGTTGAGAAACTATATGCCCACATAAGAAAAAATTGGCAGTTTGCCAAGAATTGATGGAAAATACTGAAGTCCACTGCAAAATGTAACCCAAAACTGGTTGCTGTATGCACACCAATAGGCCGTTAGGTTGTATATTTGAGCTTTATACAATAGATATTGGGAGTCCAAATTTAACTTCAGTTGTCCCTCTCTAATCCGCCACCTTTTGCAGCAGCATTTTCTGCTGGATAAACAAGGGTGCTGGATTATCAAATCCTGCTCTCCAACCCGGCCCACCTGCATACATGTTTGTGTTGTAAGTTAAAACGCAGAGATTTCTGTGTCAGTCTAATTACTTTGTGGAATGCATGTCTATACAATGCATAGGATAGTTGCAAGGGTATGTTACATGTGTAGAAGGCTACATGATAAGTTAGTTCATGCATGTCATGCACTCACCAAACTAATATAGCTGTGCACAGGTACGGTATGCGATGTACAACTGTTGGATTATAAAATCGAAATATGTACAGTTGGAGCGATTTGTTGCAGAAAATCGCTACGGGAGCCGCAATTCAAGTGCCGGATTAAAACGTCAAAACTGAACTGAAAAATCCGTTTCGCCGAAAAATGGGCTGGTTTGCAAGAATTCTGGATAAACAAGTGCCGGATAAGAGATAAGAGAGGGAAATAGACGTTTCTTTGTACTTGATCTACATTTCTGTTGTGTTTATTTGTACGTGTGTGTGTGTGTGTGTGTGTGTATGTGGGAGTGTGTTTGTGTGTTTGTGTGTGTATGTGTGTGTATGTGTGTGTGTGTATGTGTTTGTGTGTGTGTGTTTGTGTGTGTATGTGTGTGTATGTGTGTGTGTATGTGTGTGTGCGTGTGTGTGTGTGTGTGTGTGTGTGTATGCGTGTATGTGGTATGCCATTGATACTGCTAAAGGTCATCACATTCCCAGAGCTGAATGATCTGGTGGTTCATCAGCCTCGCTGGCTCCTGCAGGACGTGATCGGGTTTATGTACTCGTCCAACGTCTTCCCCCTCCGCCCTGATGGCATTGCCAGGGAATACAAGATGAGTGAAGAGGAGTTCGTCCGTTCACTGACTTCATTCGCCAAAGTAGGAGAAAAAGCTCCGCTCTGCGTGCGTATGGTTCTACAGCTCGGCTTGTCCATCCGCTATCAGAAGGATATCCTTGCTCTCTCCCTGTTTCCCGAGTGCACACAGCCATTGAAGGTGCACACAGCCTTCATGACCTCACAAGTGATGGTAGGTTCTGTGTACACCTGCAATGGCTGTGTGCCATTCTCCTCTGGTCTCATTGTTCAATGCCAAGCACGTGTATACGACTACTCCGCCTGCTTTTTCGCCAGTACTGATCCCATGTTCTTCAAGAACACCATCATTGTCCACCCGTATCCGCACACAACAGCGCTGATTGTGTTTTCGTCCGATCGTCAGCGCTGTTGTATTGCAGTGACGTCCAGTCGCGGTACGTACCTGCAAGTGGTTCACCACGTCCACTGGTTATTTCAAGATCTCTTCCTTGACCTACAGAAGAGATACAGTCGTGGTACTTCGGTAGAGCCCACAGTACTCAGCCTGTGCAGCATGCGTCAGCTTATCCAGCAATCGGCTTCACCAGCTGCCATCTGTCCAGTGGTTGCTTCCTACCCGTCCGAAGCCGTCATTCTTGCCGCAAGCAGTGTGCAAAGCAAAGATGTCAAGGACGCCAGCGGTGTGTTCGTTGACTCGGTGCAGGATCTTCATCACGTTCCTGCCACGCACGTCAGTATGCTTCCTGCCACATGTACTGATCGCCTGGAGAGCCTACGAGATTCCGCATTCCTGACAGATCTCCAATCAAGCCTAGATGTGAGTGAGAGGGAAATCAGCCGGCTTGGTGGCCCCCAATCAGTGTCGCCCGCTGGACCCAGTCGGCTGAATGCCTCGCTGGTGTTGTTGGCATGGTGCCGACAATCTCATCGTCACACATCTACTGTGCTATACAGCAGGTTAGCTCAGCACTGCTTTTCTCCACCATTCTCCATTTTCTACCGAGAGATCTGCAGGAT
>NC_088648.1:6764695-6839695 GCF_964019385.1 Sycon ciliatum | reverse complement strand
GCAGCGGTGCTACAAATCTCGTACTTGACCGCAGGTCTATCTCCACCTGATCAAATCTTTCCTTGCCAACTTGGCAAGGGATGGTTGACCTCCACACTGCATTGCGTTCTAGCAAACCGTCCAATGACTAGCTGGAGCTCAAGTTGCTATGGTTTCTGCTGTAGCATCGCTATCATCGCCTCCGGCGATGGGCGTCAAATGGTCAACAAAATGGTGTGTGTGTGTGTGTGTGTGTGTGTGTGTGTGTGTGTGTGTGTGTGTGTGTGTGTGTGTGTGTGTGTGTGTGTGTGTGTGTGTGTTTGTGGCTGTGTGTGGGGGGGGGGGGGGGTGAGGGCGTGGGTGTGTGGGAGTCTGGGCGCTCAAATGTGGGAGCCTGTGTGTTCATGTGTGGGTGTGTTTTTGTATGTTCTTGTGTCTGATTTGTGTGTGTTTGTGTGCATCTGTTGGTGTGCGTGTGTGTACATCGTGTGTGTGTGTGCGTGTGTGTTTGTGAGTGTTTACATGTGTGTATGTGTGTATGTGTGTATGTGTGTGTGTATGTGTGTGTATGCATGTATGTGTACATGTACATGCATAATGTCTGTTACATCACTGTTCAGATTGTGCAAGACTGCTTTCTCCCAGCACTCCATGTACATCACTGTTCAGATTGTGCAAGACTGCTTTCTCCCAGCGCTCCATGTACATCACAACAGTCATACTCACACAGCGGACGGAACTCGTTGCCCGTGTCCCGGTATGCTTGTTTGTGTCATTCTTACCCTGCCACTGCTCTGCCCTATGCAACGTGTTCTTTTTCCTCATCTACACATGTATCATATTGTATTCTTGAGTTGCTTGCTCACCAGTTGTGGATATGCTCCATGTGTATTCTTTTGAAGGTGACCGTCCTTGAGAATATTTTCTCAAACAGCAGCTCCCCCACCTCTGCGCCCACCCCCCTCCCCATCTTCCCTCCTCTCTCCCAATCCCACACGCGCACACGCGAGCATGTGCGCGCATACATAATTTGTTCTATTGTTTGCTGTCCTTGCCAAGACTGCTGGTATGTTTCCATCGACTATGTTTTTTTGCTAATACATGTACATGTGTGTGTGTACGCAGATTGTGTACATTGTATACATAAATGTTTACATAAATGCATGTACATGTATACATACATGTTCCTACTATTTAAAATTCAATTTGGTTTGCTCTAGAGCATCTTTCTTTTGTTCTTATTTCTTTCCAGCTACATCTCTACATAAATGTCCCTAGTCTTTAAAATTCATTTTGGCTTGCTCTAAGGCACTTCTCTATTTGCTGTGACAATTGCACAGTATTCTTTTCATTTTTCACTTGACTTTGTTCACATTTTTGCATGTGCGCACATACATAATTTGTTCTATTGTTTGCTGTGCTAGCCAAGACTGCTGGTATGTTTCCATCGACTGTGTTTTTTGAATATTTTCTCAAAGAGCAACTCCCCCACCTCTGCCCCCACCCTCCTCTCTTCCAATCCCACACGCGAGCACGTGCGCGCATGCATATCTTGTTATATTGTTTGCTGTGCTTGCCAAGACTGCTGGTATGTTTGCTAATACATGTACATGCCTGTACATGTATACATAACATGTTCCTACTCTTGAAAATTCAATTTGGCTTACTCTAGAGCACCTTTCTTTTGTTCTTATTTTTTGCTGCTACATCTGTACATAAATGTCCCTAGTCTTTAAAAATCATTATGGCTTGCTCTAATGCACCTGTCTATTTGCTGTGACAATTGCACAGTATTCTTTTCATTTTTCACTTGACTTTGTTCACATTTTTGCTTCGGCTGAGACTTCTGTTGACCCTGTATTGAACTTGGCAGCTGAACTTCATCTCCTTTCCTTGTTTTTTTTAAATGCCTGAACAGATCATGACTTTTGTCACTTCTCCACTTTGCGTGCTTATTTCAGAAATTAATGTGATGGAAATCACATACATGTAATTCTAGGCTTGCATTGTTCATAGTCACTGACTCCAGTGTCTGCTCCAGGGCCGAGTCAGCCGGGCGAAGGACCCGTTTGGTGGTGGTGGTGGGGGGGGGGGGAGTACTTGGACCCGTTTGAAAAAAGAACACTGGGTCACCATGGTCACTTGTGACCTGTTTGGGAGATGTCCATGTGCATGATGAGTAGGTACATGTAATCGCCATAACTGGCATAAGTCACGCACCGTGTCTGTCCTGGAACAGAAAATGTGCGACTTATCGCGAGTGTGCGACTTACATCAGATTCTGCAGCACGTCATGTAGATCTACATTGTACCTATTCGCAGCTAGCTGTATGCAGAACCACTGCTGCTAGATCAACAGAGCATGTTTATCCGCTAAAGACACTTAGTTCAGGACAAGATCTCGCGACAATCATGATTGTGTTGTTGCGAGGTCAAAATGCTACATGTACAGTTGCAAGTCACGTGGTCTGGGTAGTCAGTTCCCGACGCAGTAGCTACTACACAACCTTCTAGGTTTCACTCCTAGTAAACCTGTACTTCATCACCTTTGCTTATGTTATTCATTTCGAAAGAAAATGATATTCACTTTAGTCGATATTCCTTCCTCTTCAGTTCTAGTGGCCATGATTAAGCAGCAGCGGTCAGGTATGGATGATGGCTGACCTAGCTCTGAGGGTGACGAGTCAAATGAAATGGTTGAAAATGTGTCAGAGTCCCGTTGGATGAAAGTGAACCAGAATATTTGCCGAAATGGTTAGGAGCTTGAATATCGCGTACAGGATTATTTGAGCGGACCTCAGAGCCAATGCAAACCAGGACAAGACTGACTCAAGGAAAAAAACATTATAAGAAGGTTTTGCATATCAGCCCTGCCGCTAGAGTTACGGAGTTCCCTCAATAGTTTCCGACCATCTTTACTGGAAAGTTGTTTTGTGAAGTGTGCCACCTTGTAGCGATGCCAAAAAGAGCATGAAGTCAAAATGCTTCGGAACGACATCGCCGCAGCGAGCAGCAGAAGGAGAAGGCTAAGATCCATCAATCGACTTGATCCGTCTCATGGAAGCAGTACCAGGATAGGGATAGTGAGCAGATAGACGACACAACGTCTGGATAGTGTTCAACGCCGCGGCACTGCGGATCATTGGCCCTAGTGCAATTCTCCCCAGTCTGGCTGTCTGCCGAACTGTTGCTGCTCTCTCCGGTCTCGTGCATGTACAAATTGCATTTCATCACTGGTCCTCCTCAGCTACTTGCTGTATTGCCACCGCATCGTGTTTCTCCAGCCAGAACCAGGAACGAGCACAATAATGCCACTAGCCACGCCTTTCAACTGTCAGACACGCTCCCTGTCTCAGCTCCATCCGTCGTGAAGCAGTCGTTCCCGTACTGCTGTATTGGCGCATGGAACTCCCTTCCTGACAGGCTGCTGTCGCAGCGCCCACACAAAACACGTTTTCACTGTCATTCAAGACTAAGGTCTACCCACACCTGAGAGACAGCAACTGGTGCTGGGCCGAAGTGATTCCCTGTAATTTTCGAGCTCGTCCCTTGTCAGACCCGCTAATCCGCGTACCCGGCCTTGCTCAGACTGTCAGACTGTCAGAGTGCTCAGCTGTGTGTTGCATACCTGTACAATACATGATTGTATGCTGCTTTTCGAGCGGACTCTGAAGTACCAGCCATGGCCTATTGCATGATGATGTAATGTTATGTTAACAAGTTGAGAAGATTGAGCGCGTGTCGTTATCACCTGACCTTGTTATCACTTTTGTCATTTTTGTCACTTAGGGTATGCCACGTTTCTATGCAGAATGAGCGCATTTGCGTCAATTTAGCCCTATAAAGATCAGTCCTTTCTTATTATTCTTTCATTCAACATCATTATGCCTCCACTGATGAGCTCAGGAGGAGCGAAACAGCTGTCTGGAGGGTCATTGTCAATATCAATCTATATACCGGAATTGTCCTCGCTGTGGTGATGGTGATGTGAGTGTAGAGTTTGGATCGGCCAAGAGCGCAATGTGGTGATGTGAGTGCAGAGTTTGGATCGGCCAAGAGCGCAATGTGGTGGTGTGGTGTATTGGGCTATGTTAACACTGTATTCAATTCATTGGTGTGGAAATGGGGGGAGGGGTCGTGTTGGAAGCAGGATTTTGCCGACTTACAAGTTGAAACTGTGTCTGTCAGCTTGTGTTATGTCTCAGTCTGTGTGTGTTGTGTCTGTGTTTGGGGCGGGGGGAGGGGGTGTCATGATCTCCCGTGGTCGGACACTGATTACTTGAGGCGTTTCCCGAGGTATGTAGAGTAAAAATTGAAGTATCTCTTGAGGTAAGATGTTGACAACATTGGGATGTGTGGCCGAGTGGTCAAGTTCGTGATTCAAAGGATTGGTAATGGAAAAGTGCAGGTGAGTTCGAGTCTGGCTACGTGTAACTTTTTTCTTCACCTGCCACAACATCTACAGCACTCCCATGTACATGTACATTGCAGTGACACGTCACATGGTGATCAATCTGATCATAGAGTACGTCATAGAATTAACAAAATGATTCATAATGACATCACTATGATGTCAGGATGGAGGTAGTGATGTCACTAGACTGACTCACTACAGGACACAGGACTCGAGTGCAATGACTATGTAGAATTGAAATGATGACCAGTGGGGACTGGGAATGGAGTCATGTGATGTCACGCGATGTGTGTACCTGGAATTCTGCTTCATAGTCCATGTTGGTATTTCCATGTTTACAGCCTTTCATGCATGTCTAGTGATATGTCTCAGCAGAAACTTTAATAGGAATGTGACAGCCATTACAAAAACATGCCCACAGCAAAACCATCTGCAAGAAGGCACAATAAGAACTCGAAGGAGAAATACAGAGCACTGGTCTTCTTTTTGAATTTTTCACGAGATTTTTGTACATAGATTCTCTCAAGAAGCTGAGTCGATCCCCACCCACCATCCTATCGATATTTCTCTTTTATAGTCCTTTCTGGAGAATGGTGGCAACTTCACACCTATGCAAGCGATGACATGCAGAACATGTTCAGCGCATGTATGTACATGACAGATTTGCACCTATCAGAAACGTCTGCTCTCCTGTTATCACATGCAAACGCAAACACACACACGCACACACATACACACACACACATGCACACACGCAGACTCAGTGACTCAGGCATGCCCATCGCTGAAGCGATACTAGCGAACAACGTTGTCAGAAATACAACTTGTGCTGGGATTACACCAGTCAACAGCTTGCAAGGCTGATGAACTTAGTTCACCACGCGCGTGCACACACACACACACACACACACACACACACACAAACACACACAAGACCAGTGAATATTTATGCATACTGGAACATTAGTGAAAACTTAAAAAGGAATTGTTCTCGCTAAAGAAGGGAATTGTGTGTATTCCGCAAGAATTGCTCAAGGATCACCGAAGTCGCTACAACCTCTTCTTCACAAGCTTATAAAATAGCTCGGATGGTGAGCCAATTTAATTATGGTGAACAACTAGTCATAACTCGTAAAAATTTAAAAAATCGTCGCAGTTCAAAAAGTGTCCCAGAAGTAGAATGGTCAGTTTAGCTGATTAAAAGGTTGAATGAAGGTCTTAGAACAGAGCTGGATACAACATTGCAAGACATTGCTTCAGGGTTCATTTATGCAGGCGTGGATAATGAAGTAACAACAAAGGGTCAAATCCCGTTGCACTACACTTTGGAGTAATTCATGTTGTACCGTAATGTGTACAGTATCTGTTCATGTAGTATACTGCATCTACGTCTTGAAGATGAAGGAAACACCAACGTGGTGGATGGATGCATTCCGACGCATAGACAAAGTCATTGCTGGCAGCACACGTCGATGGTTGATATTGAGCTGTCAGGATTCGTGGCAGCGTTGTAGCACCAGGATTTTAGGTGGGCTGACCAAAATTAATGGTATACACGACCAGAAACAAACACCATCAAATGAAGATCCCCGTTGTGCACGTATTCGGTGTGTCGGCGTTGTCGAAATGAGCCGGACCGGGTGGGTGTGCTACGGTCATGGGTGGTGACGATGGCTGATACTGAACTGCGCGTAGAAATTATTCATGTATTGTATTCCGTGATTCAGATCTTCACCAGTCTAAACTGTAAGTGACACAAGAAAGAACACGACACAGACCAGGCACAGTATAATAAGTTTCTACAACACACCAATATCCAATGGTTTTCAGGGTAAGATGTAAACGGGAAAAGTCTGAAGGAAACTTAGACTGTCACCACCAGGAGTTGAACCAGGGACCTTCGCTGGAGGACAGCGATGCTCTAAGCATTGAGTTATGGTGTAGCTGTCATTCAAGCAGAGACCGTCCAAAATCTTCTTCAGACTTGCACACGAATAGTTCAGTTATAGTGTAAACGGAAGAGGACCCTAGTAGGAATGTACGAGCGGGTTCTGGGCCAGGGGGCGCCCGGGTCCCAAAAAAGGGGTATTATTGAAAAATGGGGTACTAATAGTACCCCATTTTTGCGGTGAAAATTATTTTTGGCCCGGTTTTTTTTGCGGATAAAAATATGTGCCAGGGGGTGCCCTGACCCCAAAAAATGGGGTATTATTGAAAATATGTGTTGTGCACATGTGGGTTTGAATCTCACTTTTTTGGGCCACCTTGCCACGGATGGGAGTGGGTATAAAAAGTAGAATGTTGAATATGGTGTTTATCATGAAGTTTTTTCCGTGACCTACCCCACCTCCCCATGCAATTTTTCAAAAATGGTCCTGCTCGCACACACGTCAGAAAGGTCAGTTCTTGATAGATACGATACATGTCATTACAAAGAATAATGGAACGAACAGTGAATATCGCAATGGAGTGGAGGAGAAAGGTAGTACAATTCAGTTCTTGTTGTCCTGATTTCATCAAGCTGGTATTGGATGAGAGACCACAAAGTTTACTCTTCGAATACGTGTGAGGATGGATTCACCCATGATCTCTTCCGTGACACGCAGTACGAGGTGGAGTTGTCGGACGCTCTGATGTGCACCAATGGTTCCACCCAGTCAGCAATGGAACTGTCAGTCGACGACCTCCTTTGCACCGCCATCGTGTCAACAGTCGACTCGGGTAATTTGGAGATGAATCCATCGTCGTCGATGTCGATCGTACCAACTCGCACACGAATCCGCGTTACTCTTGTTGCAACGGTACGGAGTTGAACGGCCTTGGTACTACGTCGTACACGCACACGATCAACTCGAGAGACTTCATTTTTCGTTCACCTCCTTGACAAGTTGCATTACGTCGCTGGAATCCAAATAGGTTGCATCAGCGAAGAGGTCGATGATGTGTTGAGAGCACGGTTCGTCACGCATGTCACTAAGCTTGTAGAATGAGTGTCTACCATCAGTCCACCTTCGCAGTATGTCACCATCATCAGTCTCACTAATAGTTCCGTAGTCCTCCACACCACCGATGACGATTTTAGGAAGGTGCTGTTTCCTATTCTTCACATTCAAGATCAGGCTGGTGACCCTGCAGATAATATACTCAGCAGCAGTGAGTGGTGACATATCGAATCTTCTGGGATGTGCTATCATCGGGTCAAGATCCCTGGTTGTCTTGCTAGCACTGAGGCGACGGATTGAGAACTCTTCATTATCGCATGAAAATAAATACCATTTCTCTGCTCTGCACGTCTCAGAAAATGTCCACGCCATTTTAGCTTCTTCACATTGCAAGAAGGAGTCGATAATGAAACTGCAGGTTGAGACTACTTCACCTCGAGGTCAAAGTTCACGCCGCGATGACCTTTGTAAACAAGGCTACGTCTAGACGTCTCAAACAAGACCAAGGGGTCACGCCACGGGGAGGTGACGACCTTGGAGAACACGATGTGTTTCGAAAGCGGAAAGACGCCCCCGTCATGGTGAGTCTTTTTTGTTCGGGTTTGGAATCTTTCGACTATGATATCAGATTGAGATGTGAATGCCTTTCTTCTATTGAAAGGTCGATGAGACGGAGGATTTTTCTAGCTTTCTGCTCATATAATTCTTACTCTCATAGTACTTGATTTTCATATATTTTCAGGGGTGGAAATACGTAAGGCACACGGACCATGGATGCGCACATCATGGAGTGTGCATTGACGTCACAGTGGATTGTAGGATGCATCATGTACCACACAAACACACACACACACACATGCACATAATATACATACACTGTGCAATGACATCACAGCGAACTGCACGATCGGTGGATGCTATACATATACGGAATTCCGTGGTCTCTTCTCATACAGAGATGGTAGAGAGGAATTCAAAAGGAATCTTGGAAAGAGGACTCAACTGTCAATAGAGCGATATTCCCCGCTCGGAGCACGAATATTCCCCGGGTCTTGCGACAGAGTAAATAAGGGAGATGTTAGTGCTGATCACGCTCTATTTGGGATAGTACATGGGATAAATGGATTATACCATTCGTACTCTGTGCATACCGTACCCATTATATTTTCAATCGTGCTGACGCACTCATGAAAATATCTAGCGGTGTACCCCTCGTACCAAGAGTACATGTACTCTTGCTCGTACTCGTGGGATAATCGATACATGTCTTAGTGCTGATCGCGCTCTATTTGGAATAGTACATGGGATAACTGGATTATACCATTCGTACTCTGTACATACCGTATCCCTTATATTTTTCGTCGTGCTAACGCACTCGTGAAAGTGTCCAGCAGTATACCCCTCATACTCATGCGATAATTCTCATGAACGCCATCAGCTTGTACATAGCACTCAATCATTTATTTTTTATTTTTCAATATGAATGACATTGTGAATCATGACCGAAGACTGTTCACATCCTTCTTTGTGAGCCAGGTATTGAATTTATTATCTGTGTAGCCTTTCCATTGCACAAGACGTTGATCCTTGTTGTATTTTAACACCTTGTCGAATCTCAAACCGGTCTCTCTGGCGTGTTGCAGTTCTGCTTCGTAAAACGATCCGATGATGTGTTCTCCCATCAGATCACGAATCCTGTAGGTGTGTGGTGATGTTGATAGGATTTCATCCACCTCGAATACTTCCTCCGTCCAGTTCGCAGTGTAGCCCTTCTCGAAATGACGCTTAGATACGGTTAGGCGCACCTCGTCACCCACTTTGAACTTGGGTTTTGACTGCAGGGGGTCTTGTTGATCTGCATCTTTTGGTATTCTACCGTTCGATGCTTCGTGAGGTGTCATCCCAATGCTTCTATGCTTTGACTGGTTGTAGCGGTCTAGTAGATGAGGTAGGACATTGAGGTACGTGTTCGTGGATTTCTCTGTAAAGTGACGCCACATTCTTGCCTTCAACGTTCTATTGAAGCGCTCGACCACCACCGCTTTACCCTCGTTATGGGTGCTGTACATGATGACGTTGTGTTGTGATAACCATCGTTTCATGGGGGCATTGTAGAATTCCTTGCCTTCGTCTACCCAGAGTTTTAGCGGTGTCCTTCCGGATGTACTGACAATCTTATCGAACGCATCTCTCACGGCGGTACCCGTCTTCGATTTCAAAGGCATTGCCCAGGCATAGCGGCTGTATAAGTCGATGACTGTTAGCAGGAATTTGATGTTCTTATTGCTTCGGGCAAACCGTTGCATATCCACGAGATCTGCACTCCATATATGGTCAATTGCTCTGCTCTTCACCTTGCGTCTTTTGAAATGCACTCGTCTGGGCTTGTGCAATTCGTTAGCCAGTTTCGTATGGAACTGTGCGGGTTCTGTCTTCTTCTTCCGTCTTCCATCCTGAATTGCCTTTTGCACTTTGTTGTCCCAAAAGGCTCCAGCACCTTCCAGGGCACCTGAACTGAGAACCAGTTGATCGTTTTCCAGCTTTTCGTCATCATCAAAGACTCTTCGGAAAATTCGAAGTGCTTCATCCAGACCATATTTGGAAAATAGCTTTCCCATCAATATGGCATACCATCCACATACTGCTGTGCTTCTGTCTTGAACGGCTTGGGTGTTGGTGATGATCTTACAGTCTGCGTAGGCTTCTTTAAAGAAATCGCACAGTGCAGGTTCAGTGTAATCTTGCTCCATAGTGTATAGACTGCGTCCGAAACTGTCAAAAACCAGGATCACGTTTTGCTCGCGACACACGGTCAACCAATGATGTCCGCCTTCCGTTGCATCGTACACCGGTAGAACGTTGTCGGTGTTGACGATACAAAAGTCTCCATTGTTCAAGGGTGGCAAGAGGTCGTAACTCGTGCAGCCCACGAACCCTCCGACACCATTCAATCTTCCTTTGATATCGGCACTGCTGAGAGGATAGTCCATTCTTGATCATAGCCTGAAAATATTTGGCACGTGATCACATGGAGCGTCCGCTCAGGATATCCTTGATGATACGAGTGATCCTGCTTTTGTCCTTCAGCACCTGTTGAATGAATGATGCATCGTCCACCATCACCTTTTGTGCTCTGATCATGAAATGCTCGGGATGGATCAATTTTGCTTCTGTTGTTCTACCATAGGTGGAAGTCATATCGTTGAGATCTTGAAACTTGAGCTGTGATCCCGGTATAGCTATCACAAGGGTGGTTAGTTCCTGAATCTTTCGTTCTGATCGAAGGAACCCATCGACGTGTTTGTTGATTCCCATGGCACCTGCTATGGCTGCAAACGGGTACCTGGACATGTAGATGCGATTCGTCTCGTTGACCAGAGTAGTGTAGTCGTTCATCGTCTGCGTCTTCAGGGCATCCGCAGCCGCTTCCACCCGACTCCTGAACCTCAGTCGATCTTCATCGTAGAGTTGCAGCAGTTGTGATCGGCTTGTGAAATAGTTGCTCTTCAAAAAGGTTACCGGTATATTTGTATGCCGGAGGAAACTGTCCAGGATTTGCAGGATCCATCGGTCAAATTCATGATCTTGTAGTAGATTGAAAGGCACCGATGTTAAAGGTGCCTTTCTCTTCTTCCTGACATCTGAAACGGAATCGCGAACTTGATCGGTAGTGGAATCATAGTTGAGTATGTTGGATGCAATCACATTTCTCACAGACGGGTAACTGATGTGATCGGGATTGTTTTTGAAGTGGGTGTCATATAGACGCTTTACTCGCGGATCGGCTTGCAGTTCCAACAGGGTGGAGGTGCTCAAACTGTGATCTGGTACTTGGGAAAGAACTTTCTTAACGCTTTTCAAGTATGCATTGTAGTTATTACCTCCTTTTTGCCGCATGAGTGGTGGTATACCGAGAACTTCCCACGAATTTGCTCTCTTCTTAATGATGTGTTGAGGATGTTTCGTCATAAACTGCAAGGTTTGCAACCTTTTACGCTTGGGTATCGAGAAGGATCCCTTTCTGAGTCCCACTCTTTGTATACTACTCGGTAGCCCATTTGAGAATTTCACCGTAAGATGCTCCATTCTTATTCATGATTGGAATTTTTTTCATCAATGTTGTGGCTAACTTTTCGGCTAACTTTTCGGCTAACTTTTCGGCTAACTTTTCGGCTAACTTTTCGGCTAACTTTTCGGCTAACTTTTCGGCTAACTTTTCGGCTAACTTTTCGGCTAACTTTTCGGTTAACTCTTCGACTAATATCGTACACACACACACACACACACACATCAACGAGGTTTTTATTCAAAAGTCACCTTTAATGCAGTGTCTTCGCAATACGTGTAGTACTGATTAGAAGAGCAATCAATGGTTAGGATAGGTCTGCGACACACCGCCAATAACTTCTCATACAATCTAAAGATAATGGATGACTTCGTGCACAGACCACCAAACAGAGTATTGAGATAACGCTTGATATTGCTTTTATCAGTGAAGCGAAATAGATACATAAAGTTTGCATTGATCTTCATGTCTTTAATGTTATCAAAGCTCTGAGAGAGAAAGAACACGTTCAACTTATGATGATGACTGTACATGGTGAAGAACTTGTAGAGACACTCTCTTTGACTGCCGTGCTTCAAACCCATCACTCTGATGTCATCAATGATCACATAGGTGTTAGGCTGGAGATCCATGTCTTCGATACACTCGGGCATGGTGCTGTAATGCTTGAAGGATTTGAGGCTTGGGAGACGATACTGATCGGCCGGCGTGTTGGAGATGACAACTATACGCTCAGGTTGCACGCGTTTCAGGAGCTTGATGAGAAAGTAGGATTTACCCATGTTGCTCTGTCCCAGAAACAATACGTTTTGACCCCAGGATTTCAGAGCAGGAATGATTTCCGTGAACCAATCCTTAGACTCGAACTGAAGACCAGGAATGTGCAGCCCGTGTCGAGCAGTGGCCGTGGTCGGAACATCGTCGTTCCTTACGGGACTAGTCTTTTTCTTCCTCCCGATTTCCTGTCCAAGGAGCGAGATAAAGTCCATGATCAGATGTTGTAGGATGGACCGATGTGAGCGGAACTCATAGAAGACGGTCCTGCACTGTTAATGTTCTGTCGAATTTTTTGAGCAAATGGAGTTTCAGGACGGGTTAGGGATCTACGAGGTGCAGACAGGAACGATGAAGCTTCGTCGAGGGCACGATGTCCTAGTTTTTTGAACAATACCCTTCCTTGTTTCTTTATTCCTCGTGCCCTGCGGCCTTTGGAGCGAACTTGACGAGCTGGTTTCTTGGTTTTTCGAGATGCTCGTTGACGAATCTTCTTCGGTGCATGCCGACGACGACGACTTTTAGTGCGCTTCATGGCACCTGCTGAGCTTCCCTTCCTTACTCCTCTGCCGAATATTTTATCCATTACGTTGTCACCCAGTGATGCCATGGTACCCATGGCCAAGGGAGCAGCCAGATTCGTCAGGAGTGGTATGGCCTTGGCGGCTAATCCTGGTGGAATGGCTAGACCTCCTCGGTGCATGGCAGGGTTGTAAGCTGTTTTCATTTGCGTTTCCACAATGTCTCCGGACTCTCCTCTCCCCAAAAGCATGGGAAGAAGTGTCATTCCTGCCATGGCAGCCAGGGGTCCAAGTCCACCGCGTTGCATTGCATCTTGTTTTGTCGTGGGTTCCGCCATCTGCTTTTCCATCTCATCCGGTCCAGCACCGATTAGGTTTTTCCAGAAGCTCTTTTTCCAGAAGAATCCACCGTGTTGTCGACTCGATGTTTTCAAATCACCACCGTAGACACGATGTCTGGTCTCCAGGTCACCACCTTCCATGATGCCCTTTTACTACTAGGTCGGAATTAATTCATACAACTTCGGCTTTGATACCTTCATCTTTGCTCATGGTGTACAAGTACTTGTCCATGCAGAGAAGGTTGACTTTGATCGAGGCGCCATTTTCGCTAGGTCTCCTCACGGGGGCGTTTGTCACGTCGCTAAATTGATAGTCGATGGACAGATTTCCTCTCGATCTTGGATTGTCTGTGGTCCGATCCAGATTCAAGTTGATAGGCACCATAAAGTAGTGATTGCAGTAATCTGCAGCGGTGATGGGGATTTGCGTTCCATACGTCTTGCCGAAAAAGTCTTGAACCAGATTGTAGCCACGCAGGTAGGAGGATTTGTTGTAATCGTAGAAGTATTGCCCTTCAGTATTACGACTCACATCCCACTGGAACTTGAGCGGGTTGTCAAAGAGCGTCTGGTCGTTGACAGTGACACGAAGTTGACTGAGATTTGCATGAATCATGGCCAGTCTGTTCGAAGAATGCGATGCTTGACCTCCAGCCAATGCTGGCTGTGTACCATGAGTCAAATCTGTGAAGAACAGGATCATCCTGCGTGGAATGTCCGCATTGTGAAGCAGTTCCAGTGTACCAGCATCATCTGAAATGCTCTTTTGTATGAGACGAGGGCACCACGTGTGGAAATAGAGTTGTTTGGGAAGGCGTACACGATCGGTGAGATTGGGTTCCATGCGATAGGTAGTGTACACAAAGTCCAATTGGAGTAGATCGATCTCAATATCACCGACGCTCAGAGCACTGTTGGCACCACCGCCTTGATCGCTAAGCATGATGTATCTGGAAAGCTCGGATTGTGGCAGATCAAAGCGAAGCTTCACCTGTGTACCCGGGGGTAACCAAGCATCGTCCTGATTGAAAAACGGTAGGAAGGGTCTCAGCTTGTACTGAAACCGTCCAACAGCTGCACGAAGTGCATTTTCCTGAACCGTGTTGGAGAAGCCTTCGTTGGTGACAAGCTCGACGGTGGGTGCACGCCTGAGTGTGAAATCATCGGCGAAATCCGGTGCTTGTGCTGCATTAGCGTTTGCAGCGTTTGTTTCGAAGGCATAGCCATGCTTACGCTTCACACCAAGTTGATAGGGCGTTAAATCCACACCTCTCAATGCTCTTTGCGGATCCAGTTTCTGTAGACCGTAGAGATCCGAGTCCACGTACTGAAGGCGTTCGCTGCTGCTTTCCATTAGACTGAGGATGTGCTGAACCATTTGCATGTCGGCAACTTTACTCGATTGCGTGACCTCTGTTCCGTTGATCTCCACTCGAATGTTCTTGAACCATGAAAAGGCTGGTGACGTGGTGCACACCCATCGCGTGTAGTCTCCAGGCTGGTTATTGAGATTGTTTTTGACACTATAGCGCATTTTCACGATGAAATAGCTCTCCCCCAGAGCAATGAAATTCGGCGACGAGATGTCTAGTTCATTGTTCAGGGATGGTGGTGATCGATCTGCTGTGGAAAAGAGTCGTACTCCGCGTCTACCCTCAAGCAACGAGAGTTTCTTCTCCGTCCTGTCGAGGATGTTCTTCTGAACGATCTTCGTGTTGGTCAGGAGTCCCGTGAAGGACTCCGGAGCTTGTGGTGAGTATATCTCCTGTGCCATTCTTGCGAGTCACATTATAATAGGGGTGAATTTTTTTCAAAGATCCAATATCCAGTGTCTTGCGAAAGTCGTTCATCATCGATATCAATCGTTGATGCTCCTCGTTAGTGAGCTTCCCATCTTCAAGAGTAAAGCCCAATTCCAACATGAACGAGTCTTCAGCTCTCTCCATCTGCTGCAGTTGTTCAATACACTTGACAAGCTGACGTTTGGTGTCGAGAACGTGTTTACCAATGCATGCCATGATCACGCCGATAATCGTGCTACTGATGGCGATGATTCGAATGCGATGTTCTCCAGATACAACACCACTCCCTTGAAGAATGTTGAGAATGGTTTGAATGAGTATGAGAAAGGACAAGATTGCAGTGTTGTAAATCACGTACTTCTCCCGGCAACGCACCTTTTCGCTCTCCAATTTCTTTCGTTTTGCTATATCCTCCACCATGTCACGCACGTGACGGACACGAACATCTGGAAGATCCATCTAAGTAGTCGTGTTGGTGATCCGAAGATCAAGGTAGACGGGATATCCGGAAGTAATGTGTTCACCGGTGTTGAATTTCAACCAGAACGAAATGCTAGTCACGTTTTCGTGTGGAATCAGCAGTCGTTTGTCTTCTTTCCCGAACACGTAGTTATTCAAACCGTTGAGGGTTTGAATAAGAAAAGTCTTCAGCACCCTCGAATCAGTATTGTCTTCGTACTCCACAGCAGGTCCAATGAGGTCGGTGTAGAGCAGGACAAGTCTTCTGCCTTTCGTCAGATCCACAGCGAACGGGAACGTGTGAGATCCCTCGATCGTGTATGGCTTGAGAATAGTGCCCACACCCAGCACCAATGCGGGTGAGTCCTTCTTCAACAAGCACCGTTTATTCCTGGGTACCGAGACACTTATGCGGCTGGTGTGACGAGAGTAGGAAAACACAATGTCTCCGTGTCCTGCTCGTTTCAGAGTGGTATTGATAATAGACACCAAATCGTCTACATCGCTGTATGTTCCCGTCTTGATGGAAAGTCTATCCTCTTCTTCTTCTTCTTCTACACCATGTACCACATAGAGTTTGTTTGTTGCCTCGTCTATGTTCTCAAAGTGTACTTCAAACTGAGCCGATTCAACATGCAGGACTTTATCACGCGTATCGAGCTCCTTCACATTTAGAGTAAAGTTCGGTTTGTGCAATCCCCTGCTCACGCCCGACGTGTTGTTCGCCACTGTCAATATCACAGACATTCTGGTGTTGTGATGACACTCACTATAGATAGGTTTTATTTTTCATTTTCATCTCAAGAATGTAGTGTAGCATGTGTGCTATATATTATGTACAATCAAAGTAGCACTTTCATATATCGTAGTGTGCCATGAGTTCTGTGTGGATGCGCTGGACTGTGTGAGAAGATAAACTCTCTGCAAAGTGCAAATGACAGAACAACTTTGATGAAGTGCCGTTGAAGAATTGAGTACCACCAATGCTATAATTGCAATCTTCGATTCCATTGGTCCTGGAAAATGGGACAGTGTCTAAGTTGGAATGTATCAAAATGGAGTTTACGTATAGAGTGAATAGGCCTTCTGAATTCCGAGCGTAACTTATGACACACTTTGTACCCAAGAGATCCGTCATACTCGACACAGGTTTATCCAAAGCCGCCGATAATTGGCTGACTACAGACGAAACGGGTATGTTGAATGATGAATGGCCGGGACGCGTGAAGTAGTTGCCGCTTATGTGGGTGGCAGTGAACAACACGTACAAACTATCCAAGCTGAAATTTCCGACAGTATCGATATCGAATGCCTTCAATGACATGTTTCTAGGGTCAGGTGCGTCCACTTGAATTACTTGGAACATTGCAAAAGACATGTTGTCGTGAAACAGATTGACGAATCGTTCTCTAATGGAAACTTGGCTGGGTTGTGTAATGTTGAGGTAGAAGTGATCGTCTCGGAACATGTCGATGCTGTTCACGTTGATTCTCTTGTCCTTCATGTCAACGATATTTCCCCCTCTGTATCTGTTTCTGCTCACCCTGGTGACGGATTCAAATCTGCTAGGATGAGAGTATATGTAGAGGTAGGCGTTTCTCCGAATGAGAGGTAGTAGATGAAACGGATCGGATAGGTTCTGATTTGATTGCGGACCCACGGGACCTCTGGCTCCTGGAGGACCTATGGGGCCGACGATTCCTTGGGGGCCCACGGGACCTCTGTTTCCTGGAGGACCGGTTGCACCGATGGTTCCTTGGGGACCGACGGGACCTGTGGTTCCTTGATCACCTTGAACACCACGTTCACCTTGTGAGCCGTCTTGTCCATCTTCTCCTCTAGGCCCAATCTCACCTTCAGGACCAACTAATCCACGTTCTCCACGTGGTCCAACTTTACCTCTGGGACCTTCTGGACCAGGTATTCCTTGATCGCCTTTTTGACCGCGTTCACCACCTTGTCCATCGCCTCCTCTAGGTCCAGTCTCACCTTCAGGACCGATCAATCCACGTTCCCCACGTGGACCAGCTTCACCTCTTGGTCCACGAAGCCGACCGAAAGCCATCCATTTCGAGCTGATTTTCTTGTACACGATCAGCGTGGCTGCATCGAGGTAGAAGTCACCATTTCTCCCTACAGAGTTCAGCGGCATGCCACCTCCACTAAGCCATCCCAATCCCCGATCACCACGAGGACCTTTCATCTTGCGCACAGCGTCGATGTCGTGTTGCAATCTCGATGAGGATTGACGGATTTCATTCTTGACCCAACCGGCAGGGACAGCACATGTCAAAGAGCTATCGTCGTACGCCAAATTACAGATTGAATGTTCGTTCATGTCGAGGTTAGCATCCATGGACACGGATCCGTCTGTTCTAACGTGCAGCTCATCAGTTGCTATGGCTTGATCTGTGTAGCGCGTAGATCTGTTTTCCACATCTTCCACTTTGCTCTCATCGGCTTTCTCCTCTTTCAGTTTCTCCACATCATGAACCAAGGTGTTTTCGGTGTCTTCGTTCCCCACAACCGATTGCATCTCGATAATGTCATTCCGCATGCTTTGCATGTGTTTGAGGGAGGCCTCATCACCATCACTCCTATGGAAATGCGTAGCCCAGTACGCCATCTTCACACACACACACACACACTGTACTAATTATGAAAGGAAATATTTTCTTTCTCAAATAAATCTTTATGATGCTCATAAGAACAGGTAAACAACAGGTAATGCACAACAAACAAGAGCCACAGTCATCGTGTTGATGAGTCGACCGTTCATCCTCCTCCTCGATTGTTCATGAATGTGTTTCATGAGGAAATCTCGTGCTAACAACACCTTCGCACGATCGCCTTTCCGCGCCAGCATGTCCAACAGAGTGACTGAATATGCCAAGGTCATCTCCAGGGCAACGACGTCGTTTGACGCATGACTCCATAAACCTTCCATGATGCCGCATATGCAACTTTCAAGTCGTTCAGCTTGTTCACGATCACCATCGCCAACAGTAAAGCTCGCAGCATACCTGAGAATGTCAGGTCTCTTCATAGCGACATGTTTAGCAGATGTCCACACGTGAAACAATGTCGAATCACGAACGAACAAATGGTCAATGGCAAAGGCATGACGAGTCTCCGAGCATTCACCTTCATCCTTTGCGTATGTTGCAAGAACATGGTCAGCAACTCGTACTAGCAGATGACACACCTGACATTCGTGAGTCTTGTGATCAGCCGATCCGTTAAGACTCTTTGCAACGTGAAACCATCTCTCGTAAAGGGAATTCATTTCCTAGAATGCGAAGACACGAGGCAACTGATCAATACTGTATCGGGTGAAGGAATGACTCGACTGCATGTCAAGCATGCATATTTATACAAGTCAGAATGGGGTGGGTTGAAAATGCAAAGTTGTCAACCAATCACCATCAAGCCCGCCAAAAACAGATGATGTAACCTTGACATGATTGATCTTGTCATGAATGACGCATTCATTGATGGTGTTCACATGAGATCACCCTGGTTCATCTTTCCCAATTCCATTCTTTTCACATCCTGCAACCCATTCTCCACTAGTAGTAGCAGTGGGGGTACTAGAGTCCGAAGAGGCAAGGCAGCACTCTTCCGTGGACGTACTACTCGACACAACACCACCCATACTTGTTCTTTAGAAGTTTTTTTTTTTAAATTTGTATCATGAGGTATTGACGTAGAAAGTAGTATAGGATAGTATAGGATAGAATAAGAATGAATGATCAGCTGTATGATAAAGAAGGCAGTTCATTAAAGACTTCTTGGAAGGTCTCTACCAGCTGATCGTCTTGTTGGACGACGACACTGCATAATGATGTGAAGCTCTCAGTCAGCTGTTTCAGCTCCGTGATAGAAAGTGCCATGTGTGCGTCCAGAGCACGATGAAAACATCTGGGTTCCACGTTGATGCAGATGATTGGAGCAACAGCAAGACGTACCTTCATCACTTGCTCGTCAGTGTCGAGGGAGACTGCCCCGGGGTAGATGAATACATCTTGTTCCACATCCAGTTCAAACGAGCTGGTCGGGACTAGCTTGTTTTCACCGTTGATGTACACCCGACATTGACCGTCGGACGAACGTGATGTATAGAAGTTGGTTATGATCTTCTCCACACGTCCACTTCGGAGAGTGTCACGGAGCGATGGACAAGTCTTGATCAAGTTCGTAATGATGAACTCAGTGGACTCGTTCAGTTCGATGTAAACTTGTCCTTGAGCATCTTTGCGAGCTGTTGCCGTACTACCACAGGCTGGCAGAGCTCCCGAAGGGAAGTACATCTTATATCCAGGCTTGTAGAAGGATTTACCAGATAACTTGTAGGGCAGCTGCATGTCCTCCTGAAACCCATCCACCACAATCTCTTTGTGGAGCTTGGTAGGAGCAGGTGATGCATAGCGACGCTTAGCCGGTACTGGCTTCGAAGAGAGCACAACTCGAGGAGGGTCAGCAGGAAGAGCGGAATTCTTCTTCATCCTTCGCTCGTATAGGGAAGCCATCTTCTAGGAAGTGAAGTCAGGACAACTCGTCAGCACTGTATTCGATGAACGAATGACTCAACTGCAGACAATCATTCGTTTATACGAGCCAGAGAGGTATGTGGATTGAAATGATAAGATATGTGTCAACCAATCAAGCCCGCCAAAAACATTTCACCAATCAGCATCAAGCCCGCCAAAAACATTTGACCAATCAGCATCGTGCCCGCCAAAATCATATCTCATTATAAAGATTCCTTACATGATACCGCCACCTTGGTGAATTGATTCAGTATGGAAAGAAGATCACAGTCAAACGTGTGCATGTTCTGGATCACGTGATCAAGTGAATAGATTTCCCAGCAATAAGCATCAATCAATGATGTCATAAGAGATATATCAGATTGAGATAAAAGCAGCAAATTCGAACGCAACGTGGACAATTGCAATGAAGACACCATCCTAGTCGACTCCATGAGATGCAGTACGTATAGGAGTGGAAAATGCTGAGGAAGAGGTTTCATGATTCGACTGAACCTCAACCAGGCTACATTGCTATGAGGTAAGTAGGAATACAGTTTACGTAATGCATCCACATTCGTATCGTATACTATACAGGATAATGCTATAGCATAATTTATACTCTTGTACAAACAGGACTTCTTCATCGCACGTATCTGCTCTCGAAGAGGGTGTACACGAAGCTGATCGGATAAGAGTTCAGTTTTCGAAAGAAAATGCAAAAGATGACGATCCACACCACATAACCGCTCATGCGCAGCGTAAGGCTTCTTCATCAAACTACATCTCTGATGCACATCAACTTCAGGTAAGTAAACCACATCCATGACAAGTCCACAAGAAGAACATACGTATCTTCCTTCATGAACAACATGATCAAGATGATGACACTGCTTTTCCTTCCCTTCTTGCTCTTCTTCTTCTTCTCCTCGTTCTTGTTCTTCTTCTTCTTCTTGTTCTTCTTCTTCTTCTTCACGAAGTCTCTTTTCACGTACATAGGCACGTAAGATCTCTAATTCAGAATCCATCTTCACCCCACACCATCATCTTCATAGTGAAACATTATCCATCAATATATCTACTTTTATACCCACTCCTATCCGGGGATAATAGCAAAATACTCCTGAAAAAATAAATAAAAAATGAATAGAATAAAGATTAACAATGACGATAAGTGTGCCTTATTCAACCCAAAGGTCAAAGGTCAAACCCTGGGGGAGTCCCGGGGTCAGACTAAGCACGACCGACACAGTGTGCCTTATTTGGCCCAAAGGTCAAAGCAATAGAAGAAAGGCATTCACATCTCAATCTGATATCATAGTCGAAAGATTCCAAACCCGAACAAAAAAAAAAAGACTCACCATGACGGGGGCGTCTTTCCGCTTTCGAAACACATCGTGTTCTCCAAGATCGTCACCTCCCCGTGGCGTGACCCCTTGGTCTTGTTTGAGACGTCTAGACGTAGCCTTGTTTACAAAGGTCATCGCGGCGTGAACTTTGACCTCGAGGTGAAGTAGTCTCAACCTGCAGTTTCATTATCGACTCCTTCTTGCAATGTGAAGAAGCTAAAATGGCGTGGACATTTTCTGAGACGTGCAGAGCAGAGAAATGGTATTTATTTTCATGCGATAATGAAGAGTTCTCAATCCGTCGCCTCAGTGCTAGCAAGACAACCAGGGATCTTGACCCGATGATAGCACATCCCAGAAGATTCGATATGTCACCACTCACTGCTGCTGAGTATATTATCTGCAGGGTCACCAGCCTGATCTTGAATGTGAAGAATAGGAAACAGCACCTTCCTAAAATCGTCATCGGTGGTGTGGAGGACTACGGAACTATTAGTGAGACTGATGATGGTGTCATACTGCGAAGGTGGACTGATGGTAGACACTCATTCTACAAGCTTAGTGACATGCGTGACGAACCGTGCTCTCAACACATCATCGACCTCTTCGCTGATGCAACCTATTTGGATTCCAGCGACGTAATGCAACTTGTCAAGGAGGTGAACGAAAAATGAAGTCTCTCGAGTTGATCGTGTGCGTGTACGACGTAGTACCAAGGCCGTTCAACTCCGTGCCGTTGCAACAAGAGTAACGCGGATTCGTGTGCGAGTTGGTACGATCGACATCGGCGACGATGGATTCATCTCCAAATTACCCGAGTCGACTGTTGACACGATGGCGGTGCAAAGGAGGTCGTCGACTGACAGTTCCATTGCTGACTGGGTGGAACCATTGGTGCACATCAGAGCGTCCGACAACTCCACCTCGTACTGCGTGTCACGGAAGAGATCATGGGTGAATCCATCCTCACACGTATTAGAAGAGTAAACTTTGTGGTCTCTCATCCAATACCAGCTTGATGAAATCAGGACAACAAGAACTGAATTGTACTACCTTTCTCCTCCACTCCATTGCGATATTCACTGTTCGTTCCATTATTCTTTGTAATGACATGTATCGTATCTATCAAGAACTGACCTTTCTGACGTGTGTGCGAGCAGGACCATTTTTGAAAAATTGCATGGGGAGGTGGGGTAGGTCACGGAAAAAACTTCATGATAAACACCATATTCAACATTCTACTTTTTATACCCACTCCCATCCGGGGCAAGGTGGCCCAAAAAAGTGAGATTCAAACCCACATGTGCACAACACATATTTTCAATAATACCCCATTTTTTGGGGTCAGGGCACCCCCTGGCACATATTTTTATCCGCAAAAAAACCGGGCCAAAAATAATTTTCACCGCAAAAATGGGGTACTATTAGTACCCCATTTTTCAATAATACCCCTTTTTTGGGACCCGGGCGCCCCCTGGCCCAGAACCCGCTCGTACATTCCTACTGACCCTACAAGGCTTCGTCTAATGATTACATGTACATGCAAATACGGGGATAGTTCCTGTCAACCAGACCAAGCTAGGCAATTGATTTCTACTTCCTCCGCGTCATCGAAATTGTCGCAGTTTGACTTTTGATATAAAACGGGGTATTTACTCACCAGCACTCGTACCAGAGGCAGGGAATGGGATATAGGCGATAGTCAACAGTATATGGTGACGGTAAAGTTCTATTTTCTGTTATTGGAAGCTGGAATTTTTGAACTAGACGCAATTTCTTCGCTGATGTCGCTGCGATGGTAATTTCGACTCGCGGAGATCAGTCAGGCGTTGCAGCCTGCACATTTCTCGTGCTTATGGCCATTCACTCAAGCCTCATCACTGTTTTACCTTAGCTGGGGTGAGAATGACTTCGTGGAACAAGTGGCAGTGCTTGGAGAAACATTGAGGGGTCAGCAAACAAAATGCCTGCAACAGCGATAAAATGTGTTGCTCTGCCTGAGACACTCAGAACATGATTGTACCTGCAAGAGCCGTGTAGACTCTACACGTAGTGCTAGTGATGCACGCGCAGGTGCCGTACCATGGTATACCAGTGATGCTGAAAAACAGGGCCCGCTGGACGCGATAGTACACTTACCTGAGCTGTGACCAAACAGCTAAAATAAATGGGCATGCCACGGCTAAAAAAAGTTCATTTCAAGATCGAGGTGATTCCGGCGACGGTAATCAACCGACCTCGCAACGATCGTGTATTCTTACTAGGCTTCGTTGGTGGTGAAGTAGAAATCATCCAGAGCTAGCAGACGACAAGCATAGCAGCTCTTGTCCTGTGGAGAAAGTCAAAGTGTTTGAGATGAGGCGCGACCAACTTTCAACCTTCCTTGAAATATTTCGGAACGATATTTTTGCGTCCATTGACATCAGCGACGACGAGGACTTCATCTCTGCATGAAAACTCTCAGTCCAACTGTCCTGAAACGTTACTCTAGTCTTCAGACTATCATACTGTGTAATAAGTTTTGAATGGCTTAGCTTATGGAGTTGTCAGTAACAAGTGACAAGTCACTAGTCAAACTGCGACAATTTCGATGACGCGGAGGAAGTACATTTTCTAATGAGATGTGATGGTCTGCCGGAATGCATAGCAAGTTTCTTGATGTATTACACTGTAATCATAGTGAACCACCACCCACCCACCCCGCGTACACCAGTCAGCTGGTCACCGTGCCTGCAGGGTACAACTTACTAGCCTGTTTGACCTTTTTTGGGTGCAGTCCTGTCACTCGAGTTGAACTCGAGTTGAACCTTGGTGTGAAAGTTGTCGCCTGCTGGCGTGGTGACCAGGTGATTTGGGCACCCAGGAGCACATGACCACTTGTTCAACCATGTTCGATTGGGAATAAAGGAGGAACGCTGCATCGCAGCCTTTTCGGACCAAAACCAGTCGACTCAGCGTCCAAAAGACTACAACATATGGGCCAATCGCGGTCATCCGTGCTTTTATAAGAACGAAATGGCGCTTTTAGTGACATTTTGCGTACAAATCCCCATCGTTAGTAGGGCGCAGTCACCCGGTTTCGGTGGAAGTGCGCGAGTTCGATTGGGATTCAAGTAGGAAGGGAGCGTCTCAGCTTTCTCGGACCAAGACCATTCGACTCAGCACCCCGAAGACTACAACTGGTGAAATTTTAATTTTTGCCTTAAAGGGGAAGTTAAGGGAAAAATTAAAATTTCACCAGTTGTAGTCTTCGGGGTGCTGAGTCGAATCGTCTTGGTCCGAGAAAGCTGAGACGCTCCCTTCCTACTTGAATCCCAATCGAACTCGCGCACTTCCACCGAAACTGGGTGACTGCGCCCTACTAGATGGGGATTTGTATGCAAAATGTCACTAAAAGCGCCATTTCGTTCTTATAAAAGCTCGGATGACCGCGATTGGCCCATATGTTGTAGTCTTTTGGACGCTGGGTCGACTGGTTTTGGTCCGAAAAGGCTGCGATGCAGCGTTCCTCCTTTATTCCCAATCGAACGTGGTTGAAGAAGCGGTCACGTGCTCCTGGGTGCCCAAATCACCTGGTCACCACGCCAGCAGGTGACAACTTTCACACCAAGGTTCAACTCGAGTGACAGGACTGCACCCAAAAAAGGTCAAACAGGCTAGTAAGTTGTACCCTGCAGGCACGGTGACCAGGTGACTGGCGTACGCAGCAGCACGTGACCGCTTGTTCAACCATGTTCGATTGGGAATAAAGGAGGAACGCTGCATCGCAGCCTTTTCGGACCAAAACCAGTCGACTCAGCGTCCAAAAGACTACAACATATGGGCCAATCGCGGTCATCCGTGCTTTTATAAGAACGAAATGGCGCTTTTAGTGACATTTTACATACAAATCCCCATCTAGTAGGGCGCAGTCACCCAGTTTCGGTGGAAGTGCGCGAGTTCGATTGGGATTCAAGTAGGAAGGGAGCGTCTCAGCTTCCTCGGACCAAGACCATTCGACTCAGCACCCCGAAGACTACAACTGGTGAAATTTTAATTTTTGCCTTAACTTCCCCTTTAACTTCCCCTTTAAACAACTTGTGGCTTAAAGGGAAAGTGCATCGATTTTTCAAGTATGGCTCAGATGAAAATCGCCATTTTTGTCTTATCGTATTCACTGTGTTAAAAAAGTGTTGAGTTCAATGTTGCTAGTGTCGTGAACTGTTTATTAGTAGTCCGCTCCGTTGTATAGTGGGCCGCGAGACCGACAGGAGAAAGCTAGGGTGCGGAGACACCAGCAGACCAGCGAAAAAGTGACAAACCAAGTGCAGAAATCTTGGTTGGGACAAATCAGACGTTCAGCATTTACCCCAACCAAGGACCATGCTGTTCGCTCTTTCCACTTCCTGACGATGGATGTAATGCTTGATGGCGACTCTCCTAACTCTCAAAACATCTTCTGAAGCCAGGTGAGACGACGGGTGGTGGAGGCCGAAGAGGGGAAGGGTTTGTACATTTGCTTTCCGCGAAGCTTCCCCTTTCCTTTATCTCTAATATTGCTGACCTACCCAAGTTGGGTGGTGTGTTGCTTTGCTGCTTCGAATTGTAGTTAGACAGCATTGTCATGATTGTTATTTCAAAACTGGTCTCGTCATCGTCCTGTAACAAACGGCATTGTTTGTTGCCGTGGGACTTCGCTGGTCCCCTCTTCGGTCCTAAATAACCGTGAACCTTGCAAGTTGGAAGGCCGTTGGTTTGCGCACTGGAGATGTGTTAGAGCTAGGTCTCCGGTCGTTGAATATCTCAGTAGCTTGTCAGTTTTGTGCCCTGGTATCGCACTTTCTGACTACGGAGCATCAGCAAATCGAATTTTCGAGTGAAATTCTAGAATCGTCACGACAGGCGCTCAAAGAGTCGAAACTAGGGCTTATTTCGACTGAAAAAGGCCCGCAAACAGAAAAGTAGTTTCGAATGCAGCTCGAGCGCTCCATGTACATAGAGCAGTGGTCTTGCACAGGTGCTTCAGTACTACTAGTACATGATGGAATAGCACTAGTATCTGCGTACCTGCACAGCGCTCCAGTGCTACATGCCATTGAGCAGTTGTTTTATCCCTGAAACTTTATTCATAATTATGGTGGTAAACATGCACCTGGCAGTATGGTGGTAAATACACACCGGCCAGTAATTAAACAACAGGAAGAAAGAAGATAAATGTCTGTGAATACAGTCTAATGTCATAAATGGCTCAGTTGTTTGTTGCACACGGCGCAGTCGTGACCTAGCCCAGGTAGCCTCCAACTAATGTTACTTTTCCAGAGTCTGGCCAGAGCGAAACCGGTTGATGAAAGTCTCTTCATCGAGATCAGCCAAAGAGATCCGATCGCCAATGGCCTGAACCAGATGAAGCATCCGTCGCTTCGCGTCATCCTCGACTGCCACGAGAAACAGCAGCAACTTCGTTCGATCCAGGTGACCTTCAGCAAGGAGGAGAAGCAAGTCCAACGAATCGACTTGCTATCCTACCATTCAAAGCTTACGTACTCTTGCTACAATGCAACGAGCACAGCTCATCTCAAAATGTTTACTTCTCAAGCTCGAAAAGAACTACATACTATAATTATAGTACTCACTCGAGTGACGGAGTCGAGAATTGCTGCTACATGCTGAACCTCTTTTTCATTCCAATTTTCGCACTGTCTTTCGTTTTGACACATCCGTAATCGAACCGAAATTCGATTTGCTGATGCTCCGTATTACCTTGTTACAGTCGTGGATAGTTGCTTCCTAACTTTTATTTTTGGTGGTTGTTTTTGGCCGTGATGCCGAGACCTGAGGTCGGCAGAGCCATCAATGCTCAACCATCACTGCTGCGTCTCGGTGCAGCCCCTGCTCAATAGTTGTCACGTTCGTCCTAGTCTCAGTACCATTGTCTTTCTTTATTATTTTCGAGCTGGGAATGTGATAAAATGAAATAAATCTCATTCCCGTGTGTTTCTTCTATTTTACATTTTAACAATTTCCGCACCTTTTTTGGTTGTTTTAGCATCATGTATGCGCAAGAACTCGCTCATTTTGAGTTGCGATATTAGCTACTTTTCAGCTTTTTCTGAAAATATGGATGCGATTTCAGCAACTTTGACTTGTTTCGGCATGGTTGCGAAAAGCATAACTTGCGAAAACAATTAGCATCTTTGGGCTACTCGGGATATGCAGGAGAAGGCCGATAAACAGTTCACGGTACTAACAGCATTGAACACAGCACTTATTTTTTCACACCGTGAGTACGATAAGACAATTATTAGAAATGACCAAATTCTGCACTGATCGACCTTCTCCGTCTGGCAGAGCTAAGCCGATCGCACATCATCACTGCGCTGGTCGGTATGGCAACGTATATAATACAATTTGCAACTTGGGCATCTGGACCCAACTTGAAAAATCGATGCACTTCCCCTTGAGGTAGCTGTTGTGAAACGACAAGTTCTCGAGAGTGAAAGGCCTTCTCGCTTGTGACATTGTGTTCGTTTCAATGCAGCTGTATCCCGACTCCGCCGTACCGCTGATGTTTACGACGTGGCATACGCTACAGGCGCTATGTGTGGTTTGCTGTGTGCGCTGTAGTTGTATGTTGTATGTGTATGCTTTTTCTCATATACGCTGTCACTTTCATGCTATAACTACCTGGTGGTTTTAGTGTTAGTTATTCAGTTAGTTTCAGTTGTTCATTCATTTCATTGTTGTTAGTAGATGGAAGTGAAATATACTGTTGAGAATAAAATAATAGTTGTCCTCGTGCCGTGTGGGGTCGTTCGTTCCTGGTACTTTAGAGAACCAGAGGGTTCACAACATTTGGCGACCACGCCAGGATACGAAGCGAGCATGGCACAGGAACTATGGATCATTGAAGCCAGCTTTAGCGCTAACGGAATTCGGTATGGATTTGAAGGCGATAGGTTGAGAGAATACGTGGAGAAGAGGCTCCGACAGAGCGAGGAGTTTGAAGAGCGCAGTGCTAGACGGCAAGAGGGTGCGCTCCGCACAGAGTTTAACGAAAAGCTCAAGAAGATTAACGAGCGCATCGCCAGCAGTAAATATCAGGGAGCAAAGCGAGATTTGCTTGCCTCACGCGAAAGGACGCCGGACAAGGCGTGGAAAACTTTGCTTAAAGACAAGCAGCGGTCAGAGTATTTGAAGCCAGTGGGAGGATCGGATCCAAGGCCCGCTGCGTCGGTACAGAGCATGGCGACATCGGTCGGAGACGCTCAGAAGCAGCTGGAGTCTCGGCCGAAGAACGTAGACGCGGAAGACGTAGAAGCGCAAGACGTAGAAGCACAAGACGTAGAAGCGCAAGACGTAGAGGCGCAAGACGTAGAGGGGCAAGAGTTAGAGGCGCAAGAGTTAGAGGCGCAAGAGTTAGAGGCGCAAGAGTTAGAGGCGCAAGAGTTAGAGGCGCAAGAGTTAGAGGCGCAAGAGTTAGAGGCGCAAGAGTTAGAGGAGCAAGAGTTAGAGACGCGAGAGTTAGAGGCGCAAGAGTTAGAGGCGCGAGAGTTAGAGGCGCGAGAGTTAGAGGCGCGAGAGTTAGAGGCGCGAGAGTTAGAGGCGCGAGAGTTAGAGGCGCGGAACTTAGAAGCGCAAGGCGTAGAAGCCGAGAAAATGAGAAGGGCGATACTGGTTAGCACGGAAGAAGTAAGCAGCGAGTCTGTGTGGAACACGGAAATCGGATGTGTGTCATCTGGTCCAGCGTCCGCCGCACGATGCAGTGACCCAGTGACTGTGTCGTGTGTGACATCCCACAGCGGCAGGCTTCGCGTGTTCCTGGACTCGGGTGCCAAGGCGTCATATGTGGCTGCAGCATTGGTGTCCACAATCGATGCAGAGCACGTTGGTGTTAATGTTGAGGTGAAGCCGTCCGGTGCGGAATCAACCCAACAGCGGATGGACAAGTTCGCCACCACGATCCTGGGTAGCTCCGCAGTCATTCTGGTATGTGCTCTCGTGAAGCCAACGTTAGAGCTTGATCTGAAGTGCGCGAGTCTGCAGACCATTGCTCAGTTGGCAGAAATGGTGAGCACTGGTAATATTCCACCTTGGCCACCCCCACAGCAGGGGATGACTCGTTCTGGGTGTGTAGTCAGAGCCCCGGTCGTTTCTGACTCGTGAGTTGTAGTACGGCGGTGAGAAGCCCTTTGGTGGGGAGAATGTTGTGAAACGACAAGTTCTCGAGAGTGAAAGGCCTTCTCGCTTGTGACATTGTGTTCGTTTCAATGCAGCTGTATCCCGACTCCGCCGTACCGCTGATGTTTACGACGTGGCGTACGCTACAGGCGCTATGTGTGGTTTGGTACGCTTTCCAACGGCCAAAGAGAGTTGGAAAGCTTGTGTCTTTGTGGGTAACTTGAACATTTGGGCTCATGCAAAATCGCACCGATTTTGGGATTTCCCCACAACTTTTTGCGTCAGCAAAAATGTTGTGCTGGACCGCATTCCTGTCACTTCGCAGTGGCTTTTCGTTGGTGCAGTTTGTATCCCACCCTCCCACCCCTGACTTCTGGGTGTGTGTTTATCGATATATCGTATTGGTTTTTCTTATTGGCCATGTGGCTGTTGCAGTTACGACTGCTTTTCTTTTTTAGTTAAAAAACGTAGGGGTGGTGTGTGCGTCGTGGGCCATTGTATGGTTACATACAGCTTCAGATTGTATGGCTAGTGACAGGGGGGTTGAGTCTGCAGGGGAAGAATACAGTGATTGAACTAAAGCTGGATGATGACCGTGTGGTGAGTGTGTGGGGGTTTCGAGATGCCGTCCTGGGGCAGGGATGTCGGTCCTTTAGCTTGGACGGGTGTTGTTACATTCATTGCAACATTTTGTCGTTTTCTGTGTGTTTTGCTGTGCGACTACAGTAGCAGCAGTGTCTTGTGCTAATTTTTCTTATCAAGCCCTATGCGTACAATTATTCAAGGAAGAAAAAAAAGAAAAAAAATCAGGAAGGAGATAATAATATCAATAATAAAGCCATTGCCGAGCCACCGTGCTCGCCATTGCCGAGCCACCGTGCTCACAGCAGAGACTTCTGTGTGTGTTATTGTTGTGAAGTGGACCACAAAGACGCTGTGTGCGCTGTAGTTGTATGTTGTATGTGTATGCTTTTTCTCATATACGCTGTCACTTTCATGCTATAACTACCTGGTGGTTTTAGTGTTAGTTATTCAGTTAGTTTCAGTTGTTCATTCATTTCATTGTTGTTGGTAGATGGAAGTGAAATATACTGTTGAGAATAAAATAATAGTTGTCCTCGTGCCGTGTGGGGTCGTTCGTTCCTGACACTTTAGAGAACCAGAGGGTTCACAACAGTAGCAGCCTGGTCCTAAATTTCGTATGGCATTCAATTGACCGTAACTTTGCTGTCTCTCAATGGATTTGAGTGAAATTTGCACTACACACGCCTGCCACTATGCTGGCCTTCTGGACATGATTTAAAAGTTCTTGCACCTCACTGACAGGCTTTACAGGCCGGAAAACTCAAAACTCCGGCATAGTGCCACGGTTGGCGAGCCACCCAGGAGCCAAACAAATACATTTACAATTTTTTTCTTCACATTTTCTAGCCAATTCTGTCCGTGCGCAGGATCCAAACCTAAAAAACGTCCAGAAGCAGCCATGGGTGGTGGGATAGGGCCCTTCAACGTGGCCCTGGAATCTGTCACAACGGCAGGAGTGGGCGTTCTGTCACAGATTCCAACAGACCCAAGTCAATGTTTGAATTTTTTTAGGTTCAGGGCGTGCTACGAGGTCGTACCTTTGATACAACATCCAGTGCTGGGACCTCCACAGCAAGCCATTTCCACAGCGCTTCAAACCGAATCCAGGATACCCTCCAAAATCAGCAAAGACTACCACTCCCGTTCCGCTACTGCCTAGTACTGAATCCTACCTGACTTCTTGACACAACTCAAACTTGCCAAAGTCACTTAATCAACGTCAACTACAATAATCAAGCCACACATCTGCAACGTCACGAGGGTGCTGGCAAAAGTCCTGCTGCACGGCGGCGGGCAAAGCCCGCCGCCGTGCAGCCCAATACGTGGTTTTTTAACGCGATGTTTTGGACTTTTTTGGACTTGGAGCAAAATTCTGCACACTTTCGCGGGTTTCCATGATACGACAAGTTCGCACGGTCTGCTCATATTCAATCTAATTATTGAGAGGACATACCGGCATCGCAATCAAGTAAAGATTAGGCAAACCTCGCCAACCTCCAAAGAGAGTCGAAGATATTTTCTCCAAATGCAAAGACGATCTTTGTGAGTTTGTGACTTGCATTTGCGTGCATACATGAGCAAGTCACGGTCCACGGCACGTGCGCGGTTACCATACCATCTCGAACCGACGCCATCTTTCTAAGTTGCCGCTTCTTGTCAGCCGTGTTATCACTTCAAACCGTAGCAAGCAATCTATCATTCTCACGAGCCAACAAACTCTTAGCTGATATTTTCAGCCTGTGTTTCTGACCTGTTGTACAATAGAATCATAGTAACTTATCAACAGACTTCTAGACAGGTAAAAATGTAGAGGGGGGGGGGGGGGACAGTTACCGGTAACCCATCTTTTCCATATTCCAAAATTGCCTTGCCACACAAAATGAAACGTACGGGGATTCTTCCCCATATCCCCAACTTCACTCCTGACAAAACCTTCTTCACGAGGAGGCGTCCAAAAAGAGTAGGCGGACTCTGCGCCCCTTTTGGGCTAGAACCCTGGATCAGTAATGCTTTTACATTTTGTTATTGCCTATCTGAGTTCAATTTTGAGAAATTTTGACTATGCTATTTTCACGTTTCACTTACCAACCTGAACAGCACGGCTGTTAGCGTGACAAGCAGCTGCTCCAGACCAGAACACATCCATAATGTCAGGCAACGATGACGACTGTGACAACGGGCTTCAGGTTCCAACAAGCGAAACAACTTTTTTTACACTTTCTGCCACGCTCGCAGAGAAACACCGTCGCACCGGCGCCATGGAAAACATTTCTAAACATCACTGGCAGAGAAACAGTCCAGAAACACGAACCCCGGCACTACACACACGGTAGCTGTTCGTAAAGCCAGTCCAGCAGTCAACAGAGCATAACACTACAATTGTACATCATAATTATCGGCAAGCGCATCTGATGAGGGGTGAATTCACCGAAACACTGTGAGCGAGGAGTGGTGCTTTCTTGCAGGTTTTCCGAGTGGAAGGTTCGACGGGCTTCTTGTGTGCTCCATGGCGCAGTCGTGAGTCAGTCAAGTGTCAAGTCAGTCGGCAGGAAGCGCAAGCTCCGACGTTCGGAGCAGATACCTTCTTCATTAGTTACCGCCGAAGTCGCAACATTTTATATCCGTATGTAGCTAAAGAAAGGACGTTGGGTGTGAAATTCTGAGCTCGTTGAAGTTGAAAACTAGCGTAATGAAGATCATTCCTTACCACCTCAGGAGTACAGGCTTACACAAACCCTGATTTGAAAGATAGGGCCGAAGGTCGTGTGTGGGTGCGCTGTGCCATCATAGCTCTGTCGCCTGCGTGCTGAGGCTACATGATGAGCCTACGTCCGTGCTGAAAATCATGCATGGCCACGTGAGAGCCCTCCGTGCTAAAAGTAAGGGTGCGTTCGAATTGTCTCTTTGACCTTTCGACGAGTTTCGAGTTTCGAGTTTTGGCTACGACAGTTCGCAGAAAACATTTTCGACGAACGACTATTCGTCAAATCCTGTTCGTCCCCAAGCCATTTCGTTGACTGGCCCATTAGCCTAGCTGAGTGTCCTTTCCGACGTGTGAACTTCTCGCCGAGTGACAGGTTAGACGAAAGGTAATTTCATCGACAACCTTTGTCGAGGCGTGGGATTTTCGTCGAATGACACGAAATCGACCCCTAAATATACCTAACAAAACCAAACGAAGGGAAAGGGAAATGTGCAAATGCAAGGCGAACATGGGGCGAGGACACAAACAAGTGAAGGGAGCGAAAGGTTTCCATGGCGTTAGTGTGGTGGTGCAATTCTAACAGATGGATCAAAACAAAAACTTTATTACATATAGGTGTGCCCTCCCAACAATCATCCATATAAGGCATATCTGTTGATGTTCTTCAAGCAACTACGAGAACTGATGATGGAAGTAGATCTCAAGACGACCACCAAGCGTGGAAAAGAAAAGCTCATTCACCGCGGGTATGGCTACGTTGTGGACAAGGTTGGAAAGGATGGAGTAGTTTACTGGAAGTGCGAGGAGAAGGATGCCCTGAGCTGCAAGGGAAGAATGAGGACAAGGCCCAGGCTGGTGACGGCGGTAACTGGCAACCACACTCATGCTCCGGATGCCATGCATGAGGACGTAGCCAAAGTACGGGACCAAGTATCTGCCACATCGCAAGAGTCCATCATCAAATTGTCACGTCCGCTGTAAACTCTGCTTCACCTGCTACGGTTGGGTGTCTGCCATCCGAAAGTGTTCTGAAAAGAACCGCTCAACGCATGAGAGTCCGAGCAGGCAATGCTCCCCCAAACCCGACTTCACTAGCGGAGCTCGTCATCTCTCAAGAGTACACCACCACGGCGAACGGTGACGACTTTTTGTTGCACGACAGTGGTGCTGCATCCGAGGATCACCGCATCCTGGTGTACGCTACCAAGGTTCTTCAGACTTCTGCAGGGGAATCATATGGGTAGTGGCGGTGATACTTTTTTTTATACGCAGGTCATTCTGTGGATGTTGCTGTTGCAGAATTTCATGACTCTGTCATAAAATTGTTTTGTCTTTCAGAAAATTCAGATGTCCACACCCTAAATCACATTTACTTGAGAATTGTAACCAGGTGCGTTCCGCAGATGTTGTTGTTGATTCTTTTGTTTATAATTGTAGTCATGGGTTGTCGTGATAAGGTCATCCGGCATCATATTGTAGTACTGAAATAGTGATCCTGTTGATGTCGATAAAACTTTTGGAAGTAGTTCAATGACTTCAAAGCGTTACAAGTCCACGATTGTCTAAACCAACACAGCAAAGTAGGAACAATAAACATGTATTAAAATGTAAACAAATACATTGTTGAGTCCGACACCTCGTTCCAACAACTACACTGATCCTGAGGATATAAGGGGCAAGGATATATGGTTGGAGGTACTGAGAGACAAACAAGGCACTCCATAATAATAAAATGTTACACGACTTTGGGGGAGTATGAATGATATCAAGAGTACATGAAAACCAGAGTGTGCAGCTTGGGGCCTTTTCTGCTATGGGTGTCTGTGACGGCGGAATTCCGTGATTACATTTAGAAAAGCGATCCTGTCAGCTTTTCTATTATTGTGTTCACATGGCAGAAAAAACGACATCGCTATGCTACGTAAGTTTCTACGTAAGGTGCTCGGTATTTCACTTAGGCTACGTAAGTCTCTACGTAAGGTGCTCGGTATTAGATCTACCAACGCTTGGTAGCCGGGTGCTAGCTGTGCACGTGCACGGCAGACATTGTGCATGTGTTCAGTGCATGCAGTCTACTAGTCCGCGGATCCGTGTTCGGATGTGCATGCGCGAGGAACTTCCTTCTTTGGAACTGCTTCTTGCATGAGCTGTTTCGGATATTTCGTCTCATGGCCTGGCTTATTTCGTTTCGGCGCTGCTGAGACCTCCTTTCGCGGAATATTACTCAATGACAGGTGAGTTGACCCATTGCCTTTGATTCATTTGCTTGTGTTGACTCTTTCATTCAGGAAAAGTGTGCTGATTTTGGGGCGGAATGCAATAAATAATGGAAAAGTTGACAGGATCTCTTTTCTAAATTTTGCTTTTCTGCTGCCGAGCTGCGAGGCCTCCTTTTACGGAATACTCGATAACAGGTGATCTCTAAGTTGACCGGTTTCCTTCGATTCATTTGCTTATGTTCACCTTTCATTTACGGAAACGTGTGCTGATTTTATTCGGATTTAGATCCATTTTTATCTCTTTGCCCTTGTCTACAGTGTGCGAAGAACGCGAGTTCAACTTCTTGACGGTAAGGCTTATGTTAGATGTGTTGTCGAAATACTCATATCAAGAGTACATAACCCTTGCTCATATTCATTGTACATTGGTACGTTACAAGTAAGGCACTGGTCAGTGGCATACTATCGTTGGCAGTTCCCAATCTGGAGGGAAAGGTTCAAGTACCAATTGACCGAGTTTGCAAAATAAATTCGCATATCAGGGGAAATCTCTATTGTGGAGAGATTCAGTAACTTGTTTGTTTCATACGAAACAAGCCAATGGGTGCAGTCTCGTCTCGTGAAAATCTCGTACTTGTATGATTGGATTTGTTTACTCAAGTCTGGGCTGTTTGATTTGTGAATACCGCCGAGATTGCACTGCCCCAAATAAAGTTTCGTGCCGCCAAAGCAAAAATTACGATCTGCAATCTGTTTGTAGTACCTGTAAGAATGTGAAGTACATGTATCGTACTTTCTCTATTGCTGTTTCAGTTGCCGTCACGTTGCTAAAGAAAGGTTCAGTAGAGAGGTTCTGCAAAACGAAAATTCGAACGAAGTTTCGCGACAGTCCTTGCGAAAGTGTGTGCTAATTTTTGCACGAACTTTGCGTTCTGCACATTTTCGTAGTTTGCGCGGGCCAAGTGCACGTACGCCATGACCCGATCTCACGAAATTTCCTACGACAGTTCATTTCGCGTTCCCTGCAAGTTTCGCGTCCAAAGGTGCGAAGTTTCGCACTTCATGATGTAGAGCGAAAGTTTGTACGCATTTTCGTTTTGCAGAATCTCTCTAGTGACTCAATTGTTTCATATGAGACGAGTCAATGAGTCGGTGTGGCTTAGAATCTTTCGCTGTAGGAGAAATCTATTCGTATGTTTATTGGAGATATAATTGTATTATCTGGTTATAAAATAGGTTAAGCTCACAGAATAAATACCATCGGTCCCTTGGTGTTCGTCCTAAAGAGGTTCGACTGGATATCATTCATACTCACCAAAAGATGTGTAAGATTTTATTATTGTGGAGTGCCTTGTTTATCTCTCAGTACCTCCAACCATAGCCTTGCCCCTTTTCTCCTCAGGATCAGTGTAGTTGTTGGAATGAGGTTTTGGACTCAGCAATGTATTCGTTTACATTTTAATACAATGTAAATAAACATGTCATGTTTATTGTTCCTCCTTTGCTGTGTTGTTTTAGACAATCGTGGACTAACAGTTTGAAGTCATTGAACTACTTCCAAAAGTTGTATCGACGTCAACAGGATTACGATTTCAGTTTCAATATGATGCTGGGTGACCTTATCACGATAACCCATGACTATAAACCATAATAAATACAGAATCAACAAAAACATCTGCGACACGCACCTGGCGCATGGCTACATTTCTCAAATAAATCTGATCGAGGGTGGAGAAATCTGAAATATCTGAAAGGCAAGACAATTTTATGACAGAGTCATGAAATTCTGCAACAGCAACACGCACAGAATGACCTCCGTATAAAAAAAGTATCACCACCACTGCTCACATGTTTCCCCGCAGAAGAACATCCATTATGCTAGTGCCATTTTCTGCAAGAAAAGGCTTGCACATCAATGCGTATAATAATTATGGTATTAATATGATGTGAAGGCCATCATTTACATATTGATATAGGGCATTCCATTGATTGGTGACAGAAAAAAACAAAAGAAATTATAGCAATAAAAACTGCTTTATGGCAGTTTTCTAAAAAAAGTTATTGTGTTCTAGTCTATGGACCCCGTCTAAAAAGTAAGAAATTAACGAAATGTGATAGCTGAAAATTAAAATTTCACACAAAACCTCACAATAATCACACACAGAATGAAAAGCTACATGCAGAAGACCTTTTCCGGTCGTGATCCTCTTTCGTATGCATGCATGTTGCCAATTGTTGGTGCAGTACAAGTTTAGTGTTGAAAGCAGCATTTCAAGTGTTGTGATTATTGTGAGGTTTTGTGTGAAATTTTAATTTTCAGCTATCACATTTCGTTAATTTCTTACTTTTTAGACGGGGTCCATAGACTAGAACACAATAACTTTTTTTAGAAAACTGCCATAAAGCAGTTTTTATTGCTATAATCATATTTGGCGCAGATCTGAGGCGAGAAATGGCGTAGTGCGTACAACTGAGCTGCAGTTGTGCAGAAAGAGACCGGCTTGAATCCTGCTTGTACGCCCTACATCACTAAAATGATGTAATGAATTCCGCCGTGACAGCCACCCATCCGAGCTGCGCACTCTGGTTTTCATGTACTCTTGATGATATCCAGTCAAACCTCTTTAGGACGAACATCAAGGGACCGATGGTATTTGTTCTGTGAGTTTGTCTTAACCCTATTTTATAACGAGTGAATACAATTATTTCTCCAATAGAGACACGAATAGATTTCTTCTACAGCGAAAGATTCTAAGCCAGACCAAACCATTGACTCGTCTTGTATGAAACAAATCAGTCACTGAACTTTCTTTAGCAACTATGACGGCAACTGAAACAACAACAGAGAAAATACGATACATTTACAGCACATTCTTGCAGGTACTACAAACAGGTTGCAGATCGTAATTCTTGCTCTGCCGGCACGCAACTTTTTTGGAGCAGTGCAATCTCGGCGCTACTCACAAATCAAACAGCCCAGATTCGAGTAAACAAATCCAATCGTACGAGATTTTCACGAGACGAGACTGCACCCATTGGCTTGTTTCGTATGAAGCAAACAAGTCACTGAATGCATGAACCTCTCCATAATGGAGATTTTTCCTTATAATATATTATGCGAATTTATTTTGCATACTCGGCCAATGCGTCCTTGAACCTTTCCCTCCAGATTGGGAACTGCCAACGATGCTATGCCACTGCAAAATTCAGATTCTACCCTATGATCGGAGCACGGAATGCCGGAAGCAATCATGACCAGTGCCTTACTTGTAACGTACCAATGTACAATGAACATGAGTATTTCGACAACACATCTAAGCCTCAGCAGCAACATAAGCTCTTACGGTCAAGAAGGTGAACTCGCGTTCTTCGCACACTGTTGGCAAGGGCAAAGAGAAACGACTGGATCTAAATCCGAATAAAATCAGCACACGTTTCCGTAAATGAAAGGGTGAGCATAAGCAAATGAATCGAAGGAAATTGGTCAACTCAGAGATCACCTGTCATTGAGTATTCCGTAAAAGGAGGCCTCGACAGCAAAAAAGCTAAATTTAGAAATAGAAACCCTGTCAGCTTTTCCATTATCTCTTGTATTCCACCTAAAATCAGCACACTTTTCGTAAATGAAAGAGTCAACACAAGCAAATGAATCAAAGGGAACTGGACAACTCACCTATCATTGAGTAATATTCCGTGAAAGGAGGTCTCAGCAGAGCCGAAGCGCAATAAGCCAGGACACGAAATATACGAAACAGCTCATGCAAGAAGCAGTTCCAAAGAAGGAAGTTCCTCGCGCATGCACATCCGAAAACGGACTGCACTGCAACACAATGTCTGCCGTGCACGTGCACAGCACGCGGCTACCACGCGTTGGTAGATCTAATACCGAGCACCTTACGTAGAAAGTCACTTAGCCTAAGTGAAATACCGAGCACCTTACGTAGAAACTTACGTAGCATAGCGATGCCGTTTTTCCTGCCATGTGAACACAATAATAGAAAAGCTGACAGGGTCGCTTTTCTAAATATGGAAATGACGCTTGAATTCTGTTAGGGAATCTAAAGTTGTCAATCGGTGTGGGAGACAATTCCAAAGTGCACCAGTTTTCTGTAGGAAGAGACATGAGAAAATTCGGCCATGTGAGTTAAAAATGAGCTTTTTGGGCCTACGGGCACTACGTGAGATGGTAATCGCAAAGTTCTCCAACTATACACTGGCCATGGCTTGCATCAGGGTTCCAACATCCCTCTCGTGTATGCCGTGCTTCCAAGCAAGCCGCAACTGTGCTACGAGAGATTTTTGTCGGCTTTGTTGGACAGCAGGCCAGATGTCAATCCCAGCACTGATGGTGATGTTAGGCATGATTAAGGCCATCAAGTGCAAATCTCCTGACGCCGAGTGCACTGGATGTTTCTTTCACCTTTCGCAGAACGTGTACCGACATATCCAGCGCAATGCAGAGATGCTGGAGCTCTACACCACGAACGCGGAGTTCGCTCTTGCATGGAAAATGATTCCGGCGTTCGCCTTTGTGCCAGCATGAGATGTCATTGACTAGTTTGAAATTCTGGACAGCAATGCTCCCGATGCCCTGGATCCGCTGTTGAACTACTTCGAAGAATACTACATCGGCCGACTTACTAATAATATCGCCACGGCTACAACATTTCCATTGTCTAGAGAATGTTGCCAGCTGTCAATGCAAACGGCCAGTGCGTCTTCACATGAGTGGGATTGACGGTACGCGAATTGCTCATTGGGAATGAGTGGTGTAGCATAAGGGGTCCTGATATATTGGCGAAGCTGGTCATATACAATTCGCTCCAGTAGCTTGGAGGCTATCGGCAGGAGTGAGATGGGTCGGTACTTGGTTGGGTCACTTCGGTCTCCTGTCTTAAATACAGGGCAGATGTTAGCAATTTTGTAGGGGCTGGGAAATCCTCCAGTAGTTATAAACTCATTAACGATATCTCTCCACAGCAAGCCATTTCCACAGCGCTGCACACCAAATCCAGGATACCCTCAGAAACCGGCAAAGACTACCACTCACGTTCCACTACTGCCTAGTACTGACTCCTACCTGACTCTCACTAAATCAACGTCAACTTTAATAATCAAGCCACATATCTGCAACGTCACGAGGGTGCTGGTAAAAGTCCTGCTACACGGCGGAGGGCGAAGCCCGCAGCCCGCCGCCGTACAGCCCAATGCGTGGCTAAAAAACGTGATTTTTGGACTTTTTTGGACTTGGAGCAAAATTCTGCACACTTTCGCGTTTTCCATGATACGACAAGTTGCACACGGTCTGCGCAGATTCAAATACAGTGCTACCAAAAATTGACAGCGTGTAACAAAAGAATCTTTCCTTGCAAGGGCACATTTTTGGCCATAACTCTTGAACGGCTGGTCAGATCAAGACAAAATTTTCAGAGCTTTGCAGCTATTCATGGTCTTTCAACTGATGTAGCACTCGATACGAATTTACAAATTCGATTTTTCAGTCTATTATTGGGTAGTCTGCCACCTTAAATTAGTAGGGAAAGGTGCCCGCGACCATTATCAGACAAAAAAAGAAATATATTAAATAATTGACAATGCAGACCAATGCCTGGATTTGGACGAAAGATTTTTGGAGATCAGCTCCTATTAAGAATAACATGAACAGCAACAGCGTGAGAACAAAGATTTCTAACAACTACACCAAACAGACCAACCCACCGTGCCTGCCTGGTTTTCAAGAGATACGAGAGGTACTAGTACCTGGTTCAAGTCCTGCCTGGGAGCGGTTTTTCCAGCCGTGCTGCTACCCACAGTCAACTGGGAACTTGTGGTAAGGCACAAGGGGTGCATGGATGCAGCTAATGGGGTCGTTTTCGGCACTTGTGCCAGTGGTTGTGAGACTTACCCACTCACCCCCACCGTTAGGCGCTGCATCTGCCGCTAGGGTTTATCGGGTGTCCACGGCAGCATGTGGCCCACGACTCAAACACAATAATATTACAAATCGACTGATATTTGAATATTCCTGAGGTGTGATTGGCTGCACTTCACAATCAGTGCGTTTGGCCAATTCAAAATGGCCAGTTCACATTTAGCCTCGACGGCTTCCAGTGATGTAATCAGAGTTTGACATCGCTAGGTGACATGATGTGACTTCTCATTGTTATTACAAGTATTATTTTCCTTTCTATGAGAGTTTACCCAGTGCCAGTGGTGCGTGCGTGCGCCTACAGCCTGCTCCTGCACGACCACGAGGGCAGTACCGCGGAATTAAACCCGCGTCGCGATATAGCGGCAAGGGTTGGACGAACAGCGGTCCTGGCCGAGTATACCAGCCATGGTGCAAAGGAGCCACCAGATGCATAATATATACTCGACGTAAGTCTATGAAAGGAGGCTTGCCTGCACCAAAACTAACACTAACTTGCCCTGCCTGTTTAGTGGCTATTAGTTTGGTGTTCACTTTGTCAGTTGCAGTTTGACTCGAAGTCTTGTTTTGCACCTTGTACCTAAGCTAAGAAGTAGCTCCTTCCTCTTATCGTGAGTAATGATTGGTAAACCAGGAGCCAGAGATGCTGGCCGACGTCGAGGAAAGACAGGTGGAGGAAGTTAGTGTTTAAACCGAACACGGATTCTTCGAACGAATAATCTATCCAATAATTTCGCCCTCCATCGAACGAATAATCTATATTCTATCGTACGCGTGATGGCATTTTTCAACACTTTTTCAGCACTTTTTAAGTAGTTTTTTTAATTGTTTTGCTGATTAATATCGGATTTTGTTATGTGGAGGTGCAAAACCGGTTAACCTTTTACCGCCAAGAGTACATAACCCCCCAGATCAGAGTGTGCAACGCCTGATCCAGCTCTGCATAGGGTCTTGGTCGAAAGTGGTCAAAGACCGAAAATCACATTCACTGCATCCATGTTTCCCTTGTATGGAAAGAACAGAAGTATTACTAGATACCGATAGGAGATTAAAACTTGGAGGAGAGGAGATTGAGAAGAAATACTACGAGCAGATCTATGCCGTACAAATATCAGCATATCATGTTCAGCACTGAACATAGCCCTTTTTTTTTTTTTTTTCCATTTCTGATAATTCCTACGACTATTCGATTATTCGTTCACCCCACGAATATTCTAAATTATTCGATTATTCGATTATTCGTTTCAACACTAGAGGAAGTTATCGCAAAGTGTACAAGGACAGAATTTCACAGCAAGCACCACAGCGCGCAGAGGAGCTTGACAGCAATGAGTACAGGTATTACGAGCCGGAGCCGTCACGGGATGATGAGTTTGATGAGGAAATAATGCAGAGGAAATACCAGCGGCAACAAGACGATGCCAAACAGTTTTCAGGGCTGCTACATCAACCTCTCAATACGGCTCTGCACCAGCATCGTCAAGACGCGATATTGCCAGATATTAGTAGGGAAAGGTGCCCGCGACCAAGAAAAGCAAATGAAAGAAACATAACGATTGACAATGCAGACGAATGGCTGCATTTAGACGAAAGATTAATGGAGACGAGCTCCAAGGAATAAGAGCATGAACACCAACAGTGTGAGAAGAAAGATTTCTAACGACAACACCAAACAGAAGTATCATCACAGCTATCGGTTGCCTATAGTTGCAGCGTGTGCATAGTGAGTCCAGAAAAGGGCACAACAGCATAGCTGCTGCTGTTGCTGCTGTTGCTGCTGTTGCTGCTGTTGCTGCTGCTGCTGCTGCTGTTGCTGTACTACAAAGCAAGCAGGAAGTCCAAATCATCGTCATAGTCATCTGCATTCGCCACGGCTGCAACAGCAGCAGAACGTTTACTCGTTGATATAGTGTCCATATTCATCAGTCCGGCTCCAATGGCCGCGGCGCAGCCCGAGCACGTTTGTTGGGTACCAGAGCACCTTTGTTGGGAGCACCTTTGTTGGTCACGCGCTTTTCCATATTGGCACTTACTTTTGGCTTGGCGGACATGTAGCTTGCTGACACAAGGTTCTGTCTAGAGCTAATACGTGTAGTGGCTGGACTTCTGGAAGTTGTGGTCGTGACAAGAACAGTGGTCAGCGACGTTGTGGGTGCGCAATGTGCTGCTGCATCACCATTGTGGCCAATGGCTCGTGCCGCGGTCTGCAGTCCATTTGTCATTCTTGGTGCTGGCTTCGGGTGGCGTCTTCGTGCTGGTGCAAAGGTTGAAGTAGTCGAGGTAACTGCTGCAGGTGTTGTTGATGCTGTTGGCAGGGCTAATAGTAATATAGCATCCAACACAGCATCACCATCACCATCTTTCCCATCGCTGACTTGAGCATACGGACCACACTGTTGTGGAGTAGGCTGAACCTGCTGGATTGGTGAAGCAGCTGCAGCAGAGTTACAGGGGCCAGGATCGGACTGTGCTGGCACGCCTTTCTGCTCACCACTGCTGCTATTGCTGAGCGCAGTAGTAACGTTATCCGCAACAGTAGGCAGATCCTGGATTCTTGCCCTTGCGATGTACTGCTGAATGGGTGTGGGTGAGATGTCCGTGGCGTTAACTAGTCGTTGCTGGGAGGTAGCATTGTAGCTGGATTTCACCCTCTCTGCATTAGCATTAGCACTACGTTGGAATTCAGCGATAGTGGCACTGGAAAGGTGGTGTGCACTGATGTTGAGGCGAGTGTGCACAGGAATAGAGAGCAAGTTCTTTGCCAGCGCGTTCAGATCGATGCCAATGTCAGCCTCTGGCAATATCGCGTCTTGACGGTGCTGGTGCAGAGCCGTATTGAGAGGTTGATGTAGCAGCCCTGAAAACTGTTTGGCATCGTCTTGTTGCCGCTGGTATTTCCTCTGCATTATTTCCTCATCAAACTCATCATCCCGTGACGGCTCCTGCTCGTAATACCTGTAGGCATTGCTGTCAAGCTCCTCTGCGCGCTGTGGTGCTTGGTGTGAAATTCTGGCCTTGGACCCTTTGCGATAACTAACTTCCTCCACCTCTCTTTCCGCGACCTCGGCCAGCATCTCTGGCTCCTGGTTTGCCAATCATTGCTCACGACAAGAGCGAGCAGCTTCTTCTCAGCTTAGGTACAAATCGCAAAACAAGACTTCTAGTAAAACTGCAACTGACAAAATGAACAAGAAACTAACTGCACCTTGTACCCAGACAGGTCAAGTAAGTTATGGTACAGGTAAGCCTCCTTTCATTTAATTTACATGTATACATTACGCATCTGCTGCCTCCTTTGCACCATGGCTGGTATACTTGGCCAGTAGCGCTGTTCATCCGTCCCTTGCCGATATCGGCGTGGGCTGGATTCATCGGTACTTCCCTCTTGCTTGTGCAGCAGCCTGTACGCACCACTGACACTGCTACACACCATCGAAAAGAAATTAACTATGAGTAGAAGTGACATCATTATCACCTAGCAATGACGTCAAACTGTGATTACATGTCATCACTGGCACTGGAAGCCGTCCAGGCTAATTGTCTACTTAACTTCAGCACGCATCACGTTAATGTACGTGATCATGGATGCTACCAGTCCACGGATCACGTACATATACGTGGTACGATGTATTATTAGCAATAAGTGCTACACGTAAGCGCGCGCTGCACTTATCGCCTACGCGTATACGAGTTGCGCTGATTGATATCTACTATTTTACTATTTTTATTAGTAATAAGCGATACACGTTAGCGCGCGCTGCACTTATCGCCTACGCAAATACGACTGGCGCTGATAGATATCATTATACTATTTACTACGTACATTGTAAACCTCTTGGACGCACACTACGTACTATACTGTACTAGTGCACTTGGGAAAAGGAAAAAAAAAGAAAAAAAGAAGGAAAATCTACATGACGTCGTATGGTTTTTTTGGCTTCCGATAGTACCAGTAACCAGGCCTGTACCGTGGTCACGCGGAGCTAGCTAGCTAGGCCTGTTCAGGAGACGTATTACGACAAGTACACGTGGAGTTCGCCCCGTATCGCGGCACGAGTACAGGTTGTGCAGTGCAAAAATGAGTCAGAAAGAAATTCGTTGACAAGTTGTTGACATTTTCAACCATGGCACGACGTGTACAGCGCTGACCAAGTTTTAGAGCAGGTCACGCTGAGTTTGGATAGCGATAATGAGCCAACCGTCTCTGAGAGCGATTTTCGTCGGCAGATGAGTCTGTGTCTTCATCTTCTGAACGATGTGCGTCGCCAGAAATTGGCGATGCCGCTGACGATGTTGAGGTGATTGAGAGCACGGAAGCAGCAGTAGGCATAGGCGGGTAAGGCTAGCATTATGGCTGGCATTATTGTCCCTTTTTTCCAGGTGGCATAATCTGGCATTATAACACCATTTCCCATGCAAAATTGGTATTATAAGCATAATTGCCGGTCGACAACGGTGTCATGCATGAAGATGGCTAGGTCCAGTTCCGAAAATTGTGCATCCGAACCCGTCCGGCTTCGTCCGGAGACTTGACATTGCAAACCAACCTTCTCAGTGGATTGGCAGTGGAAGCTTCCTCACTGCTGTTTATGTTTTTCTTCTTCTACGCTTTGGCCTTGATCCAAAACGGCCTTCTTAAATCGACTTTTCCAAATTTCAAACTGGCATTATGGACTAGTGTGAGCATTATAAGTGGCATTATATCCTCATATTATGAGCATTGCCTTTAGCATTTTTGCAGCAAATAACTAGCATTACCCGCCCATGCCTAAGCAGCAGCAACAGGTGGTACGGAGGACACCAGTGCTGGCGACGAGACCATGTCCTTGAAGTAGGCACCGGCGGATTGTGCCGGCATAATTATTGGCATAATTTGATGTAAAAGAGAAAAGGACATATGGATACGAGTTAAGAGTAACTCTCCATCACTGTAACATGATACTATATACAGTCAGACAGTGCAATAACTAGGCACAAAACTGACAGAGTACTGAGACATTCGACGTCCTGACACCTAACTTCAATTAATTTAATAATTTGATGGTTGAAAATTTGGAGCATAATTTGGCATCCTCTCGGAGGTAGGAGCATAACTACACGATTATACCACAGTTCTAGTATGTAGGCTATACAATTGTGTACACTGCACCTGATCAGTGCTGGACCTGCTGGCGGTCTGCATGGCAAAGGGATCGGAGGTCATGCAGATAGTGTTTTCAATGAAAAGCAGGGTAGAAATCATGGCAATACATTATTGTATGCTTGAACTCGTCTTCTTCAAAGTTCTTTCTCACACTGACACAGTACATGTAGCAGAAGATGCGAGTGAATCAGCCTTCATCAGGTATCCCGGGGCGGACGAGATACATGTAGTGGCGGGTAGTCCGCAAAACTCCGTGTACATGTACATGTACATTATGCATGTTACGAAGTCATGACCTGTCTGGATTTTAGCAGCCATGATATGACCGCAGGCTACGGATATTGCTCTAAATTGATGTATAGTTGCTGTTCGGTCATGATGGAAGGAGACGTGGAGCTAGGGAGAGATGAGCATTCCAGGGCCTCCCCAGGTAAAGGCCATGCTGCCACCAACCAAGCCCCCTGCCGTAGCTAGCATGTGCACACGGCAAAAACGTCAGATGCACCATGCCTTTCAGCTGAAGTGGACACCCCCTCGCACAGCCCCTGACTACCTCCTGCGATCCCTCCCCTTCTTCGCCATCACACCCTGGAACAACCTGCCTGCGGACCTCCTGCTTCACGAGCCTCATTCCAGACGCCTCCAAACCTTCAAGGTCAACGTATGTAAGGATCTAATCCGAAGAGATGGCTGTGGTCTACACAGTACCTGTGACGATGATATTGAGACCCATTTAGTATTTACCTCTCTACTAGTACTTGCTTGTTATGATTATTGTTCTCTTTCTTCATTTTCCCTTCTGGTTTAGTCATTACACGTATTTATATTATTTGGTGCAATACTAGCGCCCCTTTCTCGCACCAAATTATTATTTTTGCTATCTGACCATGCAACCCCCCCTTTTTTTCGATGCCAGGTTGCAACGCTAACGCCGAGACCCCTGGTCGGTCGAGTTGCTCCCTGTACATCGGCACGTCGTCCCTACATCCCCTGTGTCTTGTCTTGTGTTTGTCTCCACATGTCTCTTTGTAGGGCTGTGTTCCCAATAAATAAACGAGAGAGCTTGGAAGCTCAGGGCCCTGCGCTATGCTTTGTTGCCTAGCTCATCGTGCAGCTTGTTAGAACTGATGGAAATGCTTTTTCCTTTGATTAGCTACATCATTGTATTGCAAAACGTTTCAATGAGATAATGAAGTAACGTCTTCTGCATAGCTATGGGACCGGCGCTGACTCTGCCGATCACGGGCCTTCTGGAGTCGACGGGATGTCTGTCCTGACGTTTCCTGGGACCGGCGCTGACTCTGCCGATCATGGGCGTTCTTCTTCTTCTCATTATTATTATACTGACGGCAACTAGCATCCATTCTGATTGCATTCAGTACTCGTCTCCCTACTTCGTATTTCTTTCCAGAAAATCTCCCCATACAGCAGGGAGTCGTTTACAATTTTTTTTTTTCTTTCTGAAGTGGAAGCAAATTTTTGAGCTCCGCAGTTTTTCAGTCTCTGGCAGCCCGTCGGCGTTGCCAAGAGGACCACTAGCAGTATTAGTTAGTTAGTATCGTGTAGTAGGGCTGACCCACCTCTGGCGGCCATGCCCCCAGCTACAAAGGCCGCCCTCAAGGGGCTCTCAGAGGTAGAGACAAAACTGTTGTGCTCCCTCCCGGGTATCGAGTCGTCTGTGATTGAGGTTATCAAGACCCTGGCGAACTTAGCGTCCGAGTCGGCCGATCGCGAGGATCGCCTCAACAAAAGAATCAATGACCTGTCGCGGCAAGTGTCAGGCCTGACTCAGGAAGTTGTCTCCCTCAAGGAAGCCGCCATTGCCAAGGCAAGTGTTCTCCCAAATATTCAAGCTCCTCAGCAGAGCCAGCGTACGAAGAGTAGATCTACGAAATCGTCAAGAAATCGTACCCGTACCCGCACAGGCCAGGCTGCCGCGTGCACTGCTAGTACGGGTGAGCCCCGTAGCGTGGGTGACACTGGCAGTGACCCTGAGGCGTCCGGTGAGGAATACAGTAATTCTGAGATCCTTGACATTTAGAAAAGCGATCCTGTCAGCTTTTCTATTATTGTGTTCACATGGCAAGAAAAACGACACCGCTATGCTACGTAAGTTTCTACGTAAGGTGCTCGGTATTTCACTTAGGCTACGTAAGTATCTACGTAAGGTGCTCGGTATTAGATCTACCAACGGGTGGTAGCCGCGTGCGGTGCACGTGCACGGCAGACATTGTGTTGCATGCATGCAGTGCAGTCCGTGTTCGAACGTTCGGATGTGCATGCGCGAGGAACTTCCTTCTTTGGAACTGCTTCTTGTATGAGCTGTTTCGGATATTTCGTCTCCTGGCCTGGCTTATTTCGTTTCGGCGCTGCTGAGACCTCCTTTCGGGGAATATTACTCAATGACAGGTGAGTTGACCAGTTCCCTTTGATTTATTTGCTTGTGTTGACTCTTTCATTTACGAAAGGTGTGCTGATTTTGGGCGGAATGCAATAAAATTAATAATGGAAAAGCTGACAGGATCTCTTTGTTTCCTTCGATTCATTTGCTTATACTCACCCTTTCATTTACGGAAACGTGTGCTGATTTTATTCGGATTTAGATCCATTTTTATCTCTTTGCCCTTGTCTACAGTGTGCGAAGAACGCGAGTTCACCTTCTTGACGGTAAGGCTTATGTTAGATGTGTTGTCGAAATACTCATATTCATTGTACATTGGTACGTTACAAGTAAGGCACTGGTCAGTGACATACTATCGTTGGCAGTTCCCAATCTGGAGGGAAAGGTTCAAGGACCCATTGACCGAGTTTGCAAAATATATTCGCAAATCAGGGAAAATCTCCATTGTGGAGAGGATCAGTAACTTGTTTGCTTCATACGAAACAAGCCAATGGGTGCAGTCTCGTCTCGTGTAGATCTTGTACTTGTATGATTGGATTTGTTTACTGGAGTCTAGTCTCTACGTCTGGGCTGTTTGATTTATTATTTGTGAGTACCGCCGAGATTGCACTGCCCCAAATAAAGTTTCGTGCCGCCAAAGCAAGAATTACGATCTGCAAACTTTTTGTAGTACATGTACCTGCAAGAATGTGCTGTACATGTATCGTACTTTCTCTGTTGCTGTTTCAGTTGCCGTCATGTTTCTAAAGAAAGGTTCAGTAGAGAGGTTCTGCAAAACGAAAATTCGAACGAAGTTTCGCGACAGTCCTTGCGAAAGCGTGTACGAATTTTTGCACGAATTTTGCGTTCTGCACATTTTCGTAGTTTGCGCGGGCCAAGTGCACGTACGCCATGACCCGATCTCACGAATTTTTGCACGACACTTCATTTCGCGTTCCCTGCAAGTTTCGCGTCCAAAGTTGCGAAAGTTCGTGCAAAGTTTCGCACTTCATGATGTAGAACGAAAGTTTGTACGCATTTTCGTTTTGCAGAACCTCTCTAGTGACTCATTTGTTTCATATGAGACGAGTCAATGAGTTGGTGTGGCTTAGGGTGCGTTCTTAAATCCTCTCGGAAAAGTTGGAGACTCTCCGAAAAGTTCGAGAGCTGTTCTTATATCCTCTCCGACTTTTAGGAGGCTCTCCAAAGCTCTCCAAGCTCTCCAAGCTTCAGAGGTGGTTGAAACTTGGAGATTCCCGCGGTTTGGGATCAGCGCATGCGAACTACAACTAAAAGCCACGTGTTCATCATGAGTGTACGCATTTCCCTTTTCGCATACGCACATACATTCATCACTCAAGATCGCGGCCCCTTTGACGCTTCATTTTGCTTGACATGTGCAAAATATCTCCGAATTCTTCGAGACACGTTCTTGAGTAATCCCAGTTTCTTCGACTTCTCTTTTCTTCTTCTTCTAGAAGCTAGAGAATATAAGAACGCACCCTAAGAATCATCTTTCGCTGTAGAAGAAATCTATTCGTATGTCTATTCGAGAAATAATTGTATTCACTGGTTATAAATAGGTCTTAAAAGACAAACTCACAGAATAAATACCATCGGTCCCTTGGGGTTCGTCCTAAAGAGGTTCGACTGGATATCATTCATACTCACCAAAAGATTTGTAAGAATTTATTATTATGGAGTGCCTTGTTTATCTCTCAGTACCTCCAACCATAGCCTTGCCCCTTTATCCTCAACATCAGTGTAGTTGTTGGAAGGAGGTGTCGGACTCAGCAATGTATTTGTTTACATTTTAAATACATGTTTATTGTTCCTCTTCTGCTGTGTTGTTTTAGAAAATCGTGGACTAACAGTTTGAAGTCATTGAACTACTTCCAAAAGTTGTATCGACATCAACAGGATTACGATTTCAGTGCAATATGATGCATGTCACGAAAACCCATCATTATAAACCATTATAAACACAGAATCAACAAAAACATCTGCGACACGCACCTGGTTACATTTCTCAAATAAATCTGATCGAGGGTGGGGAGATCTGAAAGGCAAGCCAATTTTATGACAGAGTCATGAAATTCTGCTACAGCAACATGCACAGAATGACCTCCGTTTAAAAAAAGTATCACCACGGTCCACCCCTACGTACTCACATGTTTCCCCGCACAAAGAACATGCATTTTGCCATTTTCTGCAAGAAAAGGCTTGCACATCAATGCGTATAATACGGTACTAGTATTGATCTCTTGATATGATGTGAAGGCCATCATTTAGTTTAAATTTACATATTGAGATAGGGCATTCCATTTATTGGTGACAGAAAAAACAAAAGAAATTATAGCAATAAAAACTGCTTTATGGCAGTTTTCTAAAAAAAGTTATTGTGTTCTAGTCCATGGACCCCGTCTAAAAAGTAAGAAATTAACGAAATGTGATAGCCGAAAATTAAAATTTCACACAAAACCTCACAATAATCACACACAGAATGAAAAGCTACATGTAGAAGACCTTTTCCCCTCGTGATCCTCTTTCCTATGCATGCATGACATGCATGTTGCCAATTGTTGGTGCAGTACAAGTTTAGGGTTGAAAGCAGCATTTCAAGTGCTGTGATTATTGTGAGGTTTTGTGTGAAATTTTAATTTTCGGCTATCACATTTCGTTAATTTCTTACTTTTTAGACGGGGTCCATGGACTAGAACACAATAACTTTTTTTAGAAAACTGCCATAAAGCAGTTTTTATTGCTATAATTGGCATTGAGGGCCCCTACAGCAGGAGCGCTAAACATCGCTCCAAGCCAGTCCTGGAGGTCTTAGACGACGACAGCTGGCAACTGGTGTCAGGAGAGCCTCCCAGGTCCAGGAGGGCAGTTTTGTATGTAGGCAATTTAAGCTCAAGCTGTACTGAGGAGGGACTGAAATGCTTCACCCGCCAGCGTGCAGTTGCAGCAGGGGGTACGGCAACGGTGCACACTTGCAGCCTCCACACCACGGAGGCAGGAAGAGTGTCTGCCCACCTAACTGTGGACGCTAAGGACCTCACCCTGGTCACAACTGAGAATTTCTGGCCAAGGCCCCTGTACGCGAGGCCATGGCGATTTAAGGAACGCACTGAGCAGCAATCCAAATGATTCCCCCAAGCCTAACGCTCCTGCTGACAAATGCCTTCGGACTGCAATCCAAACTTGGTGAGTTCCAGCACACTGATGAATCGTCTGGTGCCCTCAAGGGATCGTCTAGCATGCACGATGCCCAGTAGCCAACCAACGATGTTCAGACTCTTGGTGACGAATGCCTTTGGCCTATCGTCCAAGCTTGCAGAATTCCGCCACACCCTCCAGACCCTGAAGCCAGATATAGCAGTAGTCACAGAGACAAAATTTACGCCAGATAAGTGAAGCGAATCTGAAGCAGCCATGCCTGGATATCACACCCCCATCCGCAAGGATCGCTCTGCACACGGTGGTGGAGTAGCAGTCTGGGTGAAGGCTGGCCTAGGATATGCACATCTTGATCACATCCAGTGCCATGATCACGAGATCATCTGGCTGAGTGTCACGACGCAGAGTGGACAGAAAGCTGTTATCTGTGCAGCCTATCGGCCCGGGTCCTGTTCGGAGACAGATCTCCAGCTATTGGAATACTTGGACAACACGCTGGAGGCATCCCGTACCTACGGATCAAATGTCATTGTGACCGGCGACTTCAATGTGCATAACGCTGCCTGGCTCTGCAGCAACAAGACCACCCGAGCTGGAGAGTATGCAGAGGATATCTGCTGCTACCATGGCCTGAGTCAACATGTCGACGTACCCACCCGAGGTGATAACACCCTGGACCTGGTGATGTCTGATTTCCCTTCACCAGCAACTGTTAAGGCACACCCGCCTATTGGACTCTCTGATCATGCTGTCCTCCAAGTTGACTTTCCTGTGAAGCTCACCCGTGAGCCCAAGACATCGCGTAGAGTCTGGCGATACCACCGCGCAGACTGGGAGCGGCTTGCCCACTTCTACCGAACAACAGACTGGGAGAGCATGCTCGGACCTGAACCGGATCTCAGCTGCGACAACATCACCAAGAGAATCCTCGAAGGAATGGCACAATTCATACCCAACAGAGTTATCTCATCGCGCCCCTCCGACGAACCTTGGTGGACACCGGAGTGTACAGCTGCAGTCAACACCAAGCGACAGATGTGGCACCAGATGCGCTCAAATCCCGACAGTGCTGATAAGAAAGCACACTACCGCACAGCTGCAGCCTCTGCACGCAGTACCATCCAGCGAAACAGAGAACGGCATATTACCATGCTCCGACAGAAACTCACTACTGGTAGCCTTCGGGACAAGGAATGGTGGTCCACTATCAAGCGTGCGGGTGGCAAGGGCCGCAGCGCTGATATACCAACACTCCGATCTGCTGATGGAACTGAGTACACAACCAGTCAGGAGAAGGCCAAGTGCCTTGGTCAGTACTTCGCCGATAAGTGCAGCCTCGGCCCACAGGACTTCAATGAGGAATCTGAATTCCCCTTTGTCCAGCCTCGCTCCCAAAGCCGTCTCCTAAGTATTCGCTTCCGCCCTGCTGAGGTCCGTAAATTGCTGAGGGCCCTTGATCCTTCGAAAGCGTCAGGCCCTGATGCAGTTCCGGGCAGAGTCCTCAAAGCCAACGCTGAGCACCTTGCAGTGCCACTATGCTTGCTCTTCCGCCAGTGCATGACGTCGGGGACACAACCACAGTCTTGGAAAGTGGCAAGTGTCGTCCCAGTCCATAAGAAACGGTCAAAGTCAGCCCCATCGAGCTATCGGCCCATTTCCCTCCTGTCGCTCATCTCCAAGACAATGGAAGCAGTTGTTAACCGCGCTCTCACCAACTTTCTCGAACGAAATAATATACTCTCAAACCACCAGTTCGGTTTTCGTCGAGGGTTAGGACCTGCTGATCTCCTAACAGGACTACACCACCAATGGAGCAAGATAGCAGCTGCTGGCGGTGCTGTACGTATTGTTGCCGTCGACATTGCGGGGGCCTTCGATAAAGTCTCCCACGCAGGTGTCCTTCACAAGGCAAAGGATTACGGAGTGTCCGGGAACCTTCTCAAGTGGCTCCACAGCTACCTGGCGGATAGACGAATCCAGGCCGTTGTGAGTGGACAAACCTCACCTAAATTCCGAATCAGCTCAGGTGTGCCGCAAGGGAGCATACTGGGCCCCACTCTGTTCCTCCTATATGTCAATGACATGGAGGAGCTGAAGTTGCTCGGAGTGCTCTTTGATCGGAGCCTCTCCTTTCGCTCCCACATTCGACAGGTTGCAGTCCGTGGTCACCAACGTCTTGGCTTCATGAGGAAGGCCCTGCCCATTCTCGACAGCAAGGCCAAGTATGCAGTGTATCGCGGCTTCGTCCGCCCAGTACTTGAGTACTGCCCGCTTTCATGGTTGGGTGCGTCCCAGTCTACCCTGAACCAGCTGGACCGGGTACAGTACCGAGCCCTAAAGCTCATCGGCCCAGGGTCATATCTCCCAAGCCTCACTGTTCGGCGTCAAGTCGCAGCACTCACATTCCTGTACAAGCTGCATTGGGCCCTACGTTGTTTCTAATATACGTGAATGACGCTGCCAATGTTCTTGATGGCAATGCTCAGCTTGAGGCCTACGCGGACGATACGACACTATACAGTCTAGTATCCTCAGCTCAGTGCCCTCGGGACGCTGCACACACCTTGCAGGTATCCACAAACCGCCTGCATGAGTGGGGTTGCCGGTGGAAAGTGTCTTTCGAGCCCAGCAAGTCACAGGCTATGACTGCTACCCTCCGACGCACTGACCTAGACCTGCCCCAAATCCTGTTTGGTGGTACCCCTGAGGCTGTACCGGAGGAAACCAGCATATCACTGCTTGGTGTTCGATTTGACTCCAAATTGTCCTTCGCTAGTCACCTCAGGACCGTGACCATCCGCACCCAGCAGCGCCTCGGCTTTCTTCGACGAGCGGCCCACATTCTAACGCCAGCTGGCCGAACGACTGTCTACAAGGCAGTCGTGAGGCCCTTGATGGAGTATGCCCCGCTTGTGTGGATGGGCGCGCCAGCCAGCCACATCCAACGTCTGGATAATGTTCAACGCCGCGCACTGCGCATCATTGGCCCTGGTGCAATTCTCCCCAGTCTGGCTGTCCGCCGGACTGTTGCTGCTCTCTCGTGCATGTACAAATTGCATTTTATTACTGGTCCTCCTCAGCTACTTGCTGTATTGCCACCGCATCGCGTTTCTCCAGCCAACCCCAGAACCAGGAACCAGCACAATAATGCCACCAGCCACGCCTATCAACTGTCAGACACGCTCCCTGTCTCAGCTCCATCCGTCGTGAAGCGGTCGTTCCCGTACTGCTGTATTGGCGCATGGAACTCCCTTCCTGACAGGCTGCTGTCGCAGCGCCCACACAAAACACGTTTTCAGTCATTCAAGACAAAGGTCTACCGACACCTGAGAGACAGCAACTGGTACTGGGCAACAGATTCCCTGTAATTTTTCGAGCTCGTCACTTGCCGGAACCGCTAATCCGCGTACCTGACCTTGCTCAGAGTGCTCAGCTGTGTTTTGCATACATGGAAAAACTTGTTATGATTCTTTTCTTTTCTCTGCTTATTCTTTTACCAGGCGTGGGCCATCCCCTGGATTATCAAAATGGGTGCCTTATTATTTTTCTGTTTTTTAGCTTGTTTTCTTTACACTTCTTTGTGGGAGTTTCGTTTCAGATCTATTAAAAAAGTTCATAAGTTTTGGTTGATGAAGTTGACATGTACATTGTATATCAGTCCAAACACTGATAATAAACAATCTCTTTTCATCTTGTTTTTATTTTTCTAAACACCTACCGGTACTTTTCCCTTCTATTCTACTTCCCCATAGCTAGATCTAGCTTTCCTTTACATTTCTGTTTCTTTTTCCTGGTGCGTGCTTGTGGCATTGAAGCAGAGACCTTTGGTCGGTGGAGCCCCTGGTACCTCACCATCACTGCTGCCCAGTGCAGTCCCTGCCCAGTAGCTGTTTCTTTTTGTCCACATAATTTTTTTTTTACGAGTTGGGTTTGTGAATAATAGTATAAAAAAAACAAATTAAAAAAAAATTGGATCGACGGTCCCCCAATCCTGACCACCATGACACCACCGAGGGCAGTTGCAAACCAGCACCGGCGCTCCACTCGCCACCAGCAAAAGAACCAGCACCAGCACCAACTAGCACCGACACTGCCCGCCGGAGCCCGTAATACTAATAGTGCTCTCCGATCATTCCCCCATGCCACGATCCAAGACTGGAATCGTCTCCCATCTGCCCTGCTACGCAACCTTCCCACGCAGAAGGGAATGCAGGCATTCAAGGAAGGCGCCTACAAGTCGCTCCGCAGCCGAGACTGGCGTTCAGCCACAGATGCCCTCTGAACACTCCCTGAACACCCTCTCTGCTTGCACCCTGGCTCCCCCCTTTTTATTTTTTTTATTTTATATTTTTTATTATTTTATTTAAATAATCTACGTGGAGATAAAAGTTTAATAATAGCAATGAAAAGTATGAATGCCGCAGACATCACCACGCAACATGACAATTTGTTCAAGGTTTGGTTTTGTGTGTTTCCAAAATCGATTTTCACGTTGCGATCATCAGTGGAAATACGCAACTAAAGAGATCACGGGAAAAACAAAGGTTAAAAATCCAAAGAAGTGTGACACATGACGGGTAACTTGTGGTAAGTATTACAAAAAGTGAGAACTAAAATAAAGAGTAAGTGTGACAAACGGGCATGAACAGTGCAGAAACAACTCATGAACACGGGGTGCAAACTCACGAAAATAACCTAAGTGCTAAAACATGTTCTTTTTGCTTACACAAATCGGGCTTATGCGTACGAATACAAACAGCTTCAAGGACCTTCAACTGCTGGACATAACGGGCACGACACAGTACAGAGAAGTGGGAATCATCATACACACTCAAACAATCGGGACGAGATAACAAATGCAAATACACAGCTGACTTCTTACGAATTTCACCCTCATCAGCTCCATCACCTTCCCTGCCACCTGACTCCTCCTCGTCCGTTTTATCACCATCACCACCAGCCGTCTCACCGTCATCCGCCTCGTCTTCATCCGCCGCCTCGTCATCACCCGCCTCGTCGTCATCTGTATCCTCGCCGTCATCCGCCTCGTCGTCATCTGTATTCTCGTCATCCGCCGCATCATCACCCAACTCATATTCACCACCAGTCAGTCGTCTGATACCATCCATGTTCTCCTTCCTACGTCTGTCCCGTGCCACTGTCCTTACCTCATCTACGTCCCGAGATTGTGTTCCGTTTTGCCCCCGGCTTCCGGTCTCCTTCGATGCTCCGCGTGGGCCTTGGCCATTCCTAGCATATATTTCGGTTGAATAATTGGCGGTCGACCTCCGTGGTCTCTGGACCCACGGATCAATCGCCGGAGGGTGCTGCGGTGTCCGCACAGCCGGATACTGTGTCAAAGAAATGGGCTCAATTTCTGTGATTGGCGGTACTGTTGTTGTTGCCAACTCCTCCCCAACCCCAGCCACCAACGGCACTGGTGGTGGCTCCGGCGGCGGCAAGGGCAACGGTGGAGAAGGCACATTCGGTTGGCTTAGTGATCCACCACTCTTCCTCTGCACCGTGTGTTCGACTTGCTCTGGTTGTGTCGGTGGTAGAGGGAGCGGGTTCTTGCGTGGTCTTCCCCGCTTCGGGCGCTTCGCTTTTGCTGCGTCCTGCAGCATGTGAAGTGGTACATGCTGCTTGATACGTGCGCTCAGTACTGTGTCGTGCCCGTTATGTCCAGCAGTTGAAGGTCCTTGAAGCTGTTTGTATTCGTACGCATAAGCCCGATTTGTGTAAGCAAAAAGAACATGTTTTAGCACTTAGGTTATTTTCGTGAGTTTGCACCCCGTGTTCATGAGTTGTTTCTGCACTGTTCATGCCCGTTTGTCACACTTACTCTTTATTTTAGTTCTCACTTTTTGTAATACTTACCACAAGTTACCCGTCATGTGTCACACTTCTTTGGATTTTTAACCTTTGTTTTTCCCGTGATCTCTTTAGTTGCGTATTTCCACTGATGATCGCAACGTGAAAATCGATTTTGGAAACACACAAAACCAAACCTTGAACAAATTGTCATGTTGCGTGGTGATGTCTGCGGCATTCATACTTTTCATTGCTATTATTATTTTATTTATTTTTTATTTTTTATTTTTATTTTTATTTTTTCTTCCTCTATCACATGTATCATCTTTCCGTTTTTCCTTCCTCTATATAAATGTACCCCCCCCTCCCCTCCCCCTGTGCCTACTCCTCCCCAGTTTTTGGTGCTCTGAAGTGTCGCTGAAGCCGAGACCTCAGGTCGGCGGAGATGCTCCAGTTTCACCACCACAGTTGGGTCTGCAACCACCTCTACCATGCAGTATTCTGTTCTCGAGGTTCGTGGTTTCTCGTAAAAAAAACAAAAAAAAACAAACATAATATGACTCCCTGCTATACATCTACACGACTGTATATACGTTATAATTATTATGCTATCGGCCTACATTCGATTCCCGGGCTGGGGATGATTCCCGGACTGGTCGACAGTCGGGCCCAGCCAGCCTGCTAGTGGGATCTCGGCCTCGCACACAAATCCACACAAAATGTAACTGCACTGAATGCATTCCCCCGATACACTTCGCATTATATACTCATTCTCTTGATGGTACCGTACTCTTGATGGAACGGGACAGGTACGGGATAGCGCCATGCATGTCGATGGCACAAACAAACAAAAATATTGCGGCCAGCTGTCTTTAATTCTTTGTGCCATCTTCAATAGGTCCGTCAAATACAGTAGTAATAGGTTTTTCATTTTGACCCGACGAGACCATACGACGCTTGCAGATCACAGCACGAACAGTTCACCAGCCACACTCCACGAAAGCAAGAAGTAGTACTCCTGACAAGTCTTGTTCGTTCCATAGAGATAATAACGGGGAACTCATCAGAGGAGAAGCAGTTGTTGAATGAAAGGGTTTAGCTGAATAATGCTATTTATAGACAAGATATTGGCGCACTGAGGTGTAAACACTCAACTAACTCACATACCGTATGTGACATATCTACACAAAAGGAATAGTGCAGAATGGAGGTGTTCTGAACCCTACCAGACACAACTATCACAAGTGCTAAATCATTCACAATGAGAAGGAGAGGTACGCAGGAACAGGTTGCGCTAGTTTACACGTCACAAATGGTACTGAGGTAGTGACAAAAATAGATGAAAAGTAGACGCCAAGTGAAAGCCAACAAATCATCACGAACGTCTAACGTCACATCTGAAGATTGCTAGCGGCACAAGACAAATACTTCACAAACCTCGATAATTGAAATTCAGCCAGCGGTATAATGAAAGGAAGGCTGCTGGGTGCGACATAAAACTGTGGGCTGCTGAGGCGACGTATCCATCCTGATCTTGACTGCAAGGTTGGCGTCTAACGCTAAAATCCGAGCAGCAGATCGAATCCTTCCTCTGGTCTGTGATAAACGTATTGGTTTATTCTAATAAATACTTTGTAGTAGTCTCCATCGAGGAGCGAGTGGAAAGGAACAACAAAACAAAGAACAGCACAATGGAATCAGCATGCTCAATGTGTAGTCATGCGTGCATGCCAAATACCAATGCATGACGTAAGCTAACGTAAACTGCGTACAATAAGACAGATGCACGCGGGTGGTTGCATATAGGATAGCGTACATAATAATACAACACGCCCTTCCGAGATCATAATGGGTGAACAAGCCAGACTATGATCTAAACATAATAACTATGAAGATACAAAAAAAAACATGAACAAGAGGCAAGGCAACAAGAACAGTCACAGTGTAGCACAGACTACAGAAGAAGAAAAACTAATCAAACATATGACTGTCCTTGGTGTGCAGAAATGTTCAAACGGTCAGGTTGACGGCGGTTACGGGTGCTGCGACGGGGTGCAACAACAGGCTCAGCAGGTGCGGGAACAGCAGGTTCAGACGCACTATCAGTAGAAACGCGATCAGGCAGCAATGGGACATAAGGCCGTAGGAAGCGACGATTTCGCCAAAACACACGACCACTACGTAGCTTGACGTAATAGTCTCGATGGGTACCAATGGCGACAACGATGCCTCGACCTGTCCACCGTTTGGTGCGCGGATCTTGCAGATCTACGTGCATGCCAATAGTGAGCTTAGACAACGTGCGCGGCTGAGACGAATCTGGATCCGGGACAGGTGGAGAATCAGAACTCTCTATACTGGCAGCACGCTGTTTCCACTCCGGGGCAAACGACGAGTGATGCGCCAGCACGAATGATGAGAGCGAACTACCGAATAGCAGCTGGGCAGGACTGGGTCCAGACGGATGTGGGGTATTACGCCATTCCAACAGACCACGCTGGAAGGCATCGGTGTCCAGGTCGCCATTACTAGTGGTTTTCGCAATCAGGTACTTCATGGACTTCACCGCGGACTCGGCATGGCCATTTGATTGCGGGAAGTGCGGGGTTGATGTGATGTGCTTCATCTGCCAACGGTCGCAGAACTCAGTGAAGCGTCGCGACGCATACTGGGGACCACCGTCGGTTGAGATTGCACTGGGAACGCCAACATCTGTAAACCAGCGACGAAGTTGACGAACCACGTCAGAAGATGTGGCTGTGCGGCCTATCTTTGCAACACACGGCCAACCGGTGAGTCGATCGACCAACACAAGGTATTCCCAACCTTGGCAATGGAAGAGGTCAGAGCTGACACTCTCGAACGGCATTGACGGTTGACGGTCACTCTGCAGCGGTTCTCTCGGCAAAGATGGCTGGAACTCACGACAGGGCTGACATGCACGGACAAGGCGGTCAAGCTCAGAGTTCAAACAAGGCCAGTACACTAGTTGACGCGCACGGCGCTTGGTGCGGTCAATTCCTTGGTGTGCAGCGTGTAGATCGTGCAGCACAGATGCACGTAGAGCAGCAGGTACTACGATGCGATTGCCCTTCAGTACGACGGCGGAGTCGACAGATAGGTGTTCGCGTCCATTCCAATAGGGCTGCAGATGCCGTGGAAGGTCGGAACAGGAGCGTGGGAAGCCGGTGAGTACCATCTGCAGGAGATCTTGATACTCAGAGTCCGAGGCGCACGCATCTTGGAGCTTCGCATAGCGTAATGCTGACATCGAACCAGAGTCATCAGCACGGAGGCACGCACGAATGGCAGAACCAGCTGGCAGGTCGTCTTCTCCAAGCAGGTCAGATGCTTGTGGGTCAGAGACGGGTGCTCGAGACAGAGCGTCGGCGGCATAATGCAGCTTTCCTTGTCTCCAGGAAGCATGAAATTGGTACGGCCGAAGCTTCAGCAAGAGACGCTGCAAACGAGGATTCTCGACCTGATCCAGGCTATACGTGTTGAAGATCGGAATCAGGGGCTGGTGGTCTACGATGAGGTCGAATCTGCTGCCGGCAAGGTACAGGTGGCACTTGCGTACAGCCCAGATCACAGCAAGACATTCAAGCTCAATCATAGCGTAGCGGCTCTCAGTGTCGGTGATAAAGCGGCTACCACACTGGACGAGGCGCCAGCCAGGCGGGTGCAGTTGGAACAGTGCATAGCCGAGACCTTTCGTGCGGGATGCATCTGTTTCCAGACGTGTTTCCAGACCAGGTTGGTAATACGCCAGAATGGGGGGTTCGACCAGAGCATTCTTCACACGGTTGAACGCATCGGTGTGTGGCGTTTCCCACTGGAAAACAGCAGACGTCTTCAGCAGACCACGAAGCGGTGTCGCCAGCTCGGCGATAGCAGGTGTAAACTCAGCAAGCTGATTTACGAGGCCCATGAACGATCGGAGGTCGGTCCGATTCGTCGGGGTGGAGAAGTCGCGGATAGCGGAGAGCTTAGCGTCATCGACAGTCCAACCGTCAGCATTCAGGATGTAGCCGCAGAACTCGATCTCGGTAGCAGCGAACACAAACTTCTTCGCGCTAAGGGTTACGCCGTGCTCGCGCGCACACAACAATACGCGCCGGACGCGTGCCACATGGTCACCAAGGTCATCATCATAGACGAGACAGTCGTCGACGACCTTTTTGAAATTGGTGATGTTGTCGAATGCCGTGCTCATACGGCGGTTATACTCGTCTCCGGCCGAGATGAGGCCCTGCGGATTGCGCAAGTACTGATACCGGCCCCATGGAGTGATAAACGTTGTCAATGGCCGCGCTGCTTCGCTGAGTGGCACTTGCCAGTAGCCATGGCGAGCATCGAGCTTCGTAAAGAAGCGACCGCTGACACTGGTGACGACATCACGAGGTGGCTGTGTCGAATGCGTGGGACGTTGGATCTGATCGTTCAGCTTCTTGAAGTCCACCCTTAGACGCTTCTCAGTGGTGCCCTTCTTGTCGACTATAACAATAGGGTGGCACCAGTCGCGGGGTTCAGAGACAGGCTCAATGATGCCATCCTTCACCATGTTGTCAAGCTGTTCCTTAATCTGGTCCCGAAACGCATAGGGCACTGGTCTAGCATGATGAACACAGGAAGGTGTAGCGTCTGGTTCGAGCTGAATGTCCATTGACGGACCAGACATGGGCTTCAGACTGTCAGAGTCGAACACGTCAGAAAACTCCTCCAGCAGCTCAGTGCGAATCTGGTCGGCGGTGGGCTCAGGTGCTGGTTTGCGCTCAACTCGGCAAACAGAAGGCCAGTTGGGCGGCAGCAATCCGAGCGCACACAGGGATGTCCGGGAGAGCAAGGCATCCGACAGCTCGGAGTACACGTGTATGGTGGTGCGGTGAGTCTTGGAGCCTAGCCCAAGACTGGAACTGATCTGGCCAACGGATACGAGAGGCTGACCGTTCACACCGGTGACAACGTCTGGGTCCTCCGCCAGGTTTTCTGGGAATCCACCCAGAAGGTCAAGATGACGAAGACCAATGGCGTCGACATCACTGCCGGTGTCCGGTATCCAGTTAATGGCTGCACCTGTCTCCTCCGTGTTGAGCGTAGTCGTCACAGACACGGTGCCTTGTTGCCCGGATGATGCTTGCTGGAGCTTCAGCTGGCCGATCTTGGAACCACGTGGCTGCTTGGATTTCTTCGGGCACATTTTTTCAAAATGTCCAGTGGCTTTGCAGCCGTTACAAGTTTTGCCAGCAGCGGGGCAGGCAGACTTGGTATGCGTAGAGCGGCCACACTGGGGACATTTCTTGGGTGATGAATAAGCAGACTGGGGTGCTGCCTTCGAGGTGGCGTCCGGCGCCGGCTTGTCACCAAAGCGTTTCTGACGCTGGTACTGTGACCTACGGGCGGCGTTGATCGATGCTGACGGCAGAATACCATCCCCAGTTTGCTTTGCTGCTTCCTCAGCACGGCAAATCTTTGTGGCGTTAGCTAGTGTCAGGGATTGTTCGGCTAACAATTTGTGCCGAGTGTCGTCATCGTGCACACCCACAACAATCCGGTCACGGAGGATCTCCTCGTGTGCTTGCACCAGCATCTTGGGGCAACTGCTGCACATGCGGGCAGAGCATGCGGAACAGACTTGCAAGTCGGCGAAGTCGCAGGCAGCAAAGGACTCCTTTAAGCCGGTGTAAAAAGCATCAAAGGTTTCACCACGTTGCTGGCGTCGGTTATAGAAGTCTATCCGATCCAGCAACGGGTTACGTTGCCGACGGATTATTTTTTGACAGCACAGATTATGTCCGAGACATCGGCATTAGTGGCCACGGCGATGATCCCCTCGCGCAGATAACGCCTTATGTCTTCATCTAGTGCCTGGCGTAGAGCACTCACTCGTGTGAGTCGGTCCTGAACGGACAGTTTTTGGCATCTCGCGTAATCCTCCCAAGCCTCCTCCCATGCGTTGAGGTCCGCGAGCGTGGCAGAGGAAAGCAGGATGGGCCGTTCCACCGAGATTTGTTTCGTCGTGGGCTGCGATGTGGATGTATTGGAGCTACTCAACAGGGCAGTCAGGCGTGCCTCGCGGTCCGCTGCGGCTGTCATCTGTGCCTGCATGAAGGTCAACAGAGCCTGAACATCAGGGCTGACAGGTAAGTTTGGCGTGGCTGCTGCGCCAGGGACAGCATCACTACCAGAGTCGGACATTACGAATCGAAACAAATTTACAGCACTCGCACGAGGGTCACACCACTGAAACAACGGGCCAGGATTGTCAGGTCACAACGGGTGATCTGACCTACCGCCTACAATACTACTACGACAGGTAAGAAAATAGTTCACTGCGCCATGTGATAAACGTATTGGTTTATTCTAATAAATACTTTGTAGTAGTCTCCATCGAGGAGCGAGTGGAAAGGAACAACAAAACAAAGAACAGCACAACGGAATCAGCATGCTCAATGTGTAGTCATGCGTGCATGCCAAATACCAATGCATGACGTAAGCTAACGTAAACTGCGTACAATAAGACAGATGCACGCGGGTGGTTGCATATAGGATAGCGTACATAATAATACAACACGGTCAATGGCAGATTTCCTGGTCCAGGAGAACTCATAATTCTTTGTGCCATCTTCAATAGGTCCGTCAAATACAGTAGTAATAGGTTTTTCATTTTGACCCGACGAGACCATACGACGCTTGCAGATCACAGCACGAACAGTTCACCAGCCACACTCCACGAAAGCAAGTAGTAGTACTCCTGTCAAGTCTTGTTCGTTCCATAGAGATAATAACGGGGAACTCATCAGAGGAGAAGCAGTTGTTGAATGAAGGGGTTTAGCTGAATAATGCTATTTTATAGAAAAGATATTGGCGCACTGAGGTGTAAACACTCAACTAACTCACATACCGTATGTGACATATCAACACAAAAGGAATAGTGCAGAATGGAGGTGTTCTGAACCCTACCAGACACAACTATCACAAGTGCTAAATCATTCACAATGAGAAGGAGAGGTACACAGGAATAGGTTGCGCTAGTTTACACGTCACAAATGGTACTGAGGTAGTGACAAAGATAGGTGAAAAGTTGTGATAGTTGTGTCTGGTAAGGTTCAGAACACCTCCATTCTGTTCTGAACCCTACCAGACCCTACCAGACACAACTATCACAACTTTTCACCTATCTTTGTCACTACCTCAGTACCATTTGTGACGTGTAAACTAGCGCAACCTATTCCTGTGTACATCTCCTTCTCATTGTGAATGATTTAGCACTTGTGATAGTTGTGTCTGGTAGGGTTCAGAACACCTCCATTCTGCACTATTCCTTTTGTGTTGATATGTCACATACGGTATGTGAGTTACTTGAGTGTTTACACCTCAGTGCGCCAATATCATTTCTATAAAATGGCATTATTCAGCTAAACCCCTTCATTCAACAACTGCTTCTCCTCTGATGAGTTCCCCGTTATTATCTCTTTGGAACGAAACAAGATTTGTCAAGAGTACTACTATTTGCTTTCGTGGAGTGTGGCTGGTGAACTGTTCGTGCTGTGATCTGCAAGCGTCGCATGGTCTCGTCGGGTCAAAATGAAAAACCTACTACTATAGCTCTATTATGTACACTAAAAAATAACTAAGGGTATGCCACGTTTCTATGCAGAATGAGCGCAATTGCGCCAATTTAGCCCTATACATTAATCAGTCTATTCTTATTCTTTCATTCAACATCTTATGCCTCCACTGATGAGCTCAGGAGGAGCGAAACAGCTGTCTGGAGGGTCATTGTCAATATCAATCTATATACCGGAATTGTCCTCGCTGTGGTGATGGTGATGAGTGTGCAAAGTTTGGATCGGCAGCGCAGAGCGCAATGTGGTGGTGTGGTGTATTGGACACTAAAAATACCCATGTACCAATCCTCTACTAAGTAGCAATGGACCGTATGCGTGTTAAAACAAAACATATTAACCCTAGAACAGCAGAGACTCGGCTGAACTAACGGCCTCAGTAAGACCGGTGCCAGCTAGAGCCTTCCCAAGTCGTTTCTGATACGCCAAGAAGGACTCCTTGACCAGATTCTGCCTCTGAGTTTCCCTCTCCAAACGGGACTTTCCTTGTTTGTGTCTCGCGGTAGCAATATGGGACATGAGTATACCTACTCTTCTTCCCTGATAATGTTGTATGACATGCCAGGCACACTAATTTGCCACAATCGTTTTTGGGCGGCTCATCTGGGGATTTACACCCAAAACAGCGCAACCATAAACGGCGCGTGTTCATATTAGCACCCCCAGTACAGCGCGACCTAATGTGACACGGTGTCACTACAGCTCGTCTCATCTCTTGCACGCCCCATTTGGGCGCGACCAATTACGTTAACGTCCGAATATAAGCCAGCTCATCACACACGTGACCCATAATCTGCAGGCTCATGTTAGCAAGAGTGCATAACCAGTTTTATGTACTCTTGATGTTAGTATTACCATGGTGGATATCAGGAGCAAACCCGTTCCTAAAAAAGATATGCAAAAAAGAGAAGAAACACATGAGAACGAGTTGTGCAGCAACTATCCACGACTTTGTTTCGGGCCCAGCAGAAGCACAATCACCTCTTGCAGCTGCGGTGACTTGTTAACGTCCAAGCCATTTCGTGACTCTGCCCACAATTTGTTCATGGATTCGCTCCAGGCAATATCGCCATTTAATACTGAACTGCACTGTGTCCCCATTGCACATGTACATGTACATGTACTTCCTGTGAAATACCCGTCTTTTCTTTTCTCAATTTTTTTCTCTTTACCAGGCGTGGGCCATCCCCTGGACTATCAAAATGGGTGCCTTATTATTAGGGCTGAAACGATCATTCAATAACTCCTAACGATCAACCAATATCATTAACGATCGATATATTGGTTTTATCGATTCTTGTCGGCTCTATCGAACACCAGTTTGTGAAGAAAGACTATGATGCCTTTGCTGCGTTAGAAATTTGTGGCACCGCACTGTTGACATCTGTAGATATCTGGCTGGTTTTATCAACATGAACTACTCACCTAGAGAAATTTCATGTTGTTTCTAGAGTGAAGAATCTTATCATCACCCTCTGGCAACTGCTCTCATCTCCGACTTCTCCCACAAATGAAGCGAAAAGGCAAAGTCTTCTCTCCCAAACTCTTTCAAAGCCACAAATCAATTTTACTGCGCTTGAAAGTACATGATTGCACTCGTATCCACTATCGGATGGAGGGTAAGGGCTAGAATACTGTCACTAATATTATTATTACGAAGTAGTGGTTGCGACTTCGGCGATGATTTGTAAGAAAGGTTTGCTCCCCACACCGGAGCTTGCGCTTTGGGGAGCAAACCTTTCTTACAAATATTATTATTATTATTATTATTATTAACTGGTTTGAGGGAAAGAGACAAACGGGAAAAGTCTGAAGAAAAAATTGACTATCACCACCAGGACTCGAACCAGGGACCTTCGCTTGTAGCCAGCGATGCTCTAACCACTGAGCTATGGTGTAGTCGTCATCCCAGCAGAGGCCGTTCAACATTTTCTTCAGACTTCGTAAATTATTATTATTATTATTATTATACGCATTCCCGCGTTGAAGTGTAGCAGCAGTATGCTGCGTCCACAGCTTCGCTTACGCTTATGCATGCATAAAAATCGATAGCACTCGTTTTGCACTCTTAACGATCGATATGCGAGTTATCGGTATAATTGTTTCAGCCCTACTTAATATTTTCTTTTTCTGGTTTAATGACAATCCATTGAAGATTACCATTTTCGGAAAACCAAAAAATTTAACAGTGAACTGTTTTTTGAGACGATCATTGCTTGTTTTGAGTTGATCATTGCCTTCTAGAGTTGAATACAACCTATTTGTATCTGGACCTGTTAACGTCCATCCAGGCAATATCGCCATTTAATACTGAACTGGTGTTTTTGAGTCGATAAATGCTTTTTTTAGTTCATCATTGCTTTCTAGAGTTGATTATAAATTGGGTCCAGGCAATATCGCCCTTCAATACTGAACTGGCCATTTCGAGTTGATCATGATTTGAGTCTTTGACAAGTCTAGTGTCCATCTTTTGGGTTTGAGTGTAAATGAGTCGACCTGTATTGAGCGTGCGCGCTGACGGGGTGGTCTGTTTTGGGGATGTCCAGTTATGGGGATGGGGCTTTTGGGGGGCGCTGAAGTCAACGGCGCTGTTTTGGGTCGCGCTCATGTGGGGGCATACCCATCTGGGAACTCCCGCACCCGTGTTTCGGCACTGATGGCCACTTCAGTGCTCTGTCAATGAGCTACTCGCGTCCTTTTGGAAACATTTTTCAGACTTGGTAATAGCTGTTCCTCGGCTTCCTCGCTATCGCGGCAGGATCTGCAGTTTCCAACTCGACGACGTCACTATCATCAGAGTACTCCGCCAAAGGCTCATCTGGAGAAAGCCCAGCTTCCTCCCAATACCAAGAACGGTATCGCGGCGAGTTAGCCATCAGCGTTGGCTGCCAGTTAGCTGGTCTTACACAATGGTCAATGTCCGGTGAAAGTCCAGCGTTACTCTTCGACAAAGACATGGACTCTTGCTTCGATGAAGAAGGTTTTTTGTAACATTGTGGACGGTAACCGGGTAAGGTCTGGAATGTGTGCTAGGCCTTGACGGATTATGCTAATATTTTCGTGAAATTATGCTTTTCGCATTGCTGAAAAAATTGCAGAATTATGCTATTTTTATGCTAAAAGTTATCATATTATGCCGCATTATGCTCACATATGCTGCTAATGTATTATGTATATGATGGTTCTGTGCAAAAAAGCAGGGGAATATTTTTGTAGAGGGCGTTGTCATGGTTGTACTGTAGTAGCAGAAGTTCAACGGGGTGAATGCACCGTCCGACCTAGCTACGACCGTCACTGATTGTAGTGGACTGGACATGTTATCAAGGGAGTCGTAAACCTACGACTTCCTGGTGCATCTACTGTCTTGTAGAACATGTACAACTGTATGGAATCTGATGCGAACAGGCGGATTACTCCAATTTTATGCGATACGTATGCAATTTGCCTCGACTTATGCGATTATTCGATTTTGGTAGGAATTATGCGAAAAATTATGCTAGCATAATCCGTCAAGGCCTAATGTGTGCATGTGCGCACCTCCACCGTTCCATGCTGGCTCACATTTTTTTCGTTGGTTCGGCGTTGTTACCTGGATCTTCAAAAAGTAATAGTTGCTGGGCGTAGATAGACTTCCGGGACCGGAAGTTTCTGCAAGAGTTTCCACACTGTGCTGGACCACAGCTAGCTAGCACTACTGCATGCAGTATACTGTGCCTGGCACTGCGTGCCACGATCTGTTTGGTACCATGCATGATATGTACGGTGGTCTATCGCTTGTAGTAATACATCGCGTATAGTAATATATGTTGCCAATCAAAGACCAACCCCGATACGAATCTGTACATGACGAATTGACAATGTGTGTAGATCTATTATGCAGTCATGAAGAACGTAGTATGATGCCATTTTTGGCCTCGTAATGCTTTATAATGCTCGTAATGCTCCGGGTGGTGTATAATTATTATTATTATTACTTGCATGTACGCGTTGGAGTCAACCATGCAAGCATGATTCACAACTTCGCTTATGCTGAACATGATAAACAGGATTATGACAGGGGAAAATATTGAGCTAGAAACATGATATCATTATGATAATTCTATCATAATAACAATGTAGCTCATGGGTATTGAAGATGTCATTTATGAATATGTCTATAATTATGAATATTGCAGCCTGAGTGATAATAATAGTGCTATTTCCTGAGTGTGACTGTTTCAGGATCTGTCGGAATCACAATGCACAGACCCTCATGCATAGATCTCGTCATGCGGGTCTGTCATGGGCAAGGGCTTGCAGACTTTGCAGAGCGTCTAGGCTCCTCAGCAATCCAGCATTGGCTTGGCGCAGATCTCCCACCATTAGGCATTACAGCCGCGAACCACGTAGTGGAAAGCTACACAAGATGGGCAACCCATTTTCACATGTACAGACAATTGCAAAAACGTTCCGAACATTCAGGGAGAAGACATTACTTGCATGGCACATTGTGCTGCATAGTGCTGGATATAATGCCGGCATTATCCGCCAACACCTAGTGTCATTTGACACCTGCACTAAAAAAGCCATTATTGCTGCTAAATGGAAACAATATGAACACATATCGAAGGTGTCGGCCATATTGAGTTCCTCGTATGCCAACCAGACAAAAGAAAGGTGCATGGGCAGGAAAATTGCTGAATACGGTATGGAAAATATGATCAACATACAACCGTCGGGCGAGAATCGCGAATTTGGGGCGGGTAAACTTTAGTGCACAGACTACACAAACACTCTTCAGCTAATGTCCTTGATACTGCTTATGCCCTTTCATTTTCCTGCAAATTTCCCCAGAGGCGCCATCGCGGTCTGACGGCCAAGGAAATACTAGAATGGATGTAGCCTATTACCATGCATGAATCTGATGACCAAGAAATCGAAATGGCCCACTTTATCTGCATTTGATAGATGTTCAAGTGTAGTGACCATTGGCAGTGGTGCATCTGTTCTGTAGTATGAGGGCGAATCGTACGATCACAACACCTGAGTACTTGTGGATTCAGAATGTACATGTATTGAGGTTTACGAGCCTCCAGAGAGCGGACAAGTATTGGTGTATAGTCTAGACAAGGAATTGTCAGAAACAGTTGCAGGAGTAGTGGAGACCCCGAAATGGATAATGTTGAGGAAGAGGAATCGCAATTTTGCAACCTGGAGATGGTACACCATATTACCGCAAGGATGGTACTGTGTAGATAATCTTTTCTAACTACTTGATGAGCTAATAAGACGCTTGAACCAAACCTCTTCCTCCCCCCCTTCAGGCTAAATGGGTAGGCAGCCGCTGGGATGGCGTCTCTCTCTTCATTGGCTCAGGGTACTGCAGAAGTTGATCGCTAAGTAGTAACTGATAATTTTATCATCAGTGTATTACTGGTCAAGAAACTGTTGGAGAAGAAAGAGTTGCAGTATGAACCACTTTGGTAAATCGAAGTGAACTACCATCTAACTTCATTGCCAATAATCGCGGATTGCGTTTTGTTTTTCAAGATTACATTGTGGGATGCAAAGACAGTAGACGTAGAAGGTAGAAGTAGCAAGAATTAACAATGGTCCGCCCACCACCTAGAGCCATATGTTTTACATGGTGAGAGTAGGAAGCCACACATCGGTCAATTCTAGCAAAAGACGAGATATGTCCTTGACCGTGTCGATTGAATGTGGTGGATCTACTCAACAAAGACTATTCCAGAAGAGGTACCCCTGCAAGGCTGTTACATGAATGAATAGATGTGACAGGAATCACCGCCTTCACAATATTCCAGAACTTTGCTAGTTCATGCACATCCTGAAAACGCTCATTCCTGCACTGGTCAATAAGTTTATAGATAGTCATGGCATCTGGTTGCTAAGTGGCATCTTAGGAGAAGAGAAGGGTACACCTCTTTGAAAGAGTCTAAAATGCAGTCGTTACTAGCCTAATCTTGCAACCATGTCTAGCAGCATATGTGTCAGCTGGGTGAAAAAATGATGATCATAGTCAGTCCATGTTTGTACTTTTCTGTGTGTCATTCATCGTTACGGTCGAGTAGTCCGATTATGCCAAAACACATTATTGTATACAATCACTCATGTAGATCTACAGTGCTGACAACTGAAATCCGACCCCTGAGCGGTGTGCTCACATCGCAAAGACCCACCACGAGATGGTAAAACTACGAAACAGACACCGCTAGAATGTGAACCCACTGCTCCGTGGTCGGATTTCAGTTGCCAGGACTGTACATGACATGTACAGTCCTGTATGCAATTGTTAGATTGACAGCTTTACCAGTGTTGGATTCTATCAATGACTGTACATGCAATTGTTAGATTGACAGCTTTACCAGTGTTGGATTCTATCAATGACTGTATATGCAATTGTTAGATTGACAGCTTTACCAGTGTTGGATTCTATCAATGACTGTACATGCAATTGTTAGATTGACAGCTTTACCAGTGTTGGATTCTATCAATGACTGTACATGCAATTGTTAGATTGACAGCTTTACCAGTGTTGGATTCTATCAATGACTGTATATGCAATTGTCAGATTGACAGCTTTACCAGTGTTGGATTCTATCAATGACTGTACATGCAATTGTTAGATTGACAGCTTTACCAGTGTTGTATTCTATCAATGACTGTATATGCAATTGTTAGATTGATAGCTTTACCAGTGTTGGATTCTATCAATGACTGTACATGCAATTGTTAGATTGACAGCTTTACCAGTGTTGGATTCTATCAATGACTGTATATGCAATTGTTAGATTGACAGCTTTACCAGTGTTGGATTCTATCAATGACTGTACATGCAATTGTTAGATTGACAGCTTTACCAGTGTTGGATTCTATCAATGACTGTACATGCAATTGTTAGATTGACAGCTTTACCAGTGTTGGATTCTATCAATGACTGTACATGCAATTGTTAGATTGATAGTTTTACCAGTGTTGGATTCTATCAATGACTGTACATGCAATTGTTAGATTGACAGCTTTACCAGTGTTGGATTCTATCAATGACTGTACATGCAATAATTGTTAGATTGATAGTTTTACCACTGTTGGATTCTATCAATGACTGTACAATCATGCAATTTTTAGGATTCTATCAATGACTGTATATGCAATTGTTAGATTGATAGCTTTACCAGTGTTGGATTTTACCAATGACTGTACATGCAATTGTTAGATTGACAGCTTTACCAGTGTTGGATTCTATCAATGACTGTATATGTGTAATGGTTGGCCGAGTGGTAGGCGCGGTGTAATTTAACAAGAATTACTTTTATTCTACTTTCAGGTACACACCTGAGATATAATCGTTAATTAAAGAAGAAGCGGCAAAAATAACTTTCTCTCCGGTGCAAACCTGGAGGTTGAATAGCTCGTTATTATCAAAATCTCATCTTCTTCTCCTCGAAACAGAAATGCGCAGCCGCTTTTATGCAGCAGACGCCGTACGCTTACATACGGAGATACACTAAATATACATCAGGCAAAGCTCCGTATTAGTTCCGTACTGCTTCCGTATTGGTCGGGCAGGGATACTACATATGCATTTGTTAGATTGACAGCTTTACCAGTGTTAGATTCTTTCAATGACTGTATATGCAATTGTTAGATTGATAGCTTTACCCGTGTTGGATTCTATCAATGACTGTACATGCAATTGTTAGATTGACAGCTTTACCAGTGTTGGATTCTATCAATGACTGTGTATGCAATTGTTAGATTGACAGCTTTACCAGTGTTGGATTCTATCAATGACTGTACATGCAATTGTTAGATTGACAGCTTTACCAGTGTTGGATTCTATCAATGACTGTATATGCAATTGTTAGATTGACAGCTTTACCAGTGTTGGATTCTATCAATGACTGTACATGCAATTGTTAGATTGACAGCTTTACCAGTGTTGAATTCTATCAATGACTGTACATGCAATTGTTAGATTGATAGCTTTACCAGTGTTGGATTCTATCAATGACTGTACATGTAGAGAAAGTTAGTGTCTGCAGTCTTTGCTGCAAACGGTGCTCAATACCTCAAAAAGGGGCAGAACTTACCACACAGGGCAGAACAAGAGAGACCAAAAATCCTTCTCGTTACTCCGAGTTTCGTGTTTCAAAAAACACTCATCAGACGATAAAGCATAATAATGCTATTCGCTAGTTATATAGAGCTATTGTACGGTAGGCTAAGTCAGTGGCGCAGTGACCACGAAGCTTGAGGAGATATCACTGCTGGAATGCACTGTGCGTAATATGAGTGCAAGTGTCATCGCTGAGGTATATTGCTATAACCAAGATGGGAGATACATGTAGAACCGACGCAGGAATTAAGTAGGTTTCAGTGGGAGTTGTGTCACGCCAAAGGGCTGGGTAGTTTGTGTTACATAGCAGATACCAGTGTGGATGATGGCGGAATAATTATGTGGTTTGGTGTGAGTGTGGAAAAGTGAGGGTGTACATGTGGGTGCATGAGAGAGAGAGAGAGAGATTGTGTGTGTGTATGTGTGTGTGTGTGTGTGTGTGTGTGTGTGTGTGTGTGTGTGTGTGTGTGTGTGTGTGTGTGTGTGTGTGTGTGTGTGTGTGTGTGTGACCCAGTGTAGTTTTTGAGCGAGACTTTGTAGGTATGTCTACACTTCGAGATGAGCTCGCTCCTCCTGTTGAGGCATGTTCCTCTGCCCGCGGTTATGATACGGAATTTCTCCGAGAGGCAAAGTTGGCACCTCTTGCTGATGCTGCTGTAGGCTCGTGCTCGTTCCGAAATACTCCACTGGATCGAGTAGTCTTCCTGTCTCTCCTTCAATTGCCAGACATACTTGGATAGTTCGGTGCTCTTCCTTCTCTGCTCGTGGTTCAATGTGTACTTGTGGTTTCCGTACCGGGTGTTGAACGTTGGCTCTGTCGCTCCGAAGTACACACGTGCTGGGTTAACATTACTGCTTTTCACTTCGGCTTTGTAGACCAGCTGCTGTGTCTGGCACTTTCCTTTCATGGGGCAGTCAGGCTTCGCTCGGCAGTTGCATGGCAGGTCTTCTTCCTGTTGTGGGCTGAGTAGTATGTTGTGTCCGCGGATTACATTAGGTAAGCAATTGTAGCTCACCTTCACCGAGTAATAACTACTCGATCCAATGGAGTATTTCGGAACGAGCACCACCCTACAGCAACATCAGCAAGAGGTGCCAACTTTGCCTCTTGGAGAAGTTCCGGGTCATAACCGTGGATAGAGAAACATGCCTCAACAAGAGACGCGAGCTCATCTCGAAGTGTAGACATTCCAAAAATTCTCGTTCGCGAACTACACTGAGGTCACATGATGAGATATGCGGTGTTTTCACGCACGCACACACACACACACACACACACACACACACACACACACACACACACACACACACACCTTGACCTTGATCTTGCCCATTGCGTACGCAATGATAGCGAATGTCGGAAAGTTCAAGTGAGAACACGAGCGCAGAACTTGGCATGTCGTTTCAGGTCTCCTGGTCGACGTAACGGGCGTCTACTGACACGTAGAAGAGAATCAGGAGCGGGCCGTGGAAGTGGAGTGCTACTCGCAACTCGTCTCCAGCCAGGACGATCTTGGCAACTCTCAAGCCAGGTGGTCACGCCGAGGTCCGCCAGGTCTGTCGACACCACATCTCTCCACCTCTTCTTCGGGTTGTGACGAGGACGGGCGGCAGGCAGCTCGCCGAACAGCAATTGCTTCGGTGCGCTCGAGTCGTCCATCCTGCCGACGTGACCCAGCCAACTAAGCCGATGGCGACGGATGATGCTGGTGATGTCAGGGTCAACAACGAATGTAACCGCTAATGTGGCCGTTGAGATCCGATCATCCTACTGTTGACGACGGCCGATACCCACGATGGACTGAACACACTGATGGTGAAACGTGTTTAGCTTCTGGAGGTGGCCTGCCCTGGTGGTCCACGTCTACGCACCATACAATAGGGTCGTGAGGACAACAGCCTCATAGACACGCCTCTTGAACACACACGCACACACACACATACACACACATACATGTACACACACATA
>NC_088648.1:6594695-6762195 GCF_964019385.1 Sycon ciliatum | reverse complement strand
GCACTGGCAGTCAAGATCACATTTCCCAAGCATCTCCTCAACATCTACCGATGATCTACAGTAGGGACTCAGGGACGCGCCTTCTCTGCCGGAATCTTCGCTCGACTCGACCTCACCCAGACCTGGAAATAAACGTTTGAAACTTTGCTTGCAAGCGTTCCAGAATTGCCGGAGTAGTCGCGAGTATTATTGTGCACTATTGCTGGTACACACCCTATAACCTAAGGAAATTGTCACACTTTTCTCCAGACGCTCCATGCTTAGTGACTAGTGTATTGGACCAGACAATGGCAATAGTTGATGTTGCGCTGTTCTCACTTTGAAAGTCAAAATCGTAATGAAAATGTATATCACGCTTTGAGAAAGTAAGCTTGCAGCGTCGTTATCTTCTGCACAGGCGCATAGTCACTGATTTGTAAGAATTTAGAGCGTGCGAACCTACTTCTCAAACCGAGAAGTCGGCTGAGACCGAAAACATTGGCGCCAAATTGCTTGACAATCGTGAATTTACTCGTTTAACAAAGTGCGTCCTCGCGATGTTCGTGCACAGCTTTTGGATGGCCAAGAACTCGAAAGCTCTTCTCTGGTAGACCCATTATCCATTGCTGTAGAGATCTTGTACTCCATCTTGCCCGACCTGGAGCGCCACTTGTTGAAGGTCGGCTCCCTGACTATAATTATGCTAGTAATTGCAGTTTTGCCAGTACTTGAGTTCATACTTCGCAACTGACGATACGCGTACATTGTACTTTGGTAGCCTATAGTCAACAAATAGTGCCTTGGTATAGCCTAGGGTGTTGTCTACATCATAAATGCCACTAGTGATAGCCAGTACTGAAAATAAAACTATAATTTTGGTCATAGCGAAACTCGGAGTTAAAAACACTTTCTCTGTCCTCCTATTGTTTGAACCAGCTCTGCCTCTCGGTACTGAGCACTATCTTGGACAGCCTGGAACCTCTCTGTTTTAATATTGGTCCTAGACATGGAAATACATGCAGGTGCCAAATGACATCGCTTGGCCGTTCTAGGTGTACTGAAAGTGGTAGCCTTCTTAGGCTTAAGAAACCATTATTTGGAGCACATGCTCTCTCTCAAAGGAATCCCTGATTAGCTCATATATTTCTTCTGTATCCCAGTTACTCTTGTTTTAGTGACTTTCCAGTGTTCTACAAGCATTTCTGGTTCTAATCTATTGATTTCCCTCCTCTCCTTTGATTTAAATACTCAAATTTCGAGTATTAGTATTATTCCTTCTAGTTTTCTTTATTCTATTGGTTTGGAGATACTCCCATGATAGGTATCCATTTTCCTCTGGAGAATCCGTAAGTAAATAAACAACACAATACAATACGCTGACAGCGCGTTTATGGCGGCAGCAGTATTTTAGATGCTGATGCTGCAGGTTTCAGTATTCGATAGATTGAAGCAGAAGCATCCTGAGGCTGAGTTTGTGTGCGACGAGACCCTGATACCGGGACAGCCGCCCCATCAGCCGCATCCCATCTACTTTGCTTCGTTGGCGCGCCATGCTATCTGGCAGGCACCACTGGGCACAGAGGGCTCGGCTGGACCCTGCGGTGTAGATGCTGAGGTCTGACGTCATATGTGCTCCAGTTTCATTGACGCTTTGAATGGATTGTGTGATGTGCTTGCTTCTTGTGCCAGGAGAGTGGCCACTGAGCATATTATTGATGCTGGTGCATTGGTGGCGTTCACTGCATGTCGCTTGCTGTCCTGGGACAAGCTGCCTGGTGTCAGGCTAAAAGGCACACGTGAGGTTGTTGGTCGCATTATGGGAAGGCAATTTGTTCTATTGTTGACCCTGTGTTTCAGCAGGTTATTGGATGCTCCCAGCTGTGGGCCGGTCGGGACAGCGGAGTGGAGGCGGGCATACATGCTTTGACGGAGGATGAGACAAATGCCTTCCATCGTCTGAATCGCAACATCTGCCTTCGGAATGTCCAACATCTCTGCCCGCCTCTGGCCACTGTTTTAATCAACATATACAGCAAGCCTGCATGTCTATATGTCGACGGTGATTGCGTATTATCGGAGGAGTGAACAACTCAGGGAGACCCTTTGGCAGTGTATTTGTATGCCATTGGCATGATGCCTCTCGTGCACAAGGCAGAATAAGCCGAGATTATCCAGTCTTGGTTCGCAGCTGATTCCACAGCGTGTGTGTTGCGTAGACGCTGTCGTTGGTGGGACATCTTTGCAACTAATGGCCCGGCTTATGGATAGTTCCCAAATGCAGCAAATCGATTCTGGTGGTGAAGGAGCGTTGTCATCGCGAGGCTGTTAAGCTATGCAGGGACACCAGTGTCTTCATTACGTGTAATGAAGCTCGGTACCTGGGAGCAGCCATCGGCTCAGCTGACGCCAAGGAGAACTTTGTGTCGACTTAGGTCCAGGAGTGGGCTGATGAGCTAACTCGCCTGGCTGCTTTCGCTCGCTCGCAGCTTCAGGCAGCATATTATGCAAATGTCTCGGGCTTGAGGTAGACGCTGGGCTTTCTTATGCCGTATCCAGTCATTTTCTCCGCCTCTGTTCAGCCACTGGAAGACGTGATAAGAACGATGCTTATACCAGAAGTGACAGGTCGGCCACCGCCTGGCACAGTGTCGAGGGAAGTACATTGTACTCGCAATGCCCTTTCGTTTGGGTGGCCTGGGCCTGGTCAGCCCGATGACCTTGTGCTCCCAGTATGAGTCGTCTGTCGCCATCACAGCATTTCTCTCCCGGCGTATCGTGGATCGTGTTTCTGATATTGGGAATTCTCTGATTGGCTTCCAGCGGGAGAAGGCGAAGAGAAAGTAGGAAGTGCGTTACAGCTAGGCGGAGTCGTCACGGCGTATCAGCAATGATGCGTCGGACGCCTTGCGACACACTATTGTCCTCGCCAGTGAACCTGGTGCCTCGAGTTGGCTGACTTTTTTATTTTTACTAAATACCACAGAACCATCAGAATGATGCTGCACAGCGGGGGCGGTGGCATATTGGATGGAAGTGGCGGCGGGGCAAAGTAACTTGCCGTCCATTGAAAGGTATGGCTTTTCACTGAACAAAGCCGAGTTCATGGACGTCTTGTGCCTCCGTTATGGTTGGATGCCACCGAGGTTACCAACTCATTGAGCTTGTGGACGGGACAATGGTATTGACCATGCCTTGTCATGTACCCTTGGTGGTTTTACCATTATTCGCCATAATGATATCAGGGATGTGACAGGCTCTCCCCTCCAAGAGACCTGTCACAATGTTTCCATCGAGCCACTGCTGCAGCCACTCACTGGAGAGAGAATAAGATACAGGTCTCTGCTATCGTGGAGGAGCATGCGCGGCTTGATGTAGCGGTCAGTGGGTTGTGGGGCAGTCGTTTTGAGCGTACTTGACTTGATTATAATTATGGGTTCTTAATCCTCTCGCAACCTCAAATCGATGTGCAACACACACCACTGTCTATTGGCGCCATGAAAAAGGAAAGAGACGATGCTATGAAGAGAGAGAGAGAGAGAGAGAAAGAGAGAGAGAGAGAGAGTGAGAGGGGTGGAGCATGCGAAGTTCATGCCTGATTTGCTGTCGGCAAGTGGTGGCATTGGAAGAGCGGCTACATCACTCTATCGCCGAATGGCGTTATTGAGAGCAGACAGGAGGAAGGAGCAGTACTCCCATGTAATATCTTACATCCGGTGCCGTCTCTCGTTTGCTCTGTCGCGATCATGCATCATGTGTTTGCGAGGTTCACGAGTGTATGATGTGCCCTGGCAAGCTGTCTTATAAGTTATACACGTAGATCATGTCCATTATGACTTTCCTCTGCACAGGTCCACTGCACTATTGTTTTTTTAAAGATATATAATTATTATTGGTCAAGATAATTATTATTACTTCTGCATAAACAGGTGATGTGCTTCATTGTCCGAAGAGTGCTCCCATACCCATGTACGGCACAAGAGAGAGATTGGAAGCTGTGTCGCAACTTTGCGTTTCACGTATTACTACGATCATCAGGCAACTGATCAGTGATGGCTCCAAAACGGGGCGGCCTGAACATAAGGGAGAACAAGCTGGGAAATGATGAGGGGTATCATAGCGCAAGAGTCAGGTGCAGGCGTGAAGTTGCCAAGTCTTCATAAAGCCCCAGCTCTATTCTATATCATTCACGGCGGAACTGCTGCTGCATAGCCCCAAATCTAAAGACTTGGCAACTTCACGCCTGCACCTGACTCTTGCGCTATGATACCCCTCACAATGTCCCACCTTGCTCCCCCGTATGTTCAGGCTGCCCCGTTTTGGAGCCATCAGTTGCATGCTGATCGTACTAATAAGTGAAACTCAGAGTTGTGACAGAGCTTCCAATCTCTCTTGTGTATTACTTCTACATTATATCAAATACTATGATCGCCCTGGCTCCATCCCTTATCTCCTAAGCTATCCCCCCCCCCCCCGCACAGTACTAGCTTCGTTCTATATTCTTGTTCTGAAATTATTTTCATGTCTTCAATTATTTGATCTCTTCGATCGAACGGTCGATTTATTACAACTGCATTTTCTGAACTTAGAAGTTGCGACTTTGGCGGTGTTAGCGATGAAGTTGGTTGTTCGAACGAGGAACACACGCTTCCTACCAAACTTGACACTTGACTGACTCACGACTGCCACCCGGAGCGCACAAAGAGCACATCGCACCTTCCACTCTGCAAACCTGCAAGAAAGAACCACTCTTTATTGATCAAAACCGTTCTTTTCTGCACTTACGGCTCAGCAGCGGCACCAGCTCACTGTCCTCGACAAGCGATGTGTTCGAGGCTTAGCCAGTCTGCCCTTCCCTTCCCATACCACTCGCCTTTCCTTGAGCCCTGTAATTGAACTTGCAAAATGCAAACTCCGTTTCCTTATGCACCGTGTCCACACCAGCAGCATCAGCCCTCTTCTGAAAGATAGAGTAGCCTTCCAACCTCCCAGTAACACCCGTGGCAATGACAATTGCAAATACACGTACGTTGTGTGGCTAACTCGGCGAACATCTGGCGACAGCCGACGATTGGTTTCCGCAGTGAAGCTTTGGAACACCCTGCCACAGAATCTCATGTCCACTCGTCGTCCAACCCTATTATTAGTATTGCTGGTAGTGTTTTTGTACGGTTTACCCGTTTGGCCGAATAGTACCTCCCTCTGGCATAGGTCCTCATCTTCCTATTTCTCTCTGATTGTTAATTCTGTTCGAACTTGACTTGTAACCGGTACATAAATACTTCCCATTGACTGTTTTCTCATTTTCTCAAGTACAGCTTTATCGAGCCACACTTTTTATTCTATCGCCATCATAATATTGGGATCAATCCCCGTTTGGTTTGCGATGTAAAATAAAAATTCAAACAAACAAACAAACTCCCTGCTCATTACACAGTGTTTCGGGGAATTCACTTTTATGTAGACGAGTGTGCGTGAAAAGTGAAAAGCACTAATCATGTAGTGCAATCTAAGCCAAACCATCACCAGGGATATCGCGTTCCAGTGCAGCCGCCATCTTAGCGTCGATAGAAGCGGATACGTGTCGTCGCGGCAGCTGCTGACCAGCTGCTGTCCATCTATCCGTGACGAAGTGTGCATGTGTTGTACACAGCAATAAGTGATGACTTACCACACAGTGAGTTTGAGAACGGCACAGATCATTCAGATGTCGGTTGAGCCATACTGAGGACAGACAGTGAAGATGACTAGATAGTGGACTAGTATAAATATCTACTGACTGGAGACCAGCCTGTCGTCTTTTCTAGGATCAATTTCTGTGTCAGTGAAAGAAATTTCCAACACGAAAACTGTATTTACGACTGAGTTCTTTTTTAGACTTGAGATAGAATTCTTGCAGCTTTCAAAGTATTGTAGATGGTAGCGAGCGGTGGTTGCTGAGTGTCCACGCTACGTTTGGTGCCATTCATGGTGAGTACTTTGCCGCTGTGTGTGTGCGTGTGTGCGCGTGTGATTTTGGCGTAATATGTGCGTTTGTGCGTGTGTTTGTGCGTGTGTGTGCATGTGTGTCATGAGCGGCGGGAGCGGGTTGTAATTGGTCCAGCCATACCACAGTATTCCGTTTATTGTCTATTCATATGACATGTATAGCATAGTATTCCGTTTATTGTCTATTCATATGACATGTATACGTAACCTGCTGTCAGTCCTCAGCAGTAACCACACATTGGCGACCGAACAGTTGTTCCAACAATGGCGGACCGGTTCCTCCATCCCTCCTGCGTTCGTGTGTGTGTGTGTGTGTCACAGTTTTTTTTGCATATGTATCCAATTTGACGTAGGCCACACCGTTTTTTCTATATTTCTGGTTACCCCCTCCCCCCCCCCCCGCTTACCTTACTCGATGAAATCAATGAGGGAGTGGGAAAAAATAAAAGCCACCCGTAAATAAAATGTGCAATCATTATACATTATCCACGTACTGCATTGTATTTCTGTGTAGAGACAGTGGAGCTAAAGAGCCGTTAATCCTCGATCCACATATCGGCACACACAGAGACATAGACAGAGACATAGACATAGACATAGACATAGACAGAGACATAGACATAGACATAGACATAGACATAGACAGAGACATAGACAGAGACATAGACAGAGACATAGACAGGAATAGCAAGCAAACACAGATTGCAGGGTACATGTAGTTGGCCTCAGCAAGATGATTGTGCCTTTCTACACGTACACATGTCTGGCCACCCTTCTGCTCACCCACACGATACAGCGACCTCTGAAGAACGTGCACGTGTGGTCCATTCACAAACTGCATGGTAACTAGTTACTTGCAGCCCAGCTTACTCCCACACCTAGATTTACATGGGAGCATGCCACACCTTCCCCTGGGCAAACCTGCAAGAAAGAATCACTCCCTGCTCATTACACAGTGTTTCCGGGAATTCACTATTTCTAATGTAGAAGAGTGTGCGTGAAAAGTGAAAAGCACTACTCATGCTTAGAGTCATGGACGCGTGGGCAAGATCCATTTTTTTGATGTCAGGGTGTTTAATCCTGACGCTTCTTCCTATGCGTCCAGAATCCTGGACGCGCTGTTCCGGCAACATGAGGGCGCTTAGAGACTTCAATAATAGGAGAGAGTAGTGAATGTTGAGCGTGGTGCCTTTGCACCTTTAGTGTTTTCCGTGAACGGGGCAGCTGTGCCGGCATCCACGGCCTTCCTCAGGCGCCTTTGCCTGCTCACATCTCAATCTTTGGGAGGTAGCTATTCGTCGTTGAAGGGATACTATCGCTGTCGGGTATCTTTCGTGCTGCTACGTTCCGCTGTATTGTGTGTCAGGGATGCTCGTTCGGCCCGTCACCGTCCAGTTGTTGTTGTTGTTGTTTATTTATTTTACATCGCATGGCAAACGGGCAGTTCTGCCCAATATTATGAAAGCGATGACAACCAGTAAGAAGAGTCAGAAATGAAGAGAAAATAAATGAATATAAATACGAAAACGGAAGTAGCAATGAGGGGAGGCAGGGTCAAGACGAGCAGAAAAAATGGATCTCAAATTTACAAGTCGGGTCATCGTAGCATGATTCTATCGAGTCTCATCAGCAGGTTACGAAAGCCATTACATTTAACCGAAGTAGAATACGCGTAGCATGCGTTTGAATTCACGGACAGATACTATGGACTTCATACAGTCGGGCAGGCCATTCCAGAGTCGGCAGCTGGCTAGAAGCGGTCGGCATGCGCCAGAAGCACTGTGGGCCAGGGGGAGGGGAAGGTTGCGTCCCAATTGACCTCGAGTGGTCATGCCTGTCGGCGGGCCTTGCAATACAATTCGGGACGACAACAGCTCACTGACGATTCCAGAACGGATTCTAAATGTCAGGAGTCGGAGCTTGCATTCCCCTCGTTCCAGCACTGGGCAGACACCCAGCCTGGTGTACAGGGGAAGAGTGTTCATATTATACATGTATTATGCTTCGTGAGTTGGCGATGGTGGAGAGTCGGGTTCCCCTGCCGTGATTAGTGCTGCACCGAGCTTGTTTGGAGTGAAAGTATATAATTTATTATTATTATTTCGACTACTTTGAGGGAAAGAGACAAACGGGACAAGTCGGAAGAAAAAATTGACTCTCACCACCAGGACTCGAACCAGGGACCCTCGCTTGTAGACGTCGAGGACCCTCGGTCATTCACTACGCTGTCACCTCCAAACCAGCTAGTCGCACGCCCGCGCTGGGCACAACAGTACGAAGTAGAAGTTGCGACCTCGGCGAGGATTTTGTTGAGGAATGAGTTTGCTCCCCCACTGGAGCTCGCGCTATACCGCCTACGACTTGATGCTTGACTGACGCACGACTGCCATCCTGTTCTCACCGTCCAGGAGCGATAACTGACTCACGCTGCTATCTGGTGCTCGCGAGGTGTTTGTCGCGCTGGAAACGGAGTCTCTGTACGTTTGTATCCCTGGTGATGTTTGTGCCTGGACAGCACTATATAAGTGGTGCTCTTCAGGCACAATCTTCCTCAGCCTACTCAAGCTCAACTGATGAGGGGTGAATTTCCCGAAACACTGTGTATTGAGCAGGGAGTGGTGCTTTCTTGCAGGTTTGCCGAGTTGAAGGTTCGATGGACTTCTCGTGTTCTCTGGATGGCAGTCGTGAGTCAGTCAAGTGTCAAGTCGTCGGCGGAATAGCGTGAGCTCCAGTGTGGGAGCAAACCCATTCCTAAACAAAAATCATCGCCGAAGTCGCAACCTCTACTTCATTATAATTTATACTTCAAGTATTACAGAATAATTGAGAGGCTTTGAATCGTTTTTATCAAAATCTATTATAAAATATTTGCCGGTTTGGAAGCTGGGAAACTACTCATGTCGTGCAATCTAAGCCAAACCATCACCATTGACACCAGGGATACAATCGTGCTCCAGTGCAGCCGCAATCTACGTGATCGCGGGATCGCTAAGATGCCCGTTTCAAAATGCAAACTGGCTGGCTTTTGTACCCAGCACAATCCATTTTTAGTTTCCTATTTTTTTTCACAAAGTCCACTGGCAAAGCATGCGTGCACTGCCGTGCGAGCAAAGCCTTTTTCGAAGTGTTCTGTTTTAGTGCTTGGTATCTTATCTCTCGGTAGTTTTCTTCTCCAAACAGTTATCTTCATGTCTTGTGGTGAACGGGGTAAGAACGAACCAGGTCTCTCTCCTTTTGTGAAGTCGTCGCGGCAGCTGCTGACCAGCTGCTGTCCATCTGTCCGTGACGAAGTGTGCATGTATTGTACACAGTAATAAGTGATGACTTACCACACAGTGACGGTTTGAGAACGGCACAGATCATTCAGCTGTCGGTTGAGCCATGCTGTTGACAGACAGTGAAGATGACTAGATAGTGGACTAGTAGTATACTATAAACATCTACTGGCTGGAGACCAGCCCTTCGTCTTTTCTAGATCATCTTGCTGTGTCAGTGAAAGATATTTCCTTCTCGTAAAATTGTATTTTATGACTGAGTTCCTCTTTAGATTTGAGATAGAATTCTTGCAGTTTGCGTAATATTGTAGATGATAGCGAGCGGTGGTTGCTGAGTGGCCACGCTACGTTTGGTGCTTTTCGTGGTGAGTACCTTGCCGCTGTGTGTGTGTGTGTGTGTGCGCGTGTGATGTTGGCGTGATATGTGCGTTTGTGCGTGTGTGTGCATGTGTGTCAGGAGCGGTGGGAGCGGGTTGTGATTGGCCCAGCCATACCATAGTATTCCGTAAATTGTTTATAATACGACGTATATTCGTGACCTGCTGTCAATAGGCATCGGCGGCTAATGCTAGCATTATAAGCAGCATTATATGCTTGTTCTAGTAAACTAGCACTGCTTAGCATTTTTGAAAAGTGGCATAATCGCAGAAAACTGGGATTATGGCTGCTTTTGATGGCTACTACTGAACTAGCAGTCCGCAGCCGTCTGAGTCGTGGTCTCTCCAGCGTCATCTGAATCATGGTCCACATCTAGCTAGCTATATCCAGCACTCCTACACTCTACATAACCACATGTACCGGAGTGTACCCGTCGTTCAACATGCCATGTATATCCAATAGGCGAAAAGTCTCGCAATAATGATTTTCATTGTGTTGTTGGCATTGTTGTGCAGGTCAAAATGCTACATAATAGACCGATCCCCTTATTATTGTCTGGGTTCGAGCAAGGAGGCAACTCCGCAGTCGCGTGAGATCCGACTTCACACACGCGACCCAACTCACCTCGCGTGCGCTTGACTTCTCGCATGCGAAGTGCAGAGCACGCGAAATCTACAAACTTGACTTGCTCGACCGGATTTTATTGAGCAACACTGCATGTCAAGAAGCGCAGTCAGCAATGAACAAAAATTGTTTTTGTCTTTATCATCTTGACAAATCATTGTGTATCATATTATCACATCCTTGAAAGAATATCACCAGTAAAAATGACAAAAATATACACCGGCATGTATGGGGCACTCTAGTTTTTGAGTGTGTGTGTGTGTGTGTGTGTGTGTGTGTGTGTGTGTGTGTGTGTGTGTGTATGTATGTGTGGGGAATGGGGTCGAAAATGAATGATAATTGTTTTACTGAACCTCTGACTAATATCAAGATTTACAATCCCTGACATTGTGCCACACCTGCATACCATGCGGTCCAGACCGAATTTCAAGTTGAGGTCTTTTTACTATGCAATGCTCCTTCCACGGGTGATTCACGACATTTTGTACAGGGCGTGAACGCATCAAAAATTTTTCTTGAACTTATTTCTGCATGATCAACAGGGGATTTGTCCGCCACAGGTCCTGCATACGTCATTATGTGTACAACAATGAGCATTGCATCATAAAATATGAAGTCCACTGTTGAACATGAAATTCTGTCTGGACAGCACTCATAGCGGAGTTGCTCACTCTTGGGGATTATAATACTCTTGCTAATATTCTAATACTTTGTAGCCATACAATATTATGTTCTGTTATGAGAGGACATGTATGTGTACTTGACCGGCGTTAAGCTTCTTGTCAGACCTTGAGAAACTTGGACTGGCGACAGCAAGAAAACACAATAATATGATGCCTGGAAGGTTGAGAACATATTTCCCTGCACTGTGAACTACGCATATCATAAAACAGAGTCACACAACATCTTTGACACACTCAAGAGATGACTAATTGCCGCTGGAAAGCAAACTTGTTTCCTTCAAGTCAGCCATTTTATAACCAAGGCAACTTGTGCGCATGTTGCTGCACGTCATACAAAACCAGATGCATGTGCCGATAAATTCCAGTGTTAAACGTTACCTTACATTGAAAAAACCTTTTTTCAAATGTTTCCTACCCCACAGCATACATTGAGTACCAGTGGTGTCCTCCACTTTGTAGCTAAAGGCAACTTCAGGATAATTATGCATTATGCTGTTTGGTGTTGGTTGTAGCAACTGAACGCTACATGAGTGGCAAAGTCTATTTGCAATTTGGAGTTGAAAAGGGAATTGGATTCTTGCTCCTGCAACATTAAACCCAGTAGCTGTTGCCGTCGTGTTGTGAAGTTACTATGAAGATTTGTAGAGTAATCCCATGAGTATTTATGTGCTGCTGTCTGACCAGGCAAATACTATGTGGTATGATTTCGTATATGCTTTGACATGTACGTAGAGATCCTCAAGTGTGCTCGACACTCTACTTGCCCCTCAAGCATTTAATTCTTATCTGCACACTTCTACTCAACTCCCAATCCAGGCAGGAGTGGCACAGTATGCCTATGAGAGTCTATTGTATTGTGATGTTTTGCATAGTTATGACAAACATAGCATACATTAGCATTGACTGGAATTTCTCTCATTTTGTCTGGTGTACTACAGGTGTAGCCATGGCAACGAAGACTCTTCCCAAGGCAGAGTACCTGCTCAGCCTTATACGGAGGAATGATCAAGAGGAGTTGAGGAAGGCAATCCTTCAAGAAGACGGTACCTTGAAGGAAGGTGTAGAAAACCTGACATATACCAACAGTGAGCGAAAGGAGGCGCCATTACTGGTAGGTAATATGCACATAGTTATACACACACACAGAAACACAAACAGACAGACACACACACACACACACACACACACACAAACACACACACACACACACACACACAAACACACACACATACACACACACACACACACACACACACACACCTGGTCCTGGTATACACTGCCATGTAGGTCACGTGTTTCTCGTTGAGCGAGACGGAGACGAGAGGAGACATGAGCGTTGGTGACGGAATAAGTCGTTTCGCCTTTTGAAACGCCTCTGGCAATTCTGACATCGCAATTGGAACTTGTCCCTTTCATCAGCAGTTGGGCGGCTGGTGGATCGGTTGCAGTTGTGGATAGCAAAGCCCCGGATCGACTTGCAGCAACGTTCACAAATGGGACAGTGAGCGGTACAGCATGGTTTCCGAATACATAGGCGTACAGGTGAAGAGCTTGTGGCATTGGCAACATTCAGGGCAGAACTGGACTGGGCACAGCGATGGACTGCAATGCCACCCGCACTCCGAAACCATCGGTGACACTGGGAGCACGGGCAGCTGTTGGATTGCTGCTGGACTGGTCACAGACATGTACATTATGTACGCGCTGAAAAATAGAACATGTTTGAGTTTTCACTTCGGTTCGTTCCACACGCATGACGCACCAAAAGGCAGCAAAAATGAATAAACGTGTGGTTTCACGAGTAAACGTGCCAGTTGTGATCACAGCTTGTGTTTATCCACTGTCCACTGGACTATGCTGTGGCATGACTTTACCGAGTATCATCGCCATTCCCTGATTCCTCGAGCAATTTCAATGGACAGACTCACTGTTTTACTGAAAAGATACTTTTGAACAAGGTGACTACTCCTACCGTTGGAGTTCCTGCTTTTTTGGCCTATTATCTTCTTGACTACCGATATGATTTTCTTGTGCGATGTTGTCTTCGCAAACCGCTGCCCGGTCGACAATCATACACGATCTCCCAGATACACCTGACACAGCCGCGCAATACACATGTTTCTTGAGATGACTTTATAGAACAGAGTTCCGAACTTGGAGACGAGTCTTGTCCAGTGATGTGAAGTGATTTTCAGGAAAGCTGCGACGGGTGTTCTCAAACCAGAAAAGGTGACGTTCGCCAGCCCTTGGCTACTATCTACACTCCGGCGTAACAGAAACTTGCATCAGTCCTACACTCCATCGTGGCAGGAACTTGCCTTATTCTTCATTTGGAGATGTGAAAGTGTGATTCTCCAAGTTGACACTGTGCTGCGATAATAGCACGTTGTTGTTGTGAGTTTCAAAAGCTAGCATCAGCCCCAAAAATGGTGAGGCATTCCCTGGGTGTGACTTGTGCTCGAGCGCACGTGTGCGCTCGTGTGTGTGTGTGTATGCATCGGTCTGTGCGTGCGCGCGTGCGTGTGCGGGCATGTGTCCTCTCTGGAGGAGACATGAATGAGTAATGTTATGAAACAGATGCACCACAGGACAGGTGTGTATGTGTGTGTTGGGGAGGGGGGTGCATGGTTTTGAGGGCTGGCTTATGTGTGTGTGTGTGTGTGTGTGTATGTGTGTCTGTGTCTGTGTGTGTGTGTGTGTGTGTGTGTGCATGCGTGCATGCGTGCGGGCAGGCGGGCGGGCGGGTGCGTGTGTTTGCTGGCTACCATGCATGATGGTGCACAGCGGGCCCTTGACCTATTCATATATGTAGCGTCTTCTGTCGGCTTGACAGTCAACTTGGACAAGACAAAGGTGATGGCTGCTGGATATGGACTGACGGAAGCAGACCGGCTGCCCCTGGACGTGGCGGGTGAGGTGGTCGAGTGTGTAGATAGTTTTCGTTATCTTGGCTCCCTCCTTCACACGAATGGCCGATCCACCCCGGATTTCAGCTCGCGCATTGCCGGTGCATCACATGCATTTGACAGCAACCTTTCCCTTGCTACGACGCGGCTTGTGTACGAGGCATGCGTGTTATCTCTGCTTCTGTACTGTGCTGAGTGCTGGGTGCCATTGAAGCCCGACCTTGATGCACTGTGCTCTTTCCATCTGCGCTGCATTCGTTTCTGGCGCGATGGAATCCGTGTCAGCCCCGTGACATCCCCAGCCTGCTGACATCGCGCCACATGGAGTGGGTTGAGCATGTTGTGCAAATGCATGAAGAGCGTGCCCGCGTCAGCTACTGTTTGGTACCCTGCAATCTTCTAGCTCCTGTCCGTCCGATATGCGGCCCTAGAAAAGGTGGCGCAATGCTGCGCGGAGGGATCTGGTGGTGTTGGGCATCGACAAACGGTACGACTTTGCCGAGGATAGACGGGAACGGCGGGCCGCTTACAATGTTTTGCCCCCCGCCCGAACCCGTTTGTGCGCCTCTGCGGGTACCTTGTGCTGAGTGTGGTCGTCTCTTCTCCAGGAGTGGTTTGCCTCGTCACAAATGCCTAGGTGAGCGCCGCAAACCTGTATCAGTATAGAGAGGTAGCCGACAATGTTCTGCCTGCCAGCGCTGGTTCCGAAGTGCTGGAGGTTTGGCAGTCCACAAGTGCCCCATCTCCCAGGCGCTCCCCACGGCATCGTCTCAAGCTCCATGTCGAACAGCGGTGTCCACCATTGCTGCTCAGCTCATTCCTCCGCCACCGCGCGTGTGGTTCGATCTCTTATGCTGCAAGGCCCACTGTGGGGCCTGTGGTCGGTGCTTCCGCTCTACTCGTGGCTTCCATATCCATAGCTGCCGGAGATGGCTCTCTCGTGGTACCAATTGAACATGGTCCCTGATCTCTTCGCAAATCGCCCACTTTCTGTCGTCACTCGTCGTTCCATGTTGTCGGCCCCGCAAGTGGACACGTGACCGTAATGGCAGTGTTTACCAGGACCAGGACAAGGTGTGTGTGTGCGTGCGCGCGCGCGCGTATGGGGTATGTGGGCATATGTGTTTGTATGTTTGTGTGTGTGTGTGTGTGTGCATGCGTGCACGCATTTGTGAATATGTGCATGCGTTCGTGTGTGTGTGACAGCTGCCTATAGCGAGATCATGGATGGATCTATAGCCATCAGACTCCACTGCGTGTTGTTATAATGTTGTGCCTGTCGTCTGTGTTGGTGTCAAGTTCAACAAACACTTTTTAGTCTTTAACTCGGATACTGAGCCAATAAATATAATTAAAATAGAAGAAATCACATGGAAACGAGTTATGAAGCAACTATCCACGACTGTTACAATATATTAAGCAGTCAGAAAGTGCGATAACAAGGCACAAAACTGATATGTTACTGAGACAGTCAACAACCTGAGACCTAGCTCTCACACACCTCCAGTGCACAAACCGACAGCCTTCCAGCTTGGAAGGTTCAAGGTTATGGTAAGACCAGTGAGGGGAAGGTGAGTGCAGCGAAACTGTGCGTAAGCTAAGTCCCACGGCGACAAAGAATGCTGACTGTTACAGGACCATGACGAGACCAGTTAATAACATGACAATGCGCTCTAACTACAATTCGAAACAGCAAAGCAACACACCACCCAACTTGGGTGGGTCAGCAATATCAGAGATTAAGAAAAGGGGAAGCATTTTTTGTTGCCATGGGACTTAGCGTGTGCACATTTTCGCTGCGCTCACCTTTCCCTCATTGGTCCTACATTAACCTTGAACCTTCCAAGCTGGAAGGCTGTTGGTTTGCGCACTGGAAGTATGTGAGAGCTAGGTCTCAGGTTGTTGAATGTCTCAGTAGCCTGTCAGTTTTGTGCCCTGTTATCGCACTTTCTGGCTGAGTAATATCTTGTTACAGTCGTGGATAGTTGCTTCATAACTCGTTTCCATGTGATTTCTTCTATCTTTCTTAGTCTTTGTTCACAATATACATACATACGTACCAGTGGACTACTTTTGGACGTTTTTATTATTTTCTTGTGTAATCAATGGTACCAGTGAATCCTTTATCAGACCCACTCTGATCAAGCAGTCCAGACTATGCGGGATCATCTCCAAAATCACCCAGGGTCCAGACATTCACCTTGGTGTGAAAAGTGGTCGTTTCCATAGCTACTTAAGTAATCTTGTAATATCATAATTAATGGATTTTCCCTCTCCCCTTTTCGGGAGACCCAAGTGACCAGCAACTGTTGTTGTCTGTGAGAAAGAACAAGTATGTGGATATGGATGTACATCAATGTTTGAATATACATGCTTGTGTGTATTCGTGTATGTGTGCGTACGTGTGTGTGCATGTGTGTGTGCGTGTGTGTGTGTGCGTGTGTGTGTGTGTGTCTGTGAGTGTGTGCGTACGTGTGTGTGTGTTTGTATGTGTGTGTCCATGCGTGCGTGCGTGCGTGTGTATGTTGCTTGATTTTGTGTTCATACCATTCCTGCATACCAGGGTCGGCTGCTATGCGTGGCCTGCAATGATGGCCGCCTGGAGTGTGCCTGCATCCTTGCAGAATGTTGCAGAGAAACAGTCATCAACCAGTTGTATCTCTATGTGGTAGGTCTGTGTGTATGTGTGCACTGCTTGTATTTCTGACACTGTCCCAGGTACTAAGCACACTGCTCGGTAACTTACACTGACTGGCTTTTGAATGTGAATGTCGAGGTGTTTCCATGCGTGCAAATTGTGCATGTGATTGTGTATTTCTTGGAGGTAGGGGGGGGGGGGGTGTAATGTTAGATGAGGGGGTGTAATGTTAGGTAAGGGGGTGTAATGTTAGGTAAAAGGGGTGTAATGTTTAAAAGTAAGGGGGGGGTAATTTTAGGTTAGAGGGGGATGTAAGGGGGGGGGGGGTAATGTTGTTCTCTTGCTTTATTCCAAACAACAACTAGCTCTGGAAAGCTCTGTGACATGATGCCAACAGAATGTAGTGGTGTGCGTGCATGCGTACAGGGGAAGCGGAACATGTAAATGGATAGGAGCACAAACGGTGTCGCGTGCGTACATGCGTATGACAGTCCATGCATGTACATGTGAACACTAACTGACTAAGGGGGGGGGGGGGTAGGGGGTTAGGAGTTACATCATTTTAACAATTTTTTAATGTATTGAAGAAAAAGAACCAGGGAACTACAAGTTTTTAAGTACGAGAGTCTCGTTCTGCGGCGTGATTTTATGTCAGATATGAGTGAAACACAGCATTCAGGAAGTGAACATATGACTCAGCGGCAATTAGCAACTTAGCTACGGTACTGTCGGTCGTCGAAGAACTGGCTGTGAGGGTGGGGGGGGGGGGGGAGCAGCCTCCTAGCCTAGACCGTTTTTTGGCCAAATATTGCATAGTCCGTACGCATTTCACCTTGTATCGCGTATGTGGTGACATAAATGGTTGTACCGCGCGAAATAAAAGCTATTCTCGTGGCAACAGCGTGCTAAAAATAGTGTGCATCTTTTTTATATTTTTTATTTATTTTTATTGAAAAACCACAAACCTTCAGACATGTGAATGTGCACATGATATACAGTGTACATACGTATGTATCGAGAAGGCAGCACGGAAACGGCAGTGGTGGTGAGGCCTGGGCAGCTCATCCGACCGTGAGTCTCGGAGTCAACACTGGGCAGACGCACCGGGGGGTGGGGGGGGGGGGGTGGTAGCTTAGGAGATAAGGGATGAAGCCAGCATGATCATAGTATGTAATGCATATGCAGATAAAGGTCGAACCCAAATCACAGTATTTTCCCCCTTACGGCAATACCGTTACAACATAACGTTTTTTGCTAAGGGTGTCTATTGCCTGATCCAAAATGCTTTTTTAAGATACTGACTGCTGTAGTGAGAACAGTGTGACATTCCTCAATTGCCAGATTGAGTAGAATGGGTGGATGCAGGTGTGTGGTCACTCTGCTCAAACAAGACTTGCAGGTCAATGTCTAGCTACGTCAGGAGTATCTACCTTGAAATTCCAAAGGGTTTATCATCATTTGAAAATCGGATGTCGAGCCATAAATATATGTAGAAAGGAAAAGGACATACCGTAAAGTCGCGGATAAAAGCCAGCCAGGCACATAAGCCGCTTTCTGCATCAGGCTTGTATGCAAACCATGCTTATATGCACCACTGATATTTTTGCCAGGCTTTTATGCCAGGCTTCTACGCGCAACCTGCGTAGATCTACCACTGACTACCGGTATGGCGGCAGTTTTACTATGCACCGTACATAGCGCGTTCACTCTTGAGTCTTGACCCACCCGATCCGCGCTTGCATAGAAGCCAGGCTTCTACGCGCGACAGGCTTATATGCATTTGACCACTTTGATTTTCAGGCTTCTATCCGCGATGTGCTTGTATGCAAACCCGGCTTTTATCCGCGACTTTACGGTAATATGGATACGAGTTAAGAGTAACTCTCCATCACTGCAACTGGATACTATATACGTCGAATGTCTCAGTACTCTTGTCAGTTTTGTGCCTAGTTATTGCACTTTCTGACTGTATATAGATCCAGTTACAGTGATGGAGAGTTACTCTTAACTCGTATCCATTATGTCCTTTTCCTTTCTACGTTTATCATTATGGACCTTTTAATCAAATAGGAATTACCTTAAAAAAATATTTAAAAAAGCGAAGTCACTAATGGATAGTTATGTCATAGGATGATAGCCAGCTCCTGTTGACCTGCCGTATGAGAAGTAATGATGTATCTCAATCCAGTACCATTGCCCTTCCTTATCCCCTATCGAGTACCTCTTTGTATGCTTCCAGCAAGGGTACTGAGTGAGTCAGTAGAGTCCCTACTTCTATTGTTCAGACAACAATGAGCAGAGCATTGCAGACATTTTCTACAAGATTAAAATTTGCTTGGGATACAGTGTACATAACCATGATCATTGTTTAGTATGGCTTCAGTCAATAGGTATAATACAGTGCAACATCTTCACTATACATACCAATTAGCAGAGATCAGATCCACAACTTGCAGGGCACGTTTCTACAGGCCCTTGCGATCTCAACAATGTTCTTAAAAAGCAGTGAACATTGCTATACCATTGCGACCAATGATGCAGCTATGCTTGTGCATATGTGCGTTTGCGCATGTGTGTGTGAGTGTGTGTGTGTGTTTGTGTGGTCTGTGTATGTGTGGGTTTGTGGGTTTGTGTGTGTGTGTATGTGTGTGTGTGTATGTATGTGTGTATGTGTGTGTATGTGTGTATGTATGTGTGTGTGTGTGTGTGTGTGTGTGTGTGTGTGTGTGTGTGTGTGTGTGTGTGTGTGTGTGTGTGTGTGTGCCAGCTAGTCCGGTTCGTGGGCACACTTATGCCTGATTGTGCTGGGTCTGTTGCCAATGGTCTCAGCTGCTTGAAGGTGTAATGTTGTACCTGCCACCTTTGTTGGTTCCAGGGTTCATATACTTCTTCCGTATACAAAAACTTCGTGACTTTTTTTTTTGAAAGCTGCGCACAGCTCTGGAATTGTTCCGTTTGACTTGGAATAACACTCGTGGCATTGTCTAACCTGTTTACAAGCTATATACAAAGAAAAAAAGCAACTCAGACGAATGAGATTGTGTTTTTCAGAGTCTTCGTCGCTCGTGTCATTGTCACCTGACGATACTGACTCCGCATCGCCAACAGTCGCTGCTTTCGCTCGCATTTCGTTCAGATTCTTGTCAGCTACAGTGATGATCCGACGCTGGACTTTGTCCTCTTCATCTCCAGAGCTGTGTACGAATCGGTGTCGACTATTCAATCGTTCCAAACCGCAACCTCCATTATGCCGTGAAACGAGTCGTACAAGCACATCCACACGCTTCGCATTTTCTCGCCAGGATAATTCTCCCAGCATTCTACAATGGCTTTGAGGAGGTCCCTGCGATTCCCCTTGGCGACAAAAGGAGACGTCTGACTGGAGAGAGGAGAAGAAAGCTAGGCCGTCAACATTCTGATCCGAAGTCTGCGCTGGTTGCACGACGACTGAAATGTTTCATCTTGCCGTGCGAGCATGACTGCCGTGGAGAATCTGTTCGGGATCAACCAAACTTACCTCGACATGAATGTGGGTTGTCGATGACAGCCTTTGGCGCGGTTCGTTGAGCAGGTTCTTGCTTAAAACACTGTTAAAAAATTCACGAAGTTTTTGTATACGGAGGAATTTTTTTCTATTTGAAGTATAGATAAGTCTCGTTATAAGATAACTTTTTCGATGGCACAGAGATTATCTACTAACGAGGGAGGACCTGTACATATCTGTTAACCATGGACTGCTTCTGGCTAGATTAACTCTTGTGTAATCAATGGTGCTAGTGAAGCCTATATCAGATCCACTCTGATTTAGCGACCCACACTAGTTGCAAGTATTACCTTCACTGGGGGCAGGGGTAACTGCAGTTGGATCATGGGGCGGATATCCTGATGCCGTCAATGCTTTTTCTGCACCTTTTCCTTGCCCACTTACTGAGATGTGGTGAGCCCATAAGTGGGATCATTTTCAAGTCCACCCAGAGTTTTGGGAATTTCAGGGGGTTTCGGCCGTTGGGTGGTTCAATAGCCAATTGAGTCATCTTTCCAAGATTCCTTTCGAGTCTCTCTCCCCTCTCCCGGGGAGATCCACGTGACCTGTTTTGGCAGTGAGCAACAAGTACAAGTATGTGTGTATATGTCTGTCTGTCTGTATGTGTGTGTATGTGTATGTGTGTGTGTGTGTTCTGCGCGTGTGTGTGTGCGTGTGTGTGTGTGTGTTCTGTGTGTGTGTGCGTGTGTTCGTACGCGTGTGCGTGTGTTTGTGTGTACATGTTGTTGGGCTGGCGGTCTGTACATGTGTGGTGTGTGTGGGTGTGCACATGCCTACACTACCTATGTTGTTCTTACTAGTATGCATGGAGGTGCACGCCACTACATAGAGCATGTATGAAGGGTTACATCGATATTGCCAAGCACCTTGTCAAGTGTAAAGCCAAGGTAGACAAGACTGATTCGGTAAGTTGCACACCTCTCTGCCTGTACATTGAAGGATGACTCAATATTGACTCATGTATTAGTCAGAGATGCCAGACTTTGCCTGTACAGCAACCGTGTTTATGCTGGTGAACCACATTGGTGTCTGTTTCAGATTGGAAACTCATAACCATTAATAAAAATTTTATTACCACAAATATCGACACCCATGGATTATTACACGATGTCCGTGACATGTACGCGCTCATTTTTGAACCGATGCTGAGATTACTTGTAGAATAGAAGACAGTGTGTGGATAGTTGGTGATGGTGAGTAAAGTACTCTGGTAGGCTGTAGGGAATGTGAACCATGTTGTCAGGAACATGGGTGAAACTTACCATCCTAGCACACCATTTCATGCAAGAAGCATGATAATCATTCTGAGGTTATGGGTGGAGAGTAGGACTAGATAATTGACTGGTGTCGGTCGAGCGTAACATTGTAAATTCATTCAACCATAATGTGTATTGAGAAGTACATTTTGGAGTAGCAATGTAGCATTGTCACATGTTACCTAGTCCAGTCAGTTTCAAACACACCTGGTCTGATATCAATGCAGACATGTAGTGTGATAGATGATGTGTACATTTCAGTTCAAAGAAGTTATGTACGTAGACTATCCATGTCTTTACTTGTGTAATAGACCATTCTCAATACCAGAAAATAATGGTTTTATTTGTGTAATAGACCATTCTCAATGCCAGAAAGTAATGGTTTTATTTGTGTAATAGACCATTCTCAATGCCAGAAAGTAATGGTTTTATTTGTGTAATAGACCATTCTCAATGCCAGAAAGTAATGGTTTTATTTGTGTAATAGACCATTCTCAATGCCAGAAAGTAATGGTTTTATTTGTGTAATAGACCATTCCCAATGACAGAAAGTAATGGTTTTATTTGTGTAATAGACCATTCTCAATACCAGAAAGTAATGGTTTTATTTGTGTAATAGACCATTCTCAATGCCAGAAAGTAATGGTTTTATTTGTGTAATAGACCATTCTCAATAATAGACCATTCTCAATGTCAGAAAGTAATGGTTTTATTTGTGTAACAGACCATTCTCAATGTCAGAAAGTAGGGGTGAAAGTTGGCACTGAGATCCCGAGTTCGAGTACTCTGATTTTCTCCGATCGAATATTCGAGTATTCGAGTATTTTTCATCTCCTAAAAATTGCACACCAAGGGCTTTAAAATAACATGATACAACCCTGATTGAACCGAGTAGCAGTCATTTTACTCGGGTATATTGGTTGGTGGGTCATTTGGGCTCTCTCTACTCGTGAACAAATGTTCACCACACAGCCTGCACATCACCATCTGCCGACTGCTGCCCTGAAACTGCAGATTTCTGTAGTAAATGCATGTACCATGTATGAACGAGTACTCTGATTTATTTCGAGTACGATTATTTTTGAAAAAACCGAGCGAGTACTCGAGTACTCGGTATAATTGTTTCACCCCTACCAGAAAGTAATGGTTTTATTTGTGTAATAGACCATTCTCAATACCAGAAAGTAATGGTTTTATTTGTGTAATAGACCATTCTCAATACCAGAAAGTAATGGTTTTATTTGTGTAATAGACCATTCCCGTATGTCACGTGATTGTCGCCTTGGAGTTGACCAATGACAGATGAAACAGCGCGGGCTGGAAAGCGCGGTCCTGCCTGCTCAAAGGTGATGGAACTGAATCACTGCCCGTCGTCAAGTGACGACGGGCAGGAACGGATTCCACAGCCAATGAACGCAGTGGATTCCGTTCCTGAATCCGTTCCTGCCCGTCGTCACTTGACGACGGGCAGGAACGGATTCAGGAACGGAATCCACTGCGTTCATTGGCTCGAACTTGGCGCGTGTTTCGTACATACAAGGACAACTGAAACGAAAGTGAAAGAGCGACTTGCGCAGCAAAAGATGATTTGATTTGAATCTTTTCCCACAGCGGGCTTTTTCACCGAAGGTCGAAAATCGCTGCAACTGGGCCATATTATGTAGATCTACGACTCGTAGACTTCTGCCACTGGCCTGCCATTCAAGGCTGCTACCTTCCGCAAAGTAACAGTTCCGGCCACATTTGGTGGATGGATGGACTGCGTGTCGAAGAACACGGCAAATCTGCTGCAAAAGCAGAACGTCGCACGCCAATTCCGTGGTAACTGTCATTTGACATGGTAGAGAATGCTTTTTCAGCCCCCTTTCTGCCGAAATATGCTCGACCCCCCAAACAGGCATTTTCTGCCGAAAATTCTGCCGGCATTATCCGCCAAGCCCTAATGAGCTCCTCCGAAAAGTTGAGGGAGAGACTGAAACTTGTATTGCGGAGTCGCTCGCGAAGGAGATCTTGGACGAGCCGGATGAGCCTCAACCAAAGCGCGCAATGCTCAGCAACCTGCAGGATCCGCGCAATTTGCCGAGGTTTCCGATCAAGACGTGGGAAAAATTAGTAGGAACAGAACAGCCAGAATGCCCGATGCCCAGTAGACAATGTCAATGGCACCGCGAGAAAAAAAGCACTATGGTGCAGTACAGTACGATCGGGCGCCGAAGAACGCAGGGGCTCGAGCGCAGCCTAGGAAAGTTCTTAAATTTTTGATTCTAGCCAGACCGTTCTTATTAACACGCGCGTGGCGAGTCGAGTGACGTCATGACGTTTGTCATGTACATGTACATGTACATATACATGTAGTGCAATGTAGTACTTCTAAACTAGTGGGTGTCGTAAATGGGAATGACTGTACATGTAGCAGTTACTGTTTACACGTGTACATGACATGTAGACCTACTTACCTTCCATACATATACATGTACAATGTAGATCTACGTACAATGACTTATGTACAGTAGATCTAGTGTTCTTAAATCTGATAATTCTAGCCTGGACTGTTCTTAAATTTTGCCGGTTTTCCAGCCTGGGTGTTCTTCGGCGAGGTGTTCTTCGGCACCCGATCTTACTGTATGGACTACTACAAAAAAACTGTACCAGAAAACAATCACAAAACACAATGCAGGTGTGTCTGTCATGTATCTCTTTATTTGGCTTGGGTGCACACGGGAAACACGTTCCAGTCACTCATACTCGGCCAGTACCGCTGTTCATCCAGCCCTTGCCGCTATCGCGGCGTGGGCTGGATTCCGCGGTACTGCCCTCATACTCGTGCAGGAACCTGTACTTCTCAATACCAGAAAGTAATGGTTTTATTTGTGTAATAGACCATTCTCAATGCCAGAAAGTAATGGTTTTATTTGTGTAATAGACCATTCTCAATACCAGAAAGTAATGGTTTTATTTGTGTAATAGACCATTCTCAATACCAGAAATTAATGGTTTTATTTGTGTAATAGACCATTCTCAATGCCAGAAAGTAATGGTTTTATTTGTGTAATAGACCATTCTCAATGCCAGAAAGTAATGGTTTTATTTGTGTAATAGACCATTCTCAATGCCAGAAAGTAATGGTTTTATTTGGTAGTAGCAAGGTACATTCCCTAAGTGCCATTTTTCCATTGCAGGATTTTTGAGTGAGTGTGTGTGTGTGTGTGTGTGTGTGTGTGCGCGCGCGCGCATGCGTGTGTGTGTGTTTAGAAGCCACTGTCGTGTATCGTGAGATGCTAATGTGTTCAATTGTTTTTTCCAGACCTACCTCAGAGGAACATTGCCAATTGAGCAATCAGAGTAGCCTACATTAGAATCCCGTGACTCGCAGTAGATTGCGCATCATATTATATAAGAAACAGACTGGAGATTTAGTGAGTGCACCGGTGAGCGTTCAACACTAGTGCATATACATGTACTTCCTCCGCGTCATTAAAACTGTCACTTCCCACAGCGATTTTTCCAAATTGTTTTCTACACTCGAAAGGCAAAGAAATCAGCTAGAAATTGAGGCAGAGCATTGTCAATGGACCAATCTTTAGTTTATGGCCTCCCGCTTCGCTGCACTGGCAGCTCAGGTCGACGTCTTCATCAGAGTTTGAGACAGACCATTCAGCACTCAACAATACGCTGAGCAAGACGCACGTTCAAATTCAAGTCAAGAGACTTCGTTTTCAAGCGATCCATGCCTCCAGGTTGCAGGCGATGAAGACAAGCTAGCATTTTTTTAAGTACACTGTAACGGCCTTCCAGCGGGATAGGGTAAGCTGTTCCGTACCTTCTTTCCTCGGCAAGAGCTTTGCTGATTTTGTTGGTGTTTTCAGACCTGCTACCTTCGCAGCAACATGCGCCACAAGTACCACATTTTAGGAATTTGAGAACACTTTGTTCTTGCCATTGTCAACCTCAGCATTTCATATTCAGGAGAGATACCAGGAGTCTTACACTCGAGCTTGCAGCTTTGATAAATGCCCACGCGAACGATGTGGGACGGTACGAACTCCAGAAAAACGATATGCGCCCTGGGGCGGACTAGTGCGAAGCGCGATGAATTTGCTTGGTGCGGAAGAGAGCTCCGACAAAGTCCGAGACCACCACGGCTTCAGTAACAAGTAGACATTGCGCAGGAAGGGTCGCACCAATGTTCGAACACAGAAAACAGAGATTCCGACTATCTGACTAAGATGAGCCAAGTCACAAACATAGCGATGTGCGAAGTGACAATTTTAATGCAGCGGAGGAAGTATGTAGCAGTACTCAATGCTTGTAATCTTGACAATCAACGAGTCATAGTGCTAGTATAGTGTAGACCAGGTAGTCGTGGCTTTTATTCGAGAGTTGAGACTCCCCGGTGTAGTCATTACAATCATAGGCATACTCACGGCTCTACTGTCTATCCATGTCCGTAGTTTGGCGAAGCTAGGGACCCGGTAACCTGCTAGCCACACATGCGTCAATCTATGCCATCATGGTGTGGGGTTTTGACCGTTGCGCAGTGTCATGTTGAAGGAAAAAGGCCGAAAAGCATGTTTCGCAATTGCAATTTTTCGCACCGCGAGGAGCTGAGTGTTGTCTGGGACTGTAGATGGTGGCCCATGAGAAGCTATGCTGGGTTGAACCTGCATTCGAGGGATGTTGAGCAATAGCTTAGCAGCGCGCCATAAACAGTGATAAAGGTGAGACGCTTTTACTAGTAGCGACTTGACTGACTCTGACCGTACGCTCGGCGAGGTCATTGCCCTGCGGATGCAGCGGACTGCTCGTGTGGTGATGTATGCCGTACTGCTGCAGGTAGGTTGCAAGCTGTACGCTCTGGACAGTGGGCCATGGTCGGAGACAAACGTCTCAAGGAAAACGTGGGTTGCGAAGATGGACTACAACTCGTTGATAACAGGCTTAGGCAGCGATCACACCGAGCTCGATTCAGCCATTCAGCCGAAAAAGCGTTTGTTTACGCTTGTTTGATTACCATGGAAATGGCTGAAAATGTCCTGCAAGCGACTTTCAGCCGTGGCTGACTCGCAGCCGTTTTTTCAGCTTGTTTCAGCCACAGCTTGTACAAGCGGCTGAAAGCCGAAATTCAAAAATTATTTTGAGTGCGCTTGGGACACACCATTCATGTAGACTTGTAGTGAACACGAGGCGGCGAACTGATATCGATGTTCTTTCTTGTTTCCGTGCTACATGTATGCCTTCACCTTGGCTTTGGTTTTGACAGTGTCTGTCTATCTAATAGTTCAGTTTGATTTTCTCCGATCACCATGGATTCCTGGATTGCCGGTTCCTCTAGAGCGTAGAATGTTGGAGCTGTGGTTCGAGGCCAAGACAAGGCACCAAACTCACGACTGAATTCATGAAGAAAGGTACGAAGAAGAGAGTGGATTGCGACGGAATTGAAGAACAGCAACCGGCGGAGCAGAAAGCTCCAAATAAGGAAACCACGTCACCCGAATCATCGCGTCCATGCGCACCGAACAAATAAAAAGAGCAAGAAGTCGCAATTCAGGATCCGGGCTTCTTTTGCTTCTTGTTGTTGTTCTTGATTTTTACTTCTTCATCAAAACTGAACACAAATTGTAGATCGCCACTGTTCTGCTTTCCGATCTCTCGCGAACGTTGGTGTGTTTCGAGATATTCAAAATTTTACGGGCAAAAAAACAAGCCATTCAAGCTTCGCACCAGGTAGTTTGGGAGTCGAATTGCATGAAGTCGGCTGCAACATTCTGCCATGGCAGGTCGGGAAGAGTGTTAGGACGGAGCGCCTAAACATTCGGGCTATGAATGTTGAATACACGGTTTGCAGGATGCGATGAAATTGGCCAGCTGAACACTCAATCCTGGCCAACACACTGACTGCTTGGCACGGGCACGGTGTCGCTGACCTGCACATTGATACTTGTTTGATATCTATTTATTTGTACCTTTGCAGCACTGCACAGTTTGTACGAGGACTTGGAGATTATGCAGTGCATGTCTACAGCTTATTTGAATGCGTGCCTGCTGCGCAGTACTAGTCCCTTGTATAGTAGTACGCTAGTTGTAGTGCGGGTTAGCATACAGGTGTGAACGCTACGCACTTTTCAGGCAAGCTACTTTTCTGCATTCAGTACATGTACTTGCTTTCATGCACGTGTCGCTGGCATACGCGATACGGGCCGGGTTTGTGTATTGGTTTGAACCATGTGGTTCTTCTTTTCAGTTCAGTTGTTTTTTGTTGCTCCGCGAGTTGTTGCTTTGGTTGGAGACAAAGATGGCTTTCCGTTTCAGTAATATAATGTAATGTAACTATAACTGATAGTATACTGTTGAGTGTTGGGATGCGTTGGGACCCCGACACCAATATTTGGCGACCACCCAGTAAAATTTGAATCGTGCATCGTAGCGTGCTGGCTTAGCATGGCCGAAGCCGAAGGAAAATCGCCTGGTGCTGGTGGAAGCGCTGAGGCTTTTGGATGGATGAACTTGGAGACGAGTTACCTAAAGCTTGGCAAGGATTACGGGTATTCTGGCGAGGCACTGGTCTCTTTCGTGGAGCGCAAGCTCACCGAAGCAACCGATAGGGACCAGAGAGCACAAGACCGTGCAGAACGAATCGCTGAGAAGGAGCTGGACAGTAAGAAGGAGATAGAAAAACTCCAGGCCGCGAGTGGTAGTGGCAGTAACGACGCGCAGAAGTGCCCCCACAAGCTGGACGTGCCAAAATACACCGACAAACAGGACATCCGGCGTTATTTGGTAACATTTGAGGCTGTTGTTCAGCAAAATGGCTTCGAAAAATCTACGTGGTTGTTTGCCCTCCGTTCGGCTGCGATGGGGACAAGGCTTGAACCGGTGCTGGATCATGTCACAACTTATGATAGCGCTAAAGTTCAAGTGACACGTAGTTTTTGCAAGACTGCCGAGAAGACGTGGTCCGAGCTCTTGTCTCTGCATCAGCAGACGGAGGACACGTTTTTCCGCTACGTAACTCATGTAGTGCAACTGGTGCAAGAGTGGGCATCGCTATCTGGAGGGCCGCAGGACCATAAGCAGAGCAGTGGGAACAGTGAGATGTTCATGGCAATCGTCCGCCAGTTTGTGCTTCAGGGATGCTCGCTTGACCTCCGTGCGTACTTACTGGAAAACAAGATCGGTGAGAAAACGTTTGAAGAGATCACGGAGCTGGGTACAGCGTATCAGGAGGCCCATGGTGTACGTTCTGGGTCCGACCAGAAACCCATGGCCTGGGAGCCCGAGGGTGCATCAGCACAGTGCTTCACGCTGTCCACTGCCGATGACGAGAACACGCTCCACAGCATGCCTGTTGCTCAGCGCCACGAGTATGCGCAAACCAATGGCCTTTGCTATCGTTGCCTGCGGACAGGGCACAGCCGGAGAATGTGTGATAGTAGTGTTAGTTGTAGCAAGTGTGGCAACAAACACCATACCCTGCTTCATGATGACAGTAGCAATGGTAGCAGTGATTTCAACAATAGCAGCGGCAGCAGCAGTGGCAGCAGCAGTGGCAGCAGCAACAGCCACAACACCTCAGCAGCTACAGGCAATGCCCTCGGCACCGCCTAGTGTTTGACAGCCGACACACTCTCCCTCTCACGTAGCGATGCAGTGTCAACTGCCACTCTGGAAGACATGGACGAGGCGCACCCTATTGAAGTGCATAGCAGCGACATTTGATCCGCTCGACTTGGTGTCACCGGCAGTATTGACAGGCAAGATCCTCCTGCAAGAGGCCTGGAAGGAACAAGGCAAGTGGGATGATCCGCTACCTTCTCCGCTCGCCCAGCGTATAGCGACAGGCAATGGTTGAACTTGTAAAACCTGCACTAGGTTTTGGTGGGGAGGATGTCGCTGACCTGCACATTGATATTTGTTTGATATTTATTTATTTGTACCTTTGCAGCACTGCACAGTTTGTACGAGGACTTGGAGATTCATGCAGTGCATGTCTACAGCTTATTTGAATGCGTGCCTGCTGCGCAGTACTAGTCCCTTGTATAGTAGTACGCGAGTTGCAGTGCGGGTTAGCATACAGGTGTGAACGCTACGCACGTTTCAGGCAAGCTACTTTTCTGCATTCTGTACTTGCTTTCATGCACGTGTCGCTGGCATACGCGATACGGGCCGGGTTTGTGTATTGGTTTGAACCATGTGGTTCTTCTTTTCAGTTCAGTTGTTTTTGGTTGCTCCGCGAGTTGTTGCTTTGGTTGGAGACAAAGATGGCTTTCCGTTTCAGTAATATAATGTAATGTAACTATAACTGATAGTATACTGTTGAGTGTTGGGATTCGTTGGGACCCCGACACCAATACACGGCACTTCGTGATGCCAAGATGGCCCGAGTTGCGTCGCTCGAGTACATCAGGCGCAAAGACTTTGGGATGACAATCTTTTGTCCATACATAAGTAGACCAAAGCACACAGTTAAGTTGTCTTCAGCATTGTGCTATAGCCGGATTGAAGGTGCCGGAACATGTTTGGGATGTGACCAACTGCCTTCGACATACTGGCGAAGTAACTTACAATCCGGATCGTTTAGCTGATGGTCTCAGATTTCTGCTAGGCGAGCATCAGAGGCCGGCATGCTGTCAACAGTGGCGGAGGCAAACTGTTCAACCTTTTCGTTGAAACTTACAGCACTTGCACAAGACGACTGTAGACCAGGAGAGTGAGAGACTGCATCAGGAATGACTAGGTGCTTCCCGGGGAGGTGTGATATCGAGAAATCAAACAGCGTCAGACCCAGGCGGAACTGTTAGTTACCTCCTCCTCCTGTACCTTTTCTAGCTGGCCTGCATGCAATCGCGTACTCACCTTTTGTCTCCTTATGTTCCGTTGGCCTGGGTAGCTACTTGCGCGCCCATAATTGCCATAGCTACCCAGGCCCTTTATCTTGCCGTTCAGACTTGATCTCTTTCTCTTTCTCACTCTTCAATAATCACCATGTAGTCGTTTCGTTCGTCCTGGTCTTAGTCTCTAATAAATGTCGTTCCACCAACCTAACTTGTTCCCGTTGCCCGTTGTCCTAATTCATACTCAACATTGGCGCCCGACCATTGCTCGGAACCCACGACCCTCGTCCTCAACCGCCACTCGCCTCGTCCATGTCCATCTCGTCTCGTCTCCAACCTCGTCTTGTCTCCAACCTCTTCTCGTCTATGTTAAGGTGGCACTCTGCCTTCGTGGGCGTACGGCACGTTGACATCCGTAATTTTGGATTGGGTAGAGATAATTACTTCAAATTTTCTACACAAGTTCTCTATGGATATCTGGTCTCGTCTCGTCCATGTCAACCTCGTCTCTTCTATGTCAACCTCGTCTCGTCCAAGTCATGCAGGTCAGCTACTTTCTTTATTTCTCTTTCTTTTTCATCCGTCCTTCGTCGTCAAATTTATTTTCGGTTTATTTTATTTTTTTGATTTTTGTAGTGTGTGTGCGCGCGGGTGTCCTTCATTAATACTAGGGGTCCGATCATGGTGAGCCACGCTCTTCTATTTATGTCGTATATTAAAGTGTAACTAGGCTGTATTAGCATTGCAGAATACTAGTAATCAGAATGCAATTCACGTTCCTCGTCAAACTCCAATAGTTATTTTTTGTGCCATGTTTTTGAAGGGGCGTTTGGACCAGTTGTTATTGGCAATGTACACACTACAAGTAGTACAGGAACGTTGACGGTTGTAATGATCTGTAGTGCATTTTTAGTACACACTTTTGTGAGGCCCGTGCGTTGTGTGTGTGTGTGTGTGTGTGTGTGTGTGTGGGTTTTTTTGTTTTTTGTTTTTCTTCTCTTCTTCCTCGGTCATTGTTTCCCTCCATTTTTCTCATCGTCTATTATTTCCCGCGTGGTCGCGGTTCTTTTTTCACTCAGGGGAGGTATGCTAGGTACCTCCTCCCGTACCTTTTCTAGCTGGCCTGCATGCACTCGCGTACTCACCTTTTGTCTCCTTATGTTCCGTTGGCCTGGGAAGCTACTTACGCGCCCATAATTGCCATAGCTACCCAGGCTCTTTATCTTGCCGTTTAGACTTGATCTCTTTCTCTTTCTCACTCTTCAATAATCACCATGTAGTCGTTTCGTTTGTCCTGGTCTTAGTCATCCCGTCTCTAATAAATGTCGTTCCACCAACCTAACTTGTTCCCGTTGTCCGTTGTCCTAATTCATACTCAACATTGGCGCCCGACCATTGCTCGGAACCCACGACCCTCGTCCCCAACCGCCACTCGTCTCGTCCATGTCCATCTTGTCTCGTCTCCAACCTCGTCTTGTCTCCAACCTCTTCTCGTGTATGTTAACCTCGTCTCGTCCATGTCAACCTCGTCTCTTCTATGTCAACCTCGTATCGTCGAAGTCATGCAGGTCAGCTACTTTCTTTATTTCTCTCTTTCTTTTTCATCCCTCCTTCGTCGTCAAATTTATTTTCGGTTTATTTTATTTTGTGATTTTTGTAGTGTGTGTGTGCACGCGGGTGTCCTTCATTAAATTAAATAGTAGGGGTCCGATCATAGTGAGCCACACTCTTCTATTTATGTAGTATATTAAAGTGTAACTAGGCTGTATTAGCCGTGCAAAATACTAGTAATCAGAATGCAATTCACGTTCCTCGTCAAACTCCAATAGTTATTTTTTGTGCCATGTTTTTGAAGGGGCGTTTGGACCAGTTGTTATTGGCAATGTACACACTATAAGTAGTACAGGAACGTTGACGGTTGTAATGATCTGTAGTGCATTTTTAGTACACACTTTTGTGAGGCCCGTGCGTTGTGTGTGTGTGTGTGTGTGTGTGTGTGGGTTTTTTTGTTTTTTGTTTTTCTTCTCTTCTTCCTCGGTCATTGTTTCCCTCCATTTTTTTCATAGTCTATTATTTCCCACGTGGTCGCGGTTCTTTTTTCACTCAGGGGAGGTATGCTAGGTACCTCCTCCTGTACCTTTTCTAGCTGGCCTGCATGCACTCGCGTACTCATCTTTTGTCTCCTTATGTTCCGTTGGCCTGGGAAGCTACTTGCGCGCCCATAATTGCCATAGCTACCCAGGCTCTTTATCTTGCCGTTCAGACTTGATCTCTTTCTCTTTCTCACTCTTCAATAATCACCATGTAGTGGTTTCGTTTGTCCTGGTCTTAGTCATCCCGTCTCTAATAAATGTCATTCCACCAACCTAACTTGTTCCCGTTGTCCGTTGTCCTAATTCATACTCAACATTGGCGCCCGACCATTGCTCGGAACCCACGACCCTCGTCCCCAACCGCCACTCGTCTCGTCCATGTCCATCTCGTCTCGTCTCCAACCTCGTCTTGTCTCCAACCTCTTCTCGTGTATGTTCACCTCGTCTCCTCCATGTCAACCTCATCTCTTCTATGTCAACCTCGTATCGTCCAAGTCATGCAGGGCAGCTACTTTCTTTATTTCTCTCTTTCTTTTTCATCCGTCCTTCGTCGTCAAATTTATTTTCGGTTTATTTTATTTTGTGATTTTTGTAGTGTGTGTGCGAGCGGGTGTCCTTCATTAATATTAGGGGTCCGATCATAGTGAGCCACACTCTTCTATTTATGTCGTATATTAAAGTGTAACTAGGCTGTATTAGCCGTGCAAAATACTAGTAATCAGAATGCAATTCACGTACCTCGTCAAACTCCAATAGTTATTTTTTGTGCCATGTTTTTGAAGGGGCGTTTGTGCCCGTTGTTATTGGCAATGTACACACTATAAATAGTACAGGAACGTTGACGGTTGTAATGATCTGTAGTGCATTTTTAGTACACACTTTTGTGAGGCCCGTGCGTTGTGTGTGTGTGGGGGGGGGTTGTTTTTTGTTTTTTCTTCTCTTCTTCCTCGGTCATTGTTTCCCTCTATTTTTCTCATCGTCTTATTATTTCCCGCGTGGTCGCGGTTCTTTTTTCACTCGGGGGAGGTATGCTAGGTACCTCCTCCTGTACCTTTTCTAGCTGGCCTGCATGCACTCGCGTACTCACCTTTTGTCTCCTTATGTTCCGTTGGCCTGGGTAGCTACTTGCGTGCCCATAATTGCCATAGCTACCCAGGCCCTTTTTCTTGCCGTTCAGACTTGATCTCATTCTCTTTCTCGCTCTCCAATAATCACCAAGTAGTCGGTTCGTTCGTCCTGGTCTTAGTCATCCCGTCTCTAATACATGTCGTTCCACCAACCTAACTTGTTCCCGTTGTCCTGTGTCCTAATTCATACTCAACAGAACCATAAGACACCAGGCAGCACATTATCAACTGCTGTCGAGCTGATCAGGGGAACAAGCGGCTGGTGGTCTGTCTCAACCACGAATTGCCTACCAGTGAGGTAATCGCTGAAGCGTTCACAAGCCCAAGTGATGACAAGAGCCTTTCTTCTCGAACGTAGCATATTTACGTCCGTAGCTGTCCTTGATCTAGACACATAGGAAACAGGCCTCCACTCGCCAGAAGGTTGCTGTTGCGAGAGGACTACACAGATGCCAAAGCCCGATACGTCTGACGATACCATGGTGGAGTGCATCGGTGAGTAGAGTGCCAAGACAGGGTCTGTTGGCAGGGTAGCGTTCAACTCTTCGAACATTGACTGTTGAGCGGGGGCCCGAGTCCAGCCGTCATCCTTCTTCAGGAGGTGACGGGGTGGCTTCGAGACGGTGGCAATCTCGGGAGAGAACTTTCCTAGTTTTTGTACGATTCTAAGAAAGCTCCGGACATCAGAGCCATTCACACATTGCGGGAAATCAGTCAAACCTTGCAACTTGTCTGGATCAGGATGAATGCCATTAGCGTTGAGGACATGGCCAAGGTACTTCACCGATGTCACCTTGAACTCACATTTGTTCAGATTCGGAGTAACCCCAAGACCACACAAGCGCTTCATCGCGCCGCCGAGGTATACGGCGTGGTCCTGACCAGTCTCGGCGAAGATGAACTCGTCATCCTTCTGGCATGTGGTTCCTGGAACGCTGTTCAGGGTACTGGTCATCTTCTTTTGGAAATGCTCTGGTGCTGAACAAATCCCAAAGTGGCAAGTGGTTGAACCTGAACCTTCCAAATGGTGTAATGAGCGTCGTAAACGGCTGCGATTCTTCCGCCAACGGCACTTGGCAGAATCACAGATGGCATCTAGCTTCGTGAAATACTTTGCTCCACTGAGCTGGGCTAGCGTGTGGTCTACACATGGTAGCGGACGGTACTCACGATGAACAAACTTGTTCAATTCGGTGAAATCCACGCAGAGACGCATAGCACCAGAAGGTTTCGGTACTACATCTAAGAGGACGCACCAGTCGGAGGCTTTCGTGACCTCATCCATTAGCGGCAATGGAACATGGCGAGGACGAGGTAGGGCAATCGGTTGTGCCTGATTAACTAGGCTTATCTTGTATGGATCCCCAGAGAATCTGGCCAGTGGCTAGAACAGTTCGGGAAGCTTGACCTTCGCAGCATTGAGCCAATCGACATGTTGTTCCACAACTTCTGCGACATTCGGGTTGACCTTCAACAGGTTCAGGCCAATGATATTGGGTCGTCCCAGCAAGGCTTGTCGGACATTTGTGACAACACACACGCCTTATACTGAGCACTCTTCACCGACTGACAAGAGTGTGCTTAGGACACCATCAACCTGAAGCTTCGTGCTACTGGCGCTGGCGAGAGTTCGCGTGCTCTTCATCACCGTGCAGCCTTCGAGTGTATTAAGCAACAATGACGGTATGACCGTTACCTTGACCCCTGTGTCATTCTTCATCATCACCGGTGTTCCATTCACGGATACGGTGGCCATCCATGGCCCATCACCGTCGACCGAACCCAAAAGATACTCTTCGGGTTCACTGGAGACAGAGGCCGTCTCCTGCTGTGTCAGCCTTGGCTTCTTGGACTAACGCACTCTAGCGAAATGACCCTCCTTTCCACAGGACCGACAAGTGGAGTTTCTCGATGGGCGTTGTGAGCGATCTTTCTCTGTACTTCCACAAAACAGAAACTTGTCTGGACTCCTCCTGGAGCTCTCATACTTAGACCATAGACCATAGCCGAAGAAAGTACTCGTAGAGATGGAGAGGAAGACTTAGATGTAGAGCCTTAGGGTTACTAGATGGAAGATGAGAGTCAGAGTATCGAAGTGTTCGGCAAGAAAGAAATACCGGGTGTCCTATAGTCAATGCGGTTCAGATGATGATGAATTGTGTTACACCGCTTTATGGCGCACACGTAGATTGTGTGAATTCAAAGTATTGGTAGCTGTAATCATTAGGAAGCACAACCCCAACCTTTCCATCCAGAAAGAAATTGTCACTTGACTTAAACTATTCACGTAGCTTTCAGACACACACACACACACACACACACACACACACACACATACACACACACACACATGCATGCACGCACCCACGTACGCACACGCACGCACACACATGCACGCGTACACACACATAACTACATTACATGCATACACACGGCACATACGCACACACGCGCACACACGCGCGCACACACACACCTTCCTTCCTTCCTCCTTCCTTCTTCCACTGCCATGACTGGTTACGTGGCCCCATAAGGGGCAGACCAGGAGACGTGTTGTACACAGGGCGGGGAACGCCAGACTCAGCGCTCGCGCGGGCTGCACGAACAGCGTTACATTTGTGCCTCACAATATCCTGTGGCCGACGAAAACTGCGCGCACAAGTGCCACAGATGAGGGGCTTCGACACAGGCTCCATGCGGAACTGGACAATAGCGTCACGGCAAGTGGCCCGCTATCCCTGTTGATCTTGGACGATGTCACCAAGCTGCTCCAGAGGAACGCTAACAGCCATCAAGTCGCACTTTGCGGAGTCCTTCCAGCGCTTATGGGGTCCATGCGGTGGACGTTTGGACGGTAACGAGCCATACAGCAGCTGACGAGGGATTCGATCCTGCATGCAGGACACGTGGCCAAGCCATCGAAGTCGGCAGACTTTGACTTTATCCGCGATCTCCTTCATATCGCCCCACATCTTGCACACCTGGAGAGAGGAGATGTGCTCCTCTATCTGCGAGCCACGATAGACCTTCAGGATGGAACGCACGCACTGCAGATGAAAGGATTCCAGGCGACGGACATCACGCTGCCTAACGGTCCAACTCTCAGAGCGATAAAGAAGGACGGCCAGGACAGTCAACGCCCTAAATGGCCATGTTAATAAAGCGCACACACACACACACACGCACGCACACATGTACCCGTACACACACATACACACATGAACACATGCATACACCTTGAACCTTGAACCTTGAACGCCCATTGCCATAGCAATGATAGCGATGGCGTCCTCACACTGAGATTCTAGACCCGAAATCTGCAGGATGGCGCATGCCGCTTGAAGTCACCAGGACGACGGAACACTCTGTCACAGCGGTAGTTGGGGCACGGGATGTCTGGGGCTTCCTCACACTGAGGTTCTAGACCCGAAATCTGCAGTATGGCGCATGCCGCTTGAAGTCACCAGGACGACGGAACACTCTGTCACAGCGGTAGTTGGGGCACAGGATGTCTGGGGCTTCCTTCTCGACCCTCTGTCGACAATACTGAAACCAGACGGATCTCTCCTGCGCTGTGTCATACCAGTCCGCTTCAGACTAACCGATGACAGTAAAGTCCGTGGACACAACATCCCGCCAGCGCATCTTGGGACCATGTTGCGGGCGTTTGCAGGGCAGTTCGCCGACCAGCATCTACTTGGGCAGCCGGGTCTCCTTCATCCGTGCAACGTGACCAAGCCACCGCAAGCGGTGCTTCCTGATCACATCGACCATATTGACGTCCACCCCTGTCAGCTCGCTCAGCGATGCCGACGCCAATCTCTCCTCCCATTGCTCACGACGAGAGATACCGAGAATTGTGAGAATACACTGATGGTGAAAGGTGTTGAGTCGGCGAATATGACCCGCTATGATGGGCCATGTCTCCGCGCCGTAGAGAAGAGCAGGAAGGACAATAGCACGATACACCAGCCGCTTGGTGTGGACCGAGAGAAGTACGCACTGAAATATCGGAGACCTGAGCACGCCGAACAGCCGGGACGCCTGCGCCAAACGAGCAGCGAAGTCCGCATCCACCGTTCTGTCCGCAGAGAGCACGCTGCCAAGGTACCGGAACCCGTCCACCATGTCAATCCTGCTGTCACCACCAAGTTGAACGGGTACAACTGATGTTGGTTGACCCACAGCCATGCCCTTCGTCTTTCTAATGCTGACGGTCAGTCCCATACGCACACGCATAAATACCCAGCCCCCCCCCACACACACACCACACGTGCGCGCGCGCGCACACACACACACACACACACACACACACACACACATTAACACACACACACACATACACACACTCAGACTCAGACTCAGGCATGCCCGTCGCAGTAGCGATGATAGCGAACAGCTATGTTAGACATAGCAACTTGTGCTGGGATTGCACCATTCAATTTATATAATTATTAGTAGTATTCATGGCTAGTTATCATTGTTGAGACGTATTTCCCTGATGAAGGCCTCATGAAAACTGGTTGAGAAAATCTAGAACTCCAAAAACGAGAGAGCTTGGAAGCTCAGGGCCCTGCGCTATGCTTTTTTGCCTAGCTCATCATGCATGTTATTAGAACTGATGGAATTGTTTTTTTCCATTGATTGGCTACATCAAACTTTCTCTTTGCACTCGAGGGTAGTACGACACCGTCTACCACCTTGATTTACCTAGACAAAAAAGCATAGGGAAGTTATAACTTTTTCATTTCTCCTTTATTTTTTAAGACATAACCTGGGATTCGAACCCACACTATCGCCCTGCATGCATTTCCCCGATACTCTTCGCTTACATACTCATTCTTCCAAGTTGCTTCATATTATGATCTTGCATTTGAACGCCCTATTTGAATATTGTGGCCAGCTGTCTTTGATGGTCCGGTACGGGACAGGTACGGGATAGCGCCAGGCATCTTTTCCGTTTGCCGTTCTTCAGCCACAGCTCTCGCCTTCATCTCTGGTGCGGGTGTAATCTACTGACTTTGTACATGCGTTATAATAGACCAATCCCTTTGTCTGGGTTCGTGAAAAGGGCCACGTGTGCAAGTCAGCTCGTGTGAAGTGCATGGTGTTTTGTATTTAGTTGGTATGTGGCAGCTTATGGGACAAAGAGATTTTTGATCCCCGAGCTTGTGTATGTAAATAATGTTTTACGTCGAGTATGACAGCTACAATGCCCAACAATACCACAACGAACTGATCGGCTACATCATTGCATTGCAAAAAATCTGTCTGTTCGAATTACATGCATGATGAGCTAGCCAAAAAAAGCATAGCATAGGGCCCTGCGCGAAAGAAATAGCCTTTCTCTTTGCATTCGAGAGTAATACGACACCATCTACCACCTTGATGACCTAGGCAAAACATGGATAGGGATGTTATAAATAATGTATTGTTCATTTCTCCATTTTTTTCCAAGACATAACCTAGGATTAGAACCCGCACTATCGCCCTCCATGCATTCCCCGATACACTTCACATACATACTCATTCTTCCAAGTTGCTTCACGTTCTGATCTTGCATTTGAAAGCCCTATTTGAATATTGTGGCCGGCTGTCTTTCGTGGTACGGTACGTACGGGACAGGTACAGGATAGCGCCAGGCATGCCGATGGCACAAACAAACAAACAAACAAACACAGAATTAAAGCTGTGTGGACTTTGCATAGCTACGGGAATTAATGTTCTATTTCGTCTTTGATAAGTGCAATGTCCGCCTCGCTAATTCTGCTTATGACCACATAAATGTTCATTCAGAGGCATGCATAATACACTATCATTAGAAACCCGCGTGGACCCAGTTACAAGCTCACTCAGCACCAAAACTGCACACTGGTCTGAAAAATAATAAATACCTTCTGGCTAACAAAGCAATATCAAGCAACTGTGGCTGCCTTATAAAAAAACAATTCTAAATACTGGCCTCCAAGCTCTTACCGCCTGAATTTCTCCATATGCTGGACCCCTTCATACACTGGCATACAAAAGTTAGTAACTTTGTCAGTAACTGCTACTGACTGTAACTGTTAACTGTAAAGTCAGTAACTGTTACTGACTAGGCTCCCCCCCCCCCTCCCTGCATATACTCACTAGCAAACAACTATATCATCACATCTGTGGTAAAAGCAGAGGCATGTACAAATGCTACCAAGAGAAGCAGGCTTGTAACCTTTTACCAACTGACTTAGGATCAAGCCTGCATTCTTGGAAATCTTGGGGACAAAGCATAGGTCATTATCTCCAGGGAATTGTCTTTTCTTTTGGCCAGTCCCCTGCCCGGTGTTGAGACATGCATTGGGGTTTTCCAGTACTTGCTGGCAAACAACTTGTCAACTGACTTAACTTAATATTCATATAGTATTCAGGTTCTTTAGGAATTATGATACTATTGTATTATTGATTCACAGGCAATATGAAAAGGAAACCATTTTTTAATGTGGCATCAGCAGACCCCAGCTGTAAGAGGTACTGCGCGGGCGCGTACATGTTGCGGTACACGTAACTTGTGTACACGTTATGTAAGGGTTACACGTGCTCAAGAGAAACGCATAATACATAGCATGACCCGACAAGTACCACAGCTGTCACTATTGTGCTAACTTTTACACGTTATGACTAATCAGAATCATGCTTATAATTCTTAGAGCTGGGTAACTACAGATAACATGTAAAACTTTAGTCACAGTAGGTTATACATCATAATTGTGTAAGATACACACTGTAGATAGATAACACATGCGAATGTCTTGTTTTGTCTTTACCTGCACACAGCGCGGTTTCCTTCCTGTTCATCACGCTGCTTGGAAAGGACATCTGGACGTGGTCAAGTATCTAGTAGATCTCCAACCCGACACGGTCTCCGTAAAGAACAAAGTGAGTCAAGCAGTCTCTGTCACTGTATTGGTCCTGATTACACACTCCAAGAGTGTGCACATTTGACAAATGACAAACTACATGGTACATTCCCTATATCATGCAGGTCACTTTTCCATTGCAGAAATATTATGTATGTGTTTGTGTTTGTGTTTCGAAGGCACTGTCATTCATAGCGAGGTGCTACTGTGTTGCATTAGATTTTCTGGTAGTAGCTAGGAGGAACATTTCCAGCTGATCAATCAGAGTAGTCTATATTAGGATCCCTTGACTGACAGTAGATTGTACATCATACTGGTATGTAAGATACAGACTGCAGGTAGCTAATACATATGAAGGTATGATCTTGTGTGTCTTTTCCTGCACACAGGACGGTGACCTTCCCATTCATTTTGCTGCTGTGAATGGACGCCTGGAAGTCGTCAAGTATCTACTAGATCTCCAACCCTACACAGTTTCCGTGAAGAACAAAGTGAGTCAAATATTCTCTGGCGGTGTAATTATTATGGGTGTATAACGCAAGAGTGTGCAACTTTGGCCAATGACTGACTAGAATCTAGATTCCCTACATCAGCCCGCATCGAAAAAGTCCTTAGTTTCGTGTAACCCAACCAACCTCTGTTTTGAGCACAGACCGATACTTCTTTGTTGTATGCACTCATGTATGTGTACATCATACGCATGTGGATATACATGTACGTGCTCGCACTTCAAGTTGTGCCAAAGCCAAGGCTCTTTCTTCCTGCTCCAGGTTATGCTCTGGCCGGCTAGACATTTCGGTCCTCTGTTTCGAGTAGACTCGATTGAGTCGGATTTGTTGCATGGTGGTTCTATTTGCCAAACGTAACGTTTTCGACACTGACATATTTTAGTCTAGAGATTTTAATGTCAAAAACGTTTCCGTCACTATGCTGAGTGCGGCTGGACCATCGTCAACAGCTGCATTGTTCAAGTTACGTACCCGGGGCAATTTGTTGGACACTCTTCATTCAGAAGATGTCACTCGCTTCAAAGTGGTGTTTACTTCTGAAACCGGGTCATGCCGCAAGGGTGCTGGCAGGAGTGACAATGAAGGACTTCAATTGGAGTTCGGATGCCGATTCTTTTTCTTTGGGTTGGAGCAACAGGAAGATGTAGTTCCTGGCCCGCGACGGTTGCTGAACGATGTGTTGATGCCCAACGTCTCGGAGATCTGCTGTGCGCGGTGTCTTAGTTTAGGACCAGTTTGACTGTTCTTTTTTACTCTCTTTCTCACTCCTGTGTGCAGCCACACCATATATTCTCACACCCCTAACACACCTCACTCACACGCACCTCTCCCCCCACACACACACATACCCAGACACACACACACACACACACACCTGTCCTGTCCTGTAGAGTCACTGCCGCAAAAGGGTCACGTGATCCCATCACTGGGAAACTTGAGAAAAGAGAGAGAGGACACGACGCTCGATGACGCTCCAGGTGCACGGGTAGTCGCATCCGCTTGCCGCATATGCACACGTGCTGGAAGGCTGAGCGCTCCTCTGCTGTTGGTCTATGCGCCACCCTTGAACAGCGATGCCTTCCCCGTCCCCGGACACCGCGAAAGCAGCGACCACACCCGTCACAATGCGCGGCACAACATCCCCCCGCCGGTGCCGACGTTCCGGTAGTTCCAGGTGGCACTGCGGCATCCACCGTTGAGGCACACACATGCCGGACCAAGCCACCGCGGCTTCTCAGCCACCGCCCACACCGCCCGCACTGACTGGCGCCCCGCTGCTCAGACACAGGCCGCGCACGCTCCTCCAGACACTTATGCCGAGCCATATCTCCTTTCCGTGCAAAATCCCGTCCGCATACCGTACATACCACTTGGGGCGGAGGCTCAGGCACATTGTCAGGCTCTTGGTAGGTGCTGCGCCACTCCGCGCGAGACTCACATGCAACATCATACCATGATGCCTCCACGCCACGGGCACGTAGATCCCGGACAGCACAGTCCTTCCATCTGCGGCGTGGGCCATGTGCTGGGCGACGCTGCAAGAAGGAGCCAAACAGTACCTGTTTTGGGATGCGGTTGTCCGGCATCCACGCCACATGCCCCAACCACTCCAACCGCCGATGTGCAATTTTGTCTTTAATCGTCTCGGAGTCTCCCCAGCGCACCAGCAGTTCTTCGTTGGTGATGTGTTCGTCCCACATCCGGCTTCGAGAGACCCCGAGGATGGATCGGATGCACCTCATGCTGAAGGTTGAGAGCTTCTGCAGGTCATGCTGAAGGGGCGTCCAGCACTCAGAGCCATACAACAGCAGGGACAGAACGCAAGCATTGAATACGCACCGCTTGGTGTGCATCAGCAGATGTGGATTGGAGAATACAGACCTCCGAAGAGCACCGCAGGCCCTGGAGGCTTGGGCAATCCTTGCGGCGATGTCCCGGGACGAACGGCAACCGCTGTCCACTACAGAACCGAGGTATTTGAAATGCGGTACGCATTCCACCTCCGCTTGACCAAGTTGGAGGGGAGCGCGGTCAGTAGGCGTGATGCCGGGGCCAACAACTACAAACTGAGTCTTCGTTGCACTGATGGTCAAGCCGAATCCCGACGCCACCTCGTGAAGACAGCACAATGCTGCCCCCGCTCCAGACCGAGTCGTAGCGAATAGACAAGAGTCGTCAGCAAACTGGGAATCTGTTAGGCAATGGTGTTGGTCGTCACGGCGGGGTTTACGGTATAAATCGCTGCTGTATGCTGAGCGGAGCTCGAAGCCAACCCCGTCAACTCTCCTGACGCGGTGTTGCCACTGGGTCATCACGGCCCACGTAAAGATAAAGGACCGGCGCCATAGAGCACCCCTGGCGAAGACCATTGCCAATGCTGAATGGGTCTGATAATATGTTGTTGAACTGCACCGATGCTGACATGGGGTCGTGGAACGACCGGATGATGTTGATAAGCTTTTCTGGTACTCCCGCACGGCCGAGGACCTGCCACAGACACCCCTGGGCACTGAATCATAGGCCTTCTTCAGGTCGATAAACACAAAAAATCCCTTGGCCTGATGTTCGATTGACTTTTCCATGAGCTGTCGGACGGTGAAGATCATGTCAGAGAAGCCACGCCCTCGCCGGAACCCGCACTGGGACTCAGGGAGAAATTTCTCTGCGAATACCTGCAGCCTTCTCTGAAGGACACTCGCCAAGACCTTGCCGACCACATCCAACAACGCAATGCCCCGCCAATTGTCGCACTGCGACAAATCTCCCTTCTTTGGAATGGGGATGAGGGTAGCATCCGCCCACTCCCGCGGAACGCAGCCATCTCGCCACACATCTCCAAACAGCTCCATGAGCTTGTTGTTGAGCTCCTTGCCACCGAACTTTAGCAACTCTGGCTGTATCCTCGATGAACCAGCAGCGGTGCCATTGCGAAGTCGAGAAATGGCCTTGGAGATCTCATGCATGGTTGGTGGTTCTTCAAGGCTCGATACTACAGGTCGCTGCTCAACGCAAGCCATGATATCGGGGTTGTACGAGCTCTCTGGGTTCCGGACAGTTGTGAAATGCCTCTGGAACCACTTGCATTGATCCTCAGTCGACTGGCACAGGTTTCCATTCTCGTCCTTAATGGCGGAAGTCTTGCACGGAGTTAATCCCTCACATGCAGCGTGGATAGCATGAACGCATTTCCAGACGACTGCCCCGTTGAAGCGCGCCTCTGTCGCCTCCTGTGCCTTATTCAAAATCCAAGCCTCTTTGGCATTTACAACGGCTGCGCGCGCCTGCGATCGAGCAGCCCCGAAGCTGGCCCAATACGTGTCGCCCCTCTGCTGACCGTGGGCAAGCCACTCCGCGTAGCACTCATTGCGGGCGCGCAGAAGGGGCTGTATGGTTGCAGAGTTGTCATTATACCAGTCGGCCTGACGGCGTTCGCTCGGGCCCAATACATCAGCGGCTGCGGCAACCGCGGTATTGCGCACATGGGTCCACTTCTCCCCAACGCTACCATCGCTGCTCCAGCAATCTCGCAATCCAGCAGATAAAGCGGCACGATACTTGTCCGCGGTGGTCACGCAGCGCGGGGGGGGGGGGGGGGCGACGTCCCACATCGTTGACGTCTTGTAACGTGGATGCGCAGGAATCCGATTGATCATGCTCGGCCACCGCCTTACTCCGCAGCTTGCCGACATTAAATCGGCGCCCCCGGCTCGCTCCACATCGGGCAACCCCCACCAGGCGATGCGGGAACTCAAAGACTATACAAAGCAGCTGGTGGTCACTGCCACACTCAGCACCGCGAACAACGCGCACGTCCCTGCAAAATCGCCGATGATCCTGACGCATCAAGATATAGTCGATGCAGTGCCACTGCAGAGAGCCGGGGTGCTGCCACGTCCGCTTGAAGATATCCCGCTTGGGGAACCAGGTGTTGCAGATCCACAAATTATGTATTGCTGCAAACGACAGTAGCTCATCTCCAGAGGAATTCAACTGTCCAAAACCATGCAAGCCGCGCACACCACTCCAGCCATCGTCAGCTGTTCCTGAACCCACACGGGCGTTGAAGTCTCCAAGCAGAATACAGCAGTCCCTGTCAGGAACGCCAGCTATTACCTCCTGCAACTGTTCGTAAAACTGATTTTTACTGGCACGCGGAGCTGCATAAGTCGGAGCATGCGCACTGACTACCGTCACCCATGCAACTTCTCCCCCACGCAGGGCGAATTTGAGACGTGCAGTGACAAGACGAGGGCCCACAGCCCGCCAGACCGAACCACCATTCTTCCACGCGTCTGTTGCAAATTTATTGAGTGCCATGGCGACTCCTTCTCCTCGTCTGTTGCCCGGAGCTCCATCGCCAGGCACGGGGCGACCCGAACACAAGATAGTAAAACCGTCAACGACATAAATGTCATCGCCGAACCAGTGTGTCTCCTGCAATCCAGCCGCCGCCACGCTCAACCTGCGCAGCTCGGCAGCAACACGACGACATTTCTTGTCCTCTGCTACTCGGCCAGAAACGCTCGCCGTAGCTACGCCGCCACTCCTTTCCACAAGGGAGCGAACATTCCACGACCCAAACGTCAAGCAGCGCCGTCCCTCTCTCCCACTCTTCTCCCTCTCCTTGACGTACTTCATAGCTTTTCGGAGCTGGATGGAGATATTCCACTCGGGGGCTCGTCACACCACCGTGAGTGGCGACTTCGGGCGCAGCAAGAGGTGGCGGTATCAAAAAAACTCGCCTCGTCAACCTGCTACGTGGCTCCCGTCGACGGCAGCTCACTGTCTACGTACTGGCCCTGGAGACAACCCTCAAGGGGTCGCTCCAGGCCTCTCTTTCGCCCAAAAGTACTCGAAAAACAAGAAAAAGTCAGGAGCAGAAAAATTTCAAACTGCCTCCTTGGGCAGCTCACACACACACACACACACACACACACACACACACACACACACACACACACACACACACACACACACACACACACACACACACACACACACACACACACACACACACACACACACACACACACACACACACACACACACACACACACACACACACACACACACACACACACACACACAACATCAACAACAACAATCAACCCTCTCTTCTGCGGGGACAGCAGCAACAGCAAGAAGAAAAAGAATACTCGGGATCCCTTGTCTGCTAGCCCACTCTTGCCAGCGCTGAAATGTCGACAAATACTTGGTCACCGTTCCCAGTGCCCTACTCGCCAGCATGACTTCTGGAATCTTCCTGGATAGGTTCATGAGTTTCTGGGTTGGCTGCGTTTGAACCGCCCTCAGCTCTAGGCATGAACACAAGATCATAATGTGAGGAGCCTGTCAGCGACGTCGTCAGCATTAGCATTGGCTTCAGCATCTACAGCAGCTATCAGCATCACTTGAAGAGAATTACGCGCTCATTACCAATGGGGACTCTGAGCCACCATGTTGGTCAGCAACAGCATCAGCAGCAGCATCTTCCCGCCCTGCGGGCTACGACATCGTCATTGACATCACCAGCAGCAGCATCCACCCACCTTGCGAGCAATGACATTGTCAACGGCATCTGCCTCCTGCCTGCAGGCAACGATGTTCCCTGAACACCAACATAGGACAATGCCTCGCGCACCGTGCACTCACATGTGTTCGCGCCACACAGCCACAGCAATTGTGTCAGTACACAAATTAGCAACTGTTATTCCTCATGCACAGTCTTAAAGCCAGCATTTCTGAAAATTAATGCTTGCCCCTCCCCCAGCAAGTTGTGAGGGCAGGTACCTTCCAGAAACGTGCTTTCCTCATGAGGTAGCATTACGTGCCATAGCTGCAGAACATGTTTAAGATTCTCAAAACCCTGGGTGGACTGGGTGGAACGGTGGTGTAAGCCGCACCATTTCTGTTGACCTATCAACTGCCTGGGCTCTCATTTATCTTTGCTTGCTTGCTTGCTTGCTTGTATTGCTGAGGGAACATATGCTGGTTTGTATTCGTGGGTCCCCATGGTGCATGGGCCACGCGTACTCATCCGGCGGATATGTGTGAATAATAATAATATCAACCATAAAAGCATCAATCGCATGACATCCCGGATTCCACCACCATGAACAGAAATGCTTTATCTGTTTGGTCCTCAGACTTTCGAAAAGCAATCTAGGGTATGGGGACCTCACAAACGCTCGATTTATTCAAAAACAGCCGGGCTCAGCCGCCAGTCATCTGTGTCAACTATTTTCGAATAATAGTCTGCGAGTTCATTTTGCTCTCTGGCCACGCATTCGGCAATCAGGCAGATTCCATGCTTCATGCGCACCTGGAGGATTCGCATGGCTTCCTGTTGCAAATGCTCTCTTCTGCTGCCAACCTGGATATTGTGCTCAGCTGCCTGATTACCGCTTCTGTTAATGCAGATACCTCCTTCTTATTTGTGTGCTAGTTATTCAAGCATCAGCGTGATTGCTCTCAAATCTCTCCACATCGAGCTTCTTTGGTCATGCAAAATCTCATTAGACCACTCTCCTCTGGCTGCCTCGACTGTGCTGCCATTTTCTAAAATCCGCCCCAACCAGAGTCGCTCGCATCGGACCAGGTCAGGACCGTTGCTTTGGGCAGTTTTTTCAAAATGGTTAGCCGTGCCAGTCTTCAAAAACCGCTCTCCAAAATTCCAAGTCGCACCTCGCCACATCTGGCGATTACACTGGGGCGTACCAAGAACTCCTACAGTCTATTCATCAGAAACTGTCCCGCTTGCTTTGGAAGTCCGATTTGGGCCGAATTCAGGATCAAAAAACCCACTTTAAATCTCAAAAATCTAGGTTGTGGATCTGCTTCTCCATACATTTTGCTATGGTATACCTGGCCCAATTTGGTAAAACCTAGCTGAATTTCATTTTCCCTGTTCTTGGACTTTTCTGGCCTCAAATGTGGCTAGGAGTAATTACACGGGTCACACAATGCAGGATGTACTGTTATTTTCACGATATCTACAACTATGTGCAGGAGACACCAAAAAGTTAGGGTGCCAGTTTCCAATGAATGGACTGTAGGCAATATCAAGCTGTACAATGCCCTTGTACGCAGACAGAAAATGGACCAAGCGCAAGTGACGTAGACAACAAGAAGCCGGCTAGCCTCGCCACTTTCCTCGAGGGTGGCGGTGCTTAATGTGCCAGGCACTCTTTAAAACTCGCCACTCTGCGCTCTGGGTGGGTGGGTGGGTGGGTGCGTGGCTGCGTGCGTGCATGTGTGCGTGCATGTGTGGCCAGCCTTTGGGCTCGTAGAGCGCTTTCGATGAAGGGGTCGACGTGGGTTGAGGACGGGACGGCGTTTGATGCCATCACCTCTGCCTGCGCCCTTCGTTGCTACTCGCCGCGGTTTGACAAGCCCCCGAGTATTTTTTCAGCGCGCATTATGAAGTTTGTCAACGAGAGGAGAGGGAGGACGAGATGTCGTCATATGCGCTTTGGGTGCTGGAACGTGAGGTCTCTGGTAGAGCGGGACAGCAGGATAGAGACGGCGGCTGTATCTGGTCGCGTTGTTGAGGACAGGAAAAATCACCGGGTCGTCAGTGAGTTGCAGAGCTTGAAAATAGGGGCGACAGGACTACAGGAGGCGCATTGGTTTGGCTGTGACAGCTACGTCGTGGATGGATTCATGGTGCTCAGCCCTGGACGTCCGCCACCTGGGGATGAATGCTCCCGTCGTCGTTGCGAGGGAGTTGCAATGGTGTTGGATCGTGACGCAGCTGCCGCCTGGAAAAATGGAGGTAGCATTTGGACGCTGGTGAGTTCGCGTGTCGCCTCATGCCGCCTGAAGTTTGAACTAGCTGATGGATCTGCGTAATGGTTTACCCTGGTGTGCTCCTATGCTCCAACTTTTGGAGATAGTCGTGTGAGCAAATAACAATTTTTTGACGACCTGCACGGCGTTTTGTGTAATGCACCAATAACGGACCATTGTATAGTACTCGGGGATTTTAATGCGCGAGTGGGCTCTGGCCTGTGTGGAGACGTGTGGTACGATGTTGTCCGGGGCAGCCATGGCATGGACCCCCAAAACTCTTCAGGGACAGAGCTGTTGTCCTTTGCTGCCATGAACCAGTTATGTGTTACCAACACCTAGTACCCCAAGCGGGACTCAAACGCACTTGGCAGCACCCGGGTACCCTGCAATGGCACTGCATCGATTATATTCTGGTTCGAGATGTGAACCGCCGGCACTGTTTGGATGTGCCTGTGATCAGAAATGCTGAATGCGGTAGCGACCACCAACTGTGTTTGAGCTGTCCGGAAGGCTGCGGCCTTCGAAGCGCAGCGGCGGTAATGGCCCCCGGTGATACGATGTCGCGCAATTAAGAGTGCGGCCTACCCCTGCGGAGGCGGAAGAGCCTACAACTGCTGAGATATGTCAGGCATCTATTTCTGGAGAATTAGAGCGGGCATGGATAGAGGAAACTGACGTGGACAGCAAGTGGTCTGTCATCAAATCCACTCTGGACTTGGCTGCATCTGCTACACTCGGTCATTCTAAACGATACCAACCGGACTGGTTTCTGGAGGCAATGCCTGTGCTACAGCTGATTCTAACTGACCGTAATCATCGGCTGCCTACAGTTCCAGGGTACGCCATGGCCAGCAGTGCGATACCCCATCCTATTGTGGGTTTAAGGCGGCCAGCACAAGGGCACATGCGCGCTGGACTCGGCTCGGGTTCGGGCCAAGGCACATGAAGCTACTGAGTCGAGTTTCAATGGCGCAATTGTATGGAAGTGCATCCATGACCTCAAGGCGGTGTATCAGGGACTGCGGCCAGTGCAGACCTCCGCAATACTAGTAGTTGATTCGAATGGGAACATGTGTAAGCTTCCTGAGGAGAAGGGCCAACGCTGGAGAGGGCACTTCTCTGGTGTTTTCAACAAGCAGAGCACATGGACACTAAACACTCTTGACTATGTTCCTGAACTTCCTGTTGCTGAAGGATTTGATGGGCCTCCTGATGCGCGTGAGGTCAGCCGTGCTGTGGCACAACTACGGAACGGCAAGGCGGCTGGGGCTTCTGTTATATTGCCAGAAATGCTGAAGGCCGGCGGTGAACCCCTCAATATCAGACTAGTGAGCCTGTTTCAGGATGTATGGTGTACTAGTAGCGCGCCGAAAGAGTGGGTTGATGCTACTCTCATGCCGGTGCCCAAGAAACGCGACCTCTCTAAGTGCGATAACTGGCGAGGGATCTCACTCCTGGATGTGGTGGGTAAGGTGCTGGCTAGTGTCATTCAGTCACGCCATCAAGTGATAGCCGCTGAATTTATGCCGGAGTCTCAATGTGGGTTTAGACGCGGCCGTACCTGGCGTACCTGATGCTCGAGCCATGGTCTCAACCCTGCTTGTAGACACAACGCTCAGTGTTCGAGTATGCGGACAGACTGCAGACGCCTTTCAATCTGGCATTGGCACACCACAGGGAGATTGCCTGAGCCCTGTCCTGTTTACGTGCTACTTTGAACATGTTCTGCAGCAGCTGAGACATCAGTTCCGAAGAGAAAGTACAGGCCTAGCACCGTCTATCCCTGAACTTCAGTACGCAGATGATCTTGACTTCCTCGATGAAAATGACCAAAATCTTGAACAAACCCATGACGTATGCGTGCTGAAGATGCCAGAACACCAATTGATGATCAACGGCGCGAAAACTGAACGGACCCACTTCTACCTCGATGCAGACCTGGAAAAAAGAGGGAAAGAAGAATGGCGGATGGCAAAGTCGGTTGGATCGAGAGCTGGTACTGCCGAGGACATCAAACACCGAATGGTTCTGGCATCGCAGTCATTTGGCCGGATGCAAAGCCTTCTACAGTCATCAGGGATCTCCCTAACGTTGAAGCTGAGGCTGTACAATTGCTACGTTCTAAGCATTTTGCTTTACAACTGCGCTACCTGGGGCCTCGCTGAGGCACTCAGAACGTCTCTGGACGTTTGCCACCGCCGTCACCTCCACTCGCTACTCCGTATAAAGTATCCAAATATAATCAAAAACACGGAACTCTACAACCGCTGTCGCACCCAACCCATATTCAAGGAGATCGCGGCGAGGCGATGGAGCTTCCTGGGGCATGTGCTCCGGATGCCATCAGGGGCACCGCCACAGGTCGCTCTCGATTTTGCTGCTTCTGGTGCCTTGCGGGGAAGGATAGGCAGACCAAGAACAACACTGCTAACCACTCTCTCACTGGATTGTCGGGAGAAGCTGGGGCTTGTGCTTCTGTCGCGACCTGGCCTAGCCCAGCTTCGGAAGGTGGCGTATGATAAATGCCGATGGAATTCATTGCGAAACAGCACTGTTAATTAGCCTGGCCATACTAATACGATTACATCTGACATGCTTGCCTGCCTACTTGTGCGCACGCATGCATTCTTGCCGGAGATGTCTACCTGTGGCGACAATAATTTTTTCATGGACTGATCTTCTTTTTTAGTGTTTGCACACTCTTGGCTGCTGCTGCTGTGGCGCTTTTGTATTTACATGCTGCTGCGCTCTGTACGGCTGCACTAGCCGTGTTAACTGTCGTACCCAGATGCACACATTCAATCCCTGGCTATGCTTTGGAATTGTTTTCGTTGCCTTTGTCCTCATCTCTCTTCGTTTTGTTTTCGCTGCCTGGGCTCTCATTTATCTTTGCGTGCTTGCTTGCTTGTATTGCTGAGGGAACATATGATGGTTTGTATTCGTGGGTCCCCATGGTGCATGGGCCACGCGTACTCATCTGGCGGATATGTGTGAATAATAATAATAATAATAATAATCTTCTGTGTGCGACAGCTGTGGGGAAAGACCATCGAACACAACACCAAGGGATTCTTCATATTCATTGATCTGAGGAAGGCTTATGATTCTGTTCCACGTGAATGCTTGTGGCGAGTGCTCGCACATGCTGGAGTTCTTAACTCAATGTTGCAGGTCATCCGCTCTTTCCACTCAGAGATGTTCGCCACGCTTCGCGTGGGAGGTATCACAGCGAACCCCTTCAGTGTGCCCAATGGATTGCGCCAGGGATGCAACATGGCACCAGTGCTGTTCAATATCTTCATGTGGGCTGTCGTCGTCAAGTGGCATGGAGCGGTGAAAGACATCCCTGGTATTGGATTTGAGTTTATGACTCATGATGGTGATTGCAACTTGTATCGGAAGACGCGCCGTACTGATCCCGTCGTGGTTGTCACTGAATCCCAATTCGCCGATGATTCGTCTCTATTCGCGACTACGCAGCATGGTGCAGAGCTTGCCTTGTCCACCTTTATTAGTGTCGCGGCTGAGTTTGGGCTAGCGGTCAGCTCCTCAAAGACCAAGCTTCTCATGGCCGGTTCCCGCGTCTCTGCAGAGGACTGTGCGTCTATGCAGCTCGCGGGTGTTGATATTGAGTGCGTCCCCGACTTTAAGTACCTGGGCTCCATCATCCAGTGTGGCGGGTGATCGTCTTTGGACGTAGATGCCCGTATAGCCAGCGCTTCACGGGCTTGTGGTGCATTGAGGAGTTCCGTTTTTAACAACCGACACCTGGATATCCACATCAAGAGATGCGTATTCAACAATGGCGTGATGTCGCTATTGCTTTACAGTTCCGAGTGTTGGACACCTCTCCAACGTGATTTTCAGCGCCTGTCCCCGTGTTTCACATGAGATGTGTGGGGTCGATTCTTGGCGTATCCCGTTCACAGTGCTGGAAGGACCACATTTCCAACGTGCAACTGTTGAAACTGTGGGGTGATCCCGAGCCTCTCAATATCAAGGTTGCGAACCGCCGGCTGGAGTGGTTGGGCCATGTGGTCCGAATTGAGTCAGAAAGGATGCCGCGGCAGCTCCTATCCGGGACAAGCACGCTCGTCGCCCGGCCCATGGTCCTCGGCGCCGCTGGAAAGACTGTGCAGTGTCCGACCTCAAGTCCCGGGGCGTATATGGTAGCTGGTATGCAACTGCACGGGAGTCTCGGGTCGAGTGGAGGGCCGTGTACACCTCAACAGATGCTGGTGCATCTTCTTTACACAGCGTCCTTAGGAGTGCGGCTGCTCCTGTCAACTGTGCTGTTTGCAAGAGGACGTTCTCGCGCACCCAGGATCGTGCCAGGCGCAAGTGCACTGCAGAGCGTGCGAAGCCAGTGAATGAACAGCGTGGAGCATGTCCGTGTGATCGCTGCGGCCATCGGTTCTTGAGCCGTGGTGGCCTTGCCCGTCACAAGTGTGTGGCTCAGTCCCCAGCCTCAGTGGAGCCATGTTGTGGCGCGCACTGTGCGTCCTGCGACCGCTGCTTCCGTTCGGTCCAGGGCAGGAATAGACACCACTGCTCAGGTTCTCCCCGGCCATACGTCAGTCTCGTGGTAACAGTCGTAGGTGACCTGAATCCTGGCGACCTCTCGTTGTTTGTGTCCCGGACGCCTCTCCTCTTCTCTCTCCGTTGCCCCTCCAGGGGCTGTTGTGTTCGCCTCACGCTCTGCGTGTCCAACTCTCACTCTCAGACAACACAGGGAGTCCTGGGACAAACAACTAACTTCTTCAAGAAATTCAAACGAATAATATGAGCTCACGGGCAGGGTTGCCCTGACCTGCGGCAAAGCGGTTTGCATGACGTCACGTCACCATACACATCAACTCCCTCTCCCAAACTGCAAGAAATGGAAAGAGCAGAGAAAATGATTGCAGTTTGAAGATATAAAAAGAGACAGATGTAACGGAATAAAGATGAAAACAGAAACGATCAACTATACTGCAAGTCTACAGATCTAAACGCTGTGGTTGCTTGCTGCTGCGGGAGCTACGCGGCCGGACGGTAATCGAGGAATCCGAAGAGGGGCCAGGTGTCTGCTCTGCAGTCTGGAGGAGTGCCGAAGAGTTGTTCGAGCTGGGAGACTGACCAAGATCGGAGGCTGACGGCGGCGGCACCGGGCGGAGGTACCGGCGGTTGCGCCAGAGCACGCGGCCGCTTGGAAGGCGGACATGGTAACTACGGGTACGACCAATACAGATGGTTGTGCCGACCTGGTCCCACTTCTTGGTGCGAGGGTTCTGTACCAGGACCTGGCAACCATCAGCCAAGGGTTGGAGTGGGTGAGCTGATCGGTCGTACTCGGACGCGGCTTTCTGAGCGGCGTTCCATGAAGGCTCAAATACACGTCGATGAGCCGGGACGAGTGTACGCAGCGGATGTCCGAATAGCATCTGGGCGGGAGACACGCCCGCTGCATTAGGGGTATTGCGCCACTCCAGCAAGGCGCTATCGAAGGCCTCATCCTGAAGATTGCCGTGGTGCGTGCGTTTCGAGACCAAGTGCTTCATAGCGCGAACGGCGGACTCAGCGTGGCCTTTCGACTGTGGGAAATGGGGGCTGGACAAGAAGTGCTCAACGCCCCATCGGGTCATGAAGTCGGCGAGATCCTTGGAGGCAAATTGAGGACCACCATCTGACCGAAACTTTGTCGGAACGCCCAATGCTACGAACGTGTGATGTGTATGGTGACGTGACGTTATGCATCACGTCACCATACACATCAGGGGCCACGTGACCCTTGTGGCAGTGGATCGACAGGACAGGACAGGTGTGTGTGTGTGTGTGTGTGTGTTTCAACAGTTTGTGCGCACGCGGGCGTGCTTGTAATTAACTCTTTTGTAATGAATGGTGATTTTGAAGCTTGTATCAGATAAAAAAAACTCTGTTTTAGCCACCCACACTAGTAGCAAGCAATGGCCGAAGGTTCACTTGATTTACGGGTCTACAGTTGAGCCACGGGAAAGACTACACAAATATCTACGGCAAAAACTCCATCAGGCTAACATTGCCTAACATGAGAAAAGTACCTGGGGTGGGAGGGTGTGGGGGGGGGGGTAGGGGGGGGGGTGGCAGTCACAATCTTCCAGTTCATCATGCGGCTTGCAGCTCTCATACAGACAGAGGAATCATTCTACGGGACAAGACACCCAATTATATCTCTGTGTAAAACATGGTTGGAATAGTTTCTTTTAGAAAATACAGCACAACATAATTTTAAAACGTGATTGAAGAGCACGAGAATACCGTAATTATTGCCGATCGTTCTGGTTATATATGGCAGCATTGCTTTCAGAGATATAGGAAAGGAATGCTTGATGTTGACCGCACAGAATTCATCCATTCCACGATATGGCAATTGTCATTAATTCCAGGTACAGGTACTCGTGATATCAACATGATTGTCGGTTTCGTTGTTGCTGCTATGGCTGTGTAGGATGGGAGAACTCCTCTTGGTGAAGCAGTGTACTGGGGGAAAGCAGGTTGTGTACCCTACTTGCTGGAAGTCACCTGGACCAAGCTTGCATATGATGAGGTAAGAGTTGAGAAAAGTTGGTTGTGTTACGAATGGGTCTACCAGTTTTGTCTGAGAAGATTTTGTTCTATTACACTGAAAACCTTTGCTCTGAAAACCAGTCCCCCCCCCCCCTCCTCTGCACAAGTTCTTATCAGTTTGATATGATTGTTTTGCCTGAAACACGTAGCTTTACTTAAGGTTGGATAAAATGGACGATCTCCATGAAGCCGGTTGGAGTATGATGAAAGAGTACTTTCTGTAGATTAAGTGCGTAAGAGAATATTATTTCTCCTTTATTCACTTCTTTCGAAGGCGATAAGCCAGACCCACCGGGAAATATTTCCATGGGTGGGACAGCAAAAAGAAAGTGAAAAAACAAAAACAAAAATAAATAAATAAATAAAACCTAAAAACCAAAGGGACAAGAACTAGTTGAAGGAAGAGGAAGAAAGGAAAGAAACTCAATCCGAACTCCAACATCAAAACAATAATAAAGAATTTGCAGCGACAGGCAAAATACATCAACCAATGAAGGGAGTAGTAACAAAGGAAATATCAGTCTTTATCAGTCGTTATTCAAGTCTCTTAGCTATTGAACCTGCAAACGCAGCAGAGGTGCATCTACATGTTAAGGATAGTTCTCAGTATTTTAATAGAACCTTGTATAGCCTCCTGTTGCACAATAGCCAGGTCTCCTCCCTGCACAGTCCGAAGGCATTGAGGAGTCTCCCCCACCAAGCCTCCCAGGGCACTTATTATTATTATTATTATTATTATTCAAACAAGTTTTCGTACAACACTCTTCAGGAATCACCGTTGTACTAAAGAACAAAATGAGAACAAAGGAAATAATATAGCAATCAGGGTAGGGTGACACGATACAATGACAACACTGGAATATCGAGGTGCGATTTCTTACAAAATTGTGCAGAAAACAAGGGTATACAAGTAAGAACTAAGCATGACAAGTGTGTATCAGCAACAAAAACAAAAAAGTGAGAACGAATGATAATAATAACAAGAATAAACAAGAAGGTGACAAAACACATTTAGGCACAAGTGGCAACAACGTTGCCACACTACACAAAAGAACATTATTTGAACAATTTTAGGGTAATAACACTATCTTTCTGGACACACAAATTCGGCTTATGAATGCGCTGACAAACAGCTTCCAAAACTTGTAACTGCAAAAGATAACCATGACGAGCACGGCACAAAACAGAAAAACAGGAATCAGAATAAGTACGACAACAGTCAGTACTAGAAACCAAATGATTGTATACTGAAGACTTGTTATTACGAGACGGACGCACACAATCTCGACTCACGCGCACACCCTCACACTCACTCTCACCCTCACTCAGCTCACCTTCTCCCTCACTGTCCGAATCAGAACCTGCTCCGTCATCCACAGCGGTTTGACTCTCTTCCTCACTTGCATCGTCCTGCGTCTCACCTTCACCACCCACGCCAACCGTGAATGCCGTTGCCTTCATGTCAGTCGTCGTCCTTTCCGATTGTTTCCTTTGTATTTTTACCGTAAATTCATAGGTCCGGTTGTAATCTGCTGTAGATCTCCGTGGTCTGTCATTTGCTGCTTTGTTTTGTGGATTAGTTGTTGTTGTTGTTGGATGTGAACCTGGTGTTGTTGTTGGATGTGAAGCTAGTGTTGTTGTTGCAGCCATGGTTGTTGGTCTTTCTGTTGAATCCAGCTCTGGTTCCTGTGGGACAAATCGACCGCCGCGGGTGCTCCCCACCAACACAGACCTCGAAGGAGGAGGGTCAGGGGGAGGCAGAGGTGCTGTCACCACTTGAGGCACAGCCCCATGCAAAGCACCCAGAGGCACAGACTTAGGCACACCCGAGGGCTGCACCAATGGCGGTTCCGCACGCACCTCCAAAGAGCTGCCAAGCTCAAGCCCGTCCAACACAGATGTCAGAGGGGGAGCGGCAGACAGCGGCAAGGAACTATCCTGCCGTGTAGGTGATGGGTTTTTCCTAGGCCTCCCGCGTTTGGACCTCTCAGGTTGCGCACTGGGTGGAAGGATGTGAAGTGGAGTGTGTTGTTTGATACGTGCGTTCAGGTGCTGAACAGTCCCACCAACATACCGACTAGCAAAATGACGGCATTCGAAGTTGTAGATAACATGACTGAGGTGGAGGGTTTGGTAGGACGTCCTTCCGCACCGTGAACGCACGCATTGTTGTGAAGACTGGCACAAAATGTACTGCATAATAAGTACGACGGACGATAGACTTGACTTCGTGACACACTTTGATCGATTCCTGCCCCTTCCATGGCAAACATAGATAGACGCGAGAGCGAGGTGGACCAATCAGCACCGATTTCGGTTTCTGCTCCATGGACAGAAACTTACGCAACAAGAATTCCGGATAGCCATTCTTCAAGAAAACAGATCGAAGAAAATCGAGCTCGGCCTGCAGCTTACTGGGCGAACAAATACGTTTCGCACGGTCCACGAGGTTACGAACTAAGTTGACCTTGTATTGAGACGAACAATATGAATCGAAGGCAATGTACTGACCGGTGAACATAGGCTTACGATACACAGAAGTCAACATTTCACAGCACAACATTTCTGTCCATGGAGCAGAAACCGAAATCGGTGCTGATTGGTCCACCTCGCTCTCGCGTCTATCTATGTTTGCCATGGAAGGGGCAGGAATCGATCAAAGTGTGTCACGAAGTCAAGTCTATCGTCCGTCGTACTTATTATGCAGTACATTTTGTGCCAGTCTTCACAACAATGCGTGCGTTCACGGTGCGGAAGGACGTCCTACCAACCCTCCACCTCAGTCATGTTATCTACAACTTCGAATGCCGACATTGTGCTAGTCGGTATGTTGGTAGGACTGTTCAGCACCTGAACGCACGTATCAAACAACACACTCCACTTCACATCCTTCCACCCAGTGCGCAACCTGAGAGGCCCAAACGCGGGAGGCCTAGGAAAACCCATCACCTACACGGCAGGATAGTTCCTTGCCGCTGTCTGCCGCTCTCCCTCTGACATCTGTGTTGGACGGGCTTGAGCTTGGCAGCTCTTTGGAGGTGCGTGCGGAACCGCCATTGGTGCAGCCCTCGGGTGTGCCTAAGTCTGTGCCTCTGGGTGCTTTGCATGGGGCTGTGCCTCAAGTGGTGACAGCACCTCTGCCTCCCCCTGACCCTCCTCCTTCGAGGTCTGTGTTGGTGGGGAGCACCCGCGGCGGTCGATTTGTCCCACAGGAACCAGAGCTGGATTCAACAGAAAGACCAACAACCATGGCTGCAACAACAACACTAGCTTCACATCCAACAACAACACCAGGTTCACATCCAACAACAACAACAACTAATCCACAAAACAAAGCAGCAAATGACAGACCACGGAGATCTACAGCAGATTACAACCGGACCTATGAATTTACGGTAAAAATACAAAGGAAACAATCGGAAAGGACGACGACTGACATGAAGGCAACGGCATTCACGGTTGGCGTGGGTGGTGAAGGTGAGACGCAGGACGATGCAAGTGAGGAAGAGAGTCAAACCGCTGTGGATGACGGAGCAGGTTCTGATTCGGACAGTGAGGGAGAAGGTGAGCTGAGTGAGGGTGAGAGTGAGTGTGAGGGTGTGCGCGTGAGTCGAGATTGTGTGCGTCCGTCTCGTAATAACAAGTCTTCAGTATACAATCATTTGGTTTCTAGTACTGACTGTTGTCGTACTTATTCTGATTCCTGTTTTTCTGTTTTGTGCCGTGCTCGTCATGGTTATCTTTTGCAGTTACAAGTTTTGGAAGCTGTTTGTCAGCGCATTCATAAGCCGAATTTGTGTGTCCAGAAAGATAGTGTTATTACCCTAAAATTGTTCAAATAATGTTCTTTTGTGTAGTGTGGCAACGTTGTTGCCACTTGTGCCTAAATGTGTTTTGTCACCTTCTTGTTTATTCTTGTTATTATTATCATTCGTTCTCACTTTTTTGTTTTTGTTGCTGATACACACTTGTCATGCTTAGTTCTTACTTGTATACCCTTGTTTTCTGCACAATTTTGTGAGAAATCGCACCTCGATATTCCAGTGCTGTCATTGTATCGTGTCACCCTACCTTGATTGCTATATTATTTCCTTTGTTCTCATTTTGTTCATTATTATTATTATTATTATTATTTTAACTGGTTTGAGGGAAAGAGACAAACGGGAAAAATCTGAAGAAAAAATTGACTGTCACCACCAGGACTCGAACCAGGGACCCTCGCTTGTAGCCAGCGATGCTCTAACCACTGAGCTATGGTGTAGTCGTCATCCCAGCAGAGACCGTTCAACGTTTTCTTCAGACTTCGTAACTCACACTTCCCGTGAATCCACACAGGCGGTATTATTATTATTATTATTATATTGTCCTGGTGGTGACAGTCAATTTTTTCGTCAGACTTTTCCCGTTTGTCTCTTTCCCTCAAAACCAGTTAATATGTTATGACTTGGGGCTCCCCGCGTGCTAGTTTGTACGTGAAGTGTGTGGGTACAGTGAGGGCTGCGTCCCACCCGCCTGTGTGGATTCATAGGAAGTGTGAGTTACGAAGTCTGAAGAAAACGTTGAACGGTCTCTGCTTGGATGACGACTACACCATAGCTCAGTGGTTAGAGCATCGTTGGCTACAAGCGAGGGTCCCTGGTTCGAGTCCTGGTGGTGACAGTCAATTTTTTCTTCAGACTTTTCCCGTTTGTCTCTTTCCCTCAAAACCAGTTAATATTATTATTATTATTATTTTCACTAGTTTGAGGGAAAGAGACAATTATTATTATTATTATTTTACTGCCTGATATTGCCTGTCTTGCTGTATAATTGTGCGCTTTGGACCTTATCGCAAACATTAACCGACGTCGTCAATGTATGGCACCAGAAGAAACTACGTACCATCATTGGTATCATGTACCCACAACGAATCTCGAACACAGCGCTGTATGCCAGAACCGAGCAGACCCCACTATCCCAAGTCTGCAGGCAACGGAGACTGCTGTGGTTCGGCCATGTAGTGAGGGAAGGCGAAGAATCGTCCTCTTTCCAAGCCCTCCTAATGTCAATCAACACAACAGACATACGACGACCCCGAGGACGACCACGTCTGAGATGGATCGACGTTGTCAAGAAAGACTTACAATGCATTAATCTGTCGCTTCTGGATGCTGTGCAATCTGCTTCTGATAGAGCTGCTTGGCTCGAAATTGTTAACAGATGCGTTGACCTCATGCAATGAGTGAAATGCGAACTGTCATTATTATTATTATTATTATTATTATTATTAACTGGTTTGAGGGAAAGAGACAAACGGGAAAAGTCTGAAGAAAAATTGACCGTCACCACCAGGACTCGAACCAGGGACCCTCGCTTGTAGCCAGCGATGCTCTAACCACTGAGCTATGGTGTAGTCGTCATCCCAGCAGAGACCGTTCAACATTATTATTATTATTATTATTATTTTAATATGGCAATAAGTAGGACGAGCTGAAGCGACATGTGGACTACTTTAACAATGTAACAAAAAATGATTGTCTCGTCGTCGAATTACTATTATTATTATTATTTATTCTTGTTTTACTAGGGAATTCCCAACAGGCGGCGACGCCTTTTTACTAGCATGCGTTCTTCTCTAGTCTGTTTCCTCACTGTCTACTTCAATGTATACTGGGTGTCATCATCGTGTACAGTGCATCTCTTTTTACCCTTCACTTTTAGTCATGGCAACTTATTTTGTGCATGATGTTAAATTGGTTAAGTATTGAGCAGTGTCAGAAAGGTCTATCATTTCTTACTGTGCACCTGTGCTATATATATACGGTGTAAGAAGTAAAATGGCGGGTGTGTTTTTCTGTGGTATTTTGGATATGTGATGGTTATTGTGACTAGTGAAATTGATGACACTGAAGAGTGTATCGCTATACCAATATTGGTTCTATGTTTCCAATCCAGGCAAAGGAGATTGTGGAGGAAGCCAGAAGGATAGCTCAAACCCGCTTCAAAACCCAAACATTGGACTTGATCAAGGTAAAACATATCGTTAGGAATACTAACTCTTTGCTTATGGATGAGAGGAATGAATAATTGGTACGAGTTGGGAGTAATGACCCACCGATGTAACCAGATCAAATAGAAATGCAGTTAGAAGTTGTGACAAGGCACAAGGCTGACAGGGTACTGAAACATTCAACACCCTGACACCTAGGTCCAACATATCTTTCAGCGCAAACAGGATGATAACAAGTAATAGTTACATCTCACATGCTAAAGGCGGGGTTGTGGGGGTGGTGGGTAGGTGTGGTGGTGGGGGTGGGGGGGGGGGGTGAATTGGAGTAGCATTGATCCTTATTGGAGACAGGAGAGAACAGGAGAAGCCCAAGATTGCGTTACATCAACACGCACGATTCGAGTAGGGAACAAGAGGGAGGATGAGAGAGAAGGAGCGAAAAGCAGTGAAAGAATGAAAAGCAGTGAAGAGGTAATGCGAGTGACGGTGAGAGAGAGAGAAAAAGAATGGGAGAGGTCTTTCTAGATTTCTTGATGAATTCACTCAAAGACATTGCAATGATGAAGTGACTGATGGACAGAGAGCTGGCAAGATCACTATCAATGTCTCTGTTGATCGTCATTCGAGTCTCCAGGCAACAATTGACAGCCATGTATTGATAGAACCCGCAACTCACTCAGGGATAACCCTATAATTGTATTGTCACAGCAATGGGATACCTGGTCGGAGCTGATTGCTCACAATCACCAGCAATGGTAGGCACTGAAATTGGCTATTCAAATGTTCTGGCTAAGAGCAGATAATCCAAGAGTAACAACAGAGGTCACGGGGAAGAGTAGATCAGGATCGCAAGGGACGACAGAGTCAGTACACAATGACAAGACATATGAGGTGAAATGAGTGTCGAATGTCACCATTTGGTGGAAGACAAAACTGGAGACATATTTCTCTTCTAGTACTGTCGGTGTTGTAGCAAGCAGAGCAGTCAGATTAGTGATCATTCATTTCTGCTGTGGGCACCAACACAGAATGCGGATAGCTAATGTGAGAAACTCTCCTCTAAAATCTCATTGAATTCCTGGACAGACTGTGTTGAGTTGTGTGTGATTATGGATATTGACACTATACGAGTGTGATCCCTGAGCCCACTATGGACTCATACATCAATTGCCCTAATAATTGGTTGAAATACTGGTTACATTGAACAACCTGACAGCAACTAGCTTACTGTCAGATGTAAGACAGTGTCTAGTGTCTAGTGTACATGTATGTCCAGCTATGCGGATATACTGTAATATCTACAGTTGCGCTCTCTGAAATTCGACCCGTGTCCATATTTGGCAATCTCAACTTGCACGACCCTGGGTGTCCTGGAAGTGGCACGAATGCAGCTGGATGTAAATATCCGCAATACTACTTGTATAATCACAACTGATCGAGGGCGCCGCCGGCTTTGCAGCGACACTGTAGTTCTAGACAGTGTTCAACTTACATACTTTGGGTATTGTTGTTGTGTACTGCATTTGTATGCTCCAGACCAGCTTGATACGTGAAGAGTTTGGTGTTGAGGGTTACACTGATCCTACTGAACTGATTGCTAACGTGTGTGGAGCAGAAGGTTCAGGAAAATCTACCTTCATTTCATCCTTCACAGCAGAAGGTTTCTTCAATAAACGGCTACGCAAGGAGAATCAACCGGACTTGAAGGCAAAAGATTTAGCATCCCGAACAAAGGTTAGTTGAAAGCAATGAAGAATGCACCAAGTGCTACAGATCGTAATTTGGATGGATGCATGATTGATAGTCCAAATTGTTAGTGACAAGTTTTGTTTCATTCCAAATAAGCACAAATCAACACGAACGGGGAAGTGCGGAATGTAGGTGTTGTGAACCTACCGTATTTTCCGGGGTATAAGCCGCACCCCCCTTTTTGAGGCAAAATATTGACTAAAAGTTGGTATTCGGAGTATAAGCCGCACCCACAAACCAAGATTTTTCACACTCATTGACAAATGGCCTTTCTACAAATTTAATATGGTTATGGAGCTAAATACCATGTTAGATCAGATTATGAAGTGTTAGTGCACCACAGGTTGCTGCAGAGATGTTGGTGTATTGCTGTGTTGACTACAGATCACTCCATGTCATCTGCACTATATTCAGTCTCGCTGCCACTGATGCACTAAAACTAGTAAAAGTGCCGGGATAGCAACACAGGCGCGAGGCTGAGTCGAATGACATGTCACATGACGTCAGCATGCATACTGATGTATGCTAAGCATTCATTCGCGCAAGCATATTCGGTGTATAAGTGTAGTATCCCTGCCCGACCAATACGGAAGCAGTACGGAACTAATACGGAGCTTTGCCTAGTGTATCTCCGTATGTAAGCGTACGGCGTCTGCTGCATATAAGCGGCTGCGCATTTCTGTTTAGATGAAGATGAGATTTTGATAATAACGAGCTATTCAACCTCCAGGTGAGCACCGGAGAGAAAGTCAGTTATTTTGCCGTTCCTTCTTTCATTAACGATTATATCTCAGGTGTGTACCTGAAAGTAGAATAAATGTAATTATTGTTAATTGCACCGCGCCTACCACTCGGCTACCTATTACATTGGTGGCAGCGGTGTAGTTTTAAATAAAACAGCGTGATTCGACCCCAGACCCCCATGGCTCAACCCGCTGCAGCTCCCTGCGACGAATCAATATGAGAATCATGTTTCTTGCCGTCCTGAGCCTGGCTCTGCTTATTAGCTTGCAGCACAGTCAGGGTGCTAGCGTGGATCACCCTTCTCTCCGCACAGCACTCACTGGAGACTTCGATGGCGATTCCAAGCGACCCGCTACCTACATGTATACTACCGGTGGTGATGGCGAAGCTGATGAGGACGACAACAGGCAGGCTGCTGCCCAAGACAAGGAGGGTATTCCCCAAGACCAGCAGCGTTTGATTTTCGCCGGCACGCAGTCGGAAGCAGGAGCCCACTCTTCACTTGGTACTTCGCCTCCGTGGTGGGATGCAGATTTTCGTCAACACTCTTCCTGGCTAGACCATCACTCTTTACGTCGCGCAAAGCGATGTTCTCGACAATGTGAAGACCATGATTCAAGACGATGAGGGAGGTCATTTGTCTGACCCCGAGCTAGCCGCTCTGAGTGACCGGCTCAACCAAGATGAAGATAAAACCTGGCTTGCCCTCCGCCATAGCTCCAGCCGCCGCCGTGGTTACTAACGCTGATTCCAGGTATGGCATTTTCTTTCCTGTCTTCCTTCAGTCTCCCTGTTCTCTTCAGTCTTCCTTTATGCGAGTGTGTGAATCCAGTTTAGTTTGGTAGGCGTCTGATCATGGTGAGCCACGGCTTACCCAGCTAACGTGGGACAATGTGTGTGACAACGCCCCTTATAGTTATAGTGTATTCAGTTCGGTTTTTGAACTGCGATGTTCCTGGCGGGTTGCGCCAGCGTTGTGCAGCAAGAGTGCTGTGGCTTCAGGTCCTATTTGGAGGACAGTTCTTTCCCCTTTTGACCCCGTGAGACCGTGTGAACCTGGTGTGCTTCTACTTTATGATTTGTTATTAGTTCATTTCTTCTGTCTACTCTAAACGTTATCATTTCCGATATAATTTGCCATCTTCCGGTTGACGCTGTGTTCGTAACTCTTCACTAATTTTTTGAAAATCACGAGGGCGTGATTATCTGTAGGAAGGGAGGGTGTAGTATCCCTGCCCGACCAATACGGAAGCAGTACGGAACTAATACGGAGCTTTGCCTAGTGTATCTCCGTATGTAAGCGTACGGCGTCTGCTGCATATAAGCGGCTGCGCATTTCTGTTTAGATGAAGATGAGATTTTGATAATAACGAGCTATTCAACCTCCAGGTGAGCACCGGAGAGAAAGTCAGTTATTTTGCCGTTCCTTCTTTCATTAACGATTATATCTCAGGTGTGTACCTGAAAGTAGAATAAATGTAATTATTGTTAATTGCACCGCGCCTACCACTCGGCTACCTATTACATAAGCCACAGGGGCGATTTTGGTCCGATTTTTAGCGAAAAAAAGTGCGGCTTATACCCCGGGAAATACGGTAATCAAAAACGCTAAGCCAATAACAAGGAGAAAGAGAGGTAAACAGAGCCGTGAAATGTTACTGGTGAAATGTTCATGCTGGTGTCTGCAAGCATCGTGTGGTCTTATCTGGTCACAAGACAACTCTACCTCTACTAGGAATTGACGGACCAAATGAAGATTGCATCAGCAATCTGCAAATTACCAGCCAGACAATTGTGGATATATAACTGATAAAGTCATCGTGGTATGCGGTATAAATGACTGAAGGAACTTTGATTATTGGTTGTCGATTGGTTCTATTTCTATTGGTGTTGAAACGAGCGTATTTATAACAAACGAGCGATCAGTTCCACTAACGAGCAAGCTATCGAGCGAGCTAACGAGCTTCATTGACGTTGCAAAATATAATTTTTAAACATTTTTTCTAAGTTCAATATTTTTCAGCTGGTTCAAATTATCACCGCCGGCATTTGGGGTTGCTGCTGCTTCACTTCGGACTGCTGTTTGGTGTTGAGATGTTTTTTCAGCGCCGTCATCGAGCAGCCATTGAAAGAATAGATCGTTTTCAATGATTGCAAGTAGCTCTGTTCTTCGCTGCATTGCGGGAGAAAACTTCCAAACGACTGAGCGTAACTTTCACTCGAATGAAGAGTTGACAGAAGCATGTCCTGCTACAGGTCAGCAGAGTCCACCAAAGCTGCAACGACAACTGAAACAACTCAGTGTTGACATGTCGTGCAGGTATACAGTCACTGTAACTGCAAGTGATTTTCACTTTGCGCGGAACTGGACTCTCGATCGACCAGGGAGTCGTAAAATATTCTGCGATTCCCCGGTCGACATGTACTACCATGTGTACAGAGCACGGTGTACGGTGTTCGTTAGCGCTAACGAGCTGGCCGCACTAGCGAGCCGAGTTTCTGGCGAGCGAGCTAACGAGTACCCGTTGAGATTGTTTCAACACTAATTTCTACTGTAGTATCAATAACTGATTATATTGCTATGTAAGTATGTTATATACACATAGTATTACTACCAGAACTACCGTACTGGCGTGATTAGAGCCCTCTCTCGAATAGCGTCCAAGTTTGGTTTTCTTTTGCTAATTTTCTTCTCCATGTCACCTTACTGGTGGTTTCAGGATCTAAATCACAATTCTTGTTGCCATTTCTGGGGAGTCGTGATTGTTTAGAGTGAACATTAGGCTCTGTTTTTGTTTTTTGCCTTCTTTGCTTTTATCATGGGTAACGTAATGTGCCAGTATTGAAAGATAGTGCCCCCTAGTGCCCCCCAGGGGCACTGGGGGGCACTAATCGCGGGAGTACAGTATTCTGTTGCTGTAGAACAGTGTGGTTGCAGTGACCTAAGTATGATTCATACACTGTTCTCTTTCTCAGGGCACATTAATTTTGATTTTTTATCTGTTCCATATAGGGAATTGAAGAAACCATTTTCAACCAATCGCAGGTGAAGGTGCATTTTCGCGACTTTGCTGGCCAAGAGCATTACACCGAGTCGCATGACATATTCACGGTTGCCATGACAGCACCATCTGTTGCCGCAATAGTGGTGGACGGCACAGAGTGTGTTGATAAGATCACACAGACTGTCAGCGCAACCGCAGCCAATATTGTTTGTCGCCTGTCTGCACCTGATGATGGTAAGTGATTAGCAATGAATGATTTTCTTGCATGTCACATGATCCATTCTCGCAATTTTGAACACTGCAACTAAATCCCTCCCTGCAACCACAAAGTTAAAACGAAAGGCACAAACCGTTTCAGTTTCCTGTTCAATCATAACTTTTCTCTGCAGAAAACGAGCAACAGTTGATCACCAGCCTGCCCTGGTTCCCATATCACTCAAACTAGTTATACAGTTACATGATCTTGGGATGGAGAGACATGCCACCTACTCCATTTGGTATACAAGCGGAAAATGGGAATTCTATGCTGTCCGGGATTGATTAGCTGCGTAATCATGGACTGGTATTCCTTGTTATTGGCAATTGTGTCACTTTGTCTTCGTGAATTATCAGGCTCTCTACAGACTGAGCAACAAGACCAGCAGCACCACCAGCAGCAGACGCAGCCGCAGCAGCAACAACACCAGGAAGAACTGCAACAGGCGCAGAGAATTGATGTCATTGCGATTGCCACGCGAGCTGATAAGCTAACACCTGAAGAGTGCACTGAAGTGGAGAAGGCCATAAGGAGGGAAATGAAATCATTCTCTCAGCGCTTGGATCTCTGCTTTGTGAGAGTAGTGGACGCTAGAAAGTCCAACAGTTACAGCATGAATGATCTAAGGAGAGATTTCATGCACTTGGTCCATCGAGTGTTGGCGGTAAGATTTCTTCTTTGGCCGAATTTGATAACCTTTCTCTGTCTTGAGTGTTGGTCGAGTAGCTGGTCGAGTAGCCCCCCCCCCCCCCCCCCCCACAAGGATGCGCTTTACAGAACCGCTATGCATTTAATTGTTTTATGGTACAATGCAAAATGAAAATATCACCACTCAGTAGGCCTATATTGCCCTGTCAATACACTGATGTTGATGGGAAACGGCACAACATCATATTTGGTCTTATACTTCTATTAAAATTTGCGCCGTCCTGCCGAAATGTGAAGCGTGTGACCTGCAAGATGTGTGTTTGTATGGAAACTGCTGACCAACTCTCACACAGTACATTGGTGCATCAGTCATGCACATACTAGAGTGACGGGGTGTGCAAAGACAGCTAGTACAAATTGATACTGTGAATGTGAAGAAGAGGCTGGTGCGACTTCGGCGATACTTGGGGAATTGTGTGTTGCTGCATACGTAGTAGCTAGTGCTTTCCCCGCCGACTTGAATTCTCACTTGACTGACTCACGACTGCCATCCAGGGTACATAAGAATTCCATCGAACCGTCCACTCGGAAAACCTGCAAGAAAGCACCACTCCCTACTCAATACACAGTGTTTCGGGGAATATAACCCTCATCAGTTGAGCTTGAGTAGGCTGAGGAAGATTGTGTCTGAAAAGCACCACTTATATAGTCCTCTCCAGGCCAAATCATCACCAGGGATACAAACTTACAGAGACACTCCATTTCCAGCGCGGCAAACACCACGTGAACACCAGATAGCAGCGTGAGTCAGTGTCGCTCATGGAGGTGCTGAACAAACGCTGAGGACCGTTGGCGACTCACAACATTGTTGCTTCCAAACCAACGAATTCGCAAGCCCGCACTAGGGTCAACAATGTTCAGCACCTCCATGAGCGACACTGATTCACGCTGCAATCTGGTGTTCACGTAGTGTTTGCCGCGCTGCAAATGGAGTGTCTTTGTAAGTTTGTATCCCTGGTGATGATTTGGCCTGGAGAGGACTATTTAAGTGGTGCTTTTCAGACACAATCTTCTTCAGCCTAGTCAAGCTCAACTGATGAAGGGTGAATTCCCCGAAACACTGTGTATTGAGCAGGGAGTGGTGCTTTCTTGCAGGTTTGCCGAGTGGACGGTTCGATAGACTTCTTGTGTACCCTGGATGGCAGTCGTGAGCCAGGCAAGTGAGAATTCAAGTGGCAGGAAAAGAGCGGGCTCCCACATATGCAGCAACACATAATTCCTTTTCCTTATAAGAAGTTCTGCGCAAATCCACACAGATACAATGTTAGTGTTGTATCGTACAAGAACATACTAGGTTTCTCGTGTGCTCTGTATGACAGTCGTGAGTCAGTGAAGTGTCAAGTCAAGTCGGCGGAAAAGTGCGAGCTCCCGTGTGGCAAGCAAACGCTTTCACATGCCGCTACCACTAATTCGCACTTTTTCAACTTTGACTACAGAAATCTCCCAAGCAACCACGTTTGCTGCAGAAGGCTCGAGAGCATTTGGATGAGGTTCAGGCATCTATGCCCAATCCATACTGCTCAAGAGATGAGTTTGCGCTGGCATTCCACAAGGCAATTCAAGGAACCGACACTGCACCGCCAGAACGATTCGCTGACAGATATCTACGCATCTTGAGTGCATATGGATATGTAAGGGTAACGCATGCCTAGAAATGATGACATGTGATGATGAATTTCTGTGTGTACATATAGAATGATTTCCTTGTTCCCCTGAGGTTTGCTATGCTCAAAGCCCTATATGACTTCAAGCTTTGGAAGGCTTTGCCGGCTGGGTGCCCTTATAACCTGCACAATGTGTTACATTCAAGATATCACTCCTGTCGTGGCCCAACTCGGATGAGTTCACAAACATGTAATCCTGCCTATTTGGGAAAAAATCGAACTGAGTTACACTGAGAACATCATGAACCGCACACACACACATGCGCGCACGCTCGCACGCATGCCCACACACACACACGCACACCCCCCCCCCCCCCCACACACACACACGCACACAGCACATACACATACACACCCACACAGATGCACACACACACGCACACAACACACAACACACTGCACACACGCACGCCGACTCGCCCGCGCGCAAGCGCACGCACGCCCACGCACGCACTCACGCGCGCGCGCACACACAACACACACAGCACACTAAAATTCAATGGTGCTCTAGCTAATGAAGCTCTTTGGAGGAGAATGTAACCTAAAACTGGTTGCTGTATGCACACCAATAGCCCGTTAGGTTGTATATTTGAGCTTTATACAATAGATATTGGGAGTCAAAACTTAACTTCAGTTGTCCCTCTCTAATTCGCCACCTTTTGCAGCAGCATTTTCTGCTGGATAAACAAGGGTGCTGGATTATAAAATCCTGCTCTCCAACCCGGCCCACCTACAAACATGGTTGTGTTAAAAGTCAAAACACAGAGATTTCTGTTTCAATCTAATTACTTTGTGTAATGCATGTCTATACAATGCATAGGATAGTTGCAAGGGTATGTTACATGTGTAGAACGCTACATGATAAGTTAGTTCATGCATGTCATGCACTCACCAAACTAACATAGCTGTGCACGGGTAAGGTTTGCGATGTACAACTGTTGGATTATAAAATCGAAATATGTACAGTTTGAGCGATTGTTGCAGAAAATCGCTACGGGAGCCGGAATTCAAGTGCCGGATTAAAGCGTCGAAACTGAACTGAAAAATCCGTTTCGCCAGAAAGTGGGCTGCTTTGCAAGGGTTCTGGATAAACAAGTGCCGGATAAGAGAGGGAAATATACGTTTCTTTCTACTTGATGTACATTTCTGTTGTGTTTATGTGTACGTGTGTGTGTGTGTGTGTGTGTGTGTGTGTGCATGTGTGAGTGTGTGTGTGTGTGTATGTATGTGTGTGTGTGTGTGTATGTGTATGTGTGTATGTGTGTGTGTGTGTGTGTGTGTGTATGTGTGTGTGTGTGTGTGTACATGTGTGTGTGTATGTGTGTGTGTGTGTGTGTGCATGTGTGTATGTGTGTGTGTGTGTGTGTGTGTGTGTGTGTATGTGGTATGCCTTTGATACTGCTAAAGGTCATCACATTCCCAGAGCTGAATGATCTGGTGGTTCATCAGCCTCGCTGGCTCCTGCAGGACGTGATCGGGTTTATGTACTCGTCCAACGTCTTCCCCCACCGCCCTGATGGCATTGCCAGGGAATACAAGATGAGTGAAGAGGAGTTCGTCCGTTCACTGACTTCATTCGCCAAAGTCGGAGAAAAAGCTCCGCTCTGCGTGCGTATAGTTCTACAGCTCGGCTTGTCCATCCGCTATCAGAAGGATATCCTTGCTCTCTCCCTATTTCCCGAGTGCACACAGCCATTGAAGGTGCACAGAGCCTTCATGACCTCACAAGTGATGGTAGGTTCTGTGTACAGCTGCAATGGCTGTGTGCCATTCTCATCTGGTCTCATTGTTCAATGCCAAGCACGTGTATACGACTACTCCGTCTGCTTTTTCGCCAGTACTGATCCCATGTTCTTCAAGAACACCATCATTGTCCACCCGTATCCGCACACAACAGCGCTGATTGTGTTTTCGTCCGACCGTCAGCGCTGTTGTATTGCAGTGACGTCCAGTCGCGGTACGTACCTGCAAGTGGTTCACCACGTCCACTGGTTATTTCAAGATCTCTTCCTTGACCTACTGAAGAGATACAGTCGTGGTACTTCGGTAGAGCCCACAGTACTCAGCCTGTGCAGCATGCGTCAGCTTATCCAGCAATCGGCTTCACCAGCTGCCATCTGTCCAGTGGTTGCTTCCTACCCGTCCGAAGCCGTCATTCTTGCCGCAAGCAGTGTGCAAAGCAAAGATGTCAAGGACGCCAGCGGTGTGTTCATTGACTCGGTGCAGGATCTTCATCACGTTCCTGCCACGCATGTCAGTATGCTTCCTGCCACATGTACTGATCGCCTGGAGAGTCTGCGAGATTCCGCATTCCTGAGCGATCTCCAATCAAGCCTAGATGTGAGTGAGAGGGAAATCAGCCGACTTGGTGGCCCCCAATCAGTGTCGCCCGCTGGACCCAGTCGGCTGAATGCCTCGCTGGTGTTGTTGGCATGGTGCCGACAATCTCATCGTCACACATCTACTGTGCTATACAGCAGGTTAGCTCAGCACTGCTTTTCTTCGCCATTCTCCATTTTCTACCGAGAGATCTGCAGGATGCTGGTGGAGAATGAGAACATGGTGAGCAGAATAAGAATTTTTAAAAGTTTTCCATAACTATGAATCTCTGCTGTCAATATTCATAAACAAAATTACAAATTTGCTTGAATGAGAACGGTGCGTGTTTTGTTTGATCATATCAAAATTGAATATCATGAACTTGTAGTTTGTAATTTATTTATTTATTTATTTATTTATTCAACATCTCCTGGCCCGTCCGAAGACTGCCAATAAACATGAGAGGTCAGGTGATAGCCAACCACGGCAAGCTAAAAGGGAAAAAAAGAAAGATGCTGTCAGAGAGGGAAAGAAGATAGGGAGAGAAAAAGAAAGGGAGGCACATTAATAATACATGGGATCACTTCGGATGAGACAGTGTGGAAAGCTGGACTGTGAATTTCCTGATATCCTGGCATGTCTTAATGCTAGTAGGCAGGTTAGACCAAAGGGAGTATGCTGAGAAGAAAGGGGATTTCAAAAACAGAGAGGAACTAGCTCGGGGCAGTGATAAGGCATTGCGTGTTGGTCTAGTGGTAACAAACCAGTTGTACTTGGCAATATGTTTCGGGACTTGGGCTAGGAAGATTTTTTGCACAAGGATACAAAGATGCTGCTGATGTCGGGCAAGAAGAGGGTGCGTGGAAGCAAGTTTATAAAGACAAAGGGAGGCAAATGTTTGGTCTTTTCGAAACAGAATTTTCAGAAGCAAGCGTTGATGTACCTCCAGTCTGTGGAGTAAAGTCTGAGACAACCCGCACCAAGCTATATCGCAATAGTCAAATATAGGCAAAATGTACGACTTAAAGAACAATTCTCTGCAGTTATCATTCAAGTGTTGGCAGTGGGGTTGTAGCATACCTAAGGACGCACTCGCACGCTTGCACACAGACTGGACTTGTGGAGACCAGGAGAGTTGGCGGTCGAGAATAACGCCCAGGTGCTTGTGCTCGTTAACAACTTTAATAGGTGTACTATTTAGACCAGGAAAATACAGAAGTTGAGTGGGGGGCGAGGGAGAGAAGAACATGGCCTCGGTTTTGGCGAGGTTAGGCTTCAGTTTCCAGGTTTCCATCCATGTTACTGTAGCGTTGACCCCGGACTGCATGGAGGCCGTGAGGTTGTCTGCCGAGCTGTCGGAGCACATCAGAGCAGTGTCGTCAGCAAAAAGACTTACATTTGGTACAAGGGCTGGCAAGTCATTAACGTACAGTAGAAATAGGAGCGGCCCAAGTATGGACCCCTGGGGTACCCCAGACACGACTAGTAATGGGTCTGATAGGGAGGTAGATACTCTGACAGTCTGGTGGCGGCAGGAAAGATAGGATGAGAGCCATTGCAGGGCTGGACCGTGTACCAAGAAGACGGACTCTAGCTTTGCAAGCAGACCACGATGCCAGACGGTGTCGAAAGCTTTCGCTAGGTCAAAGAACACGATGCCAACATGCCGCCTGAGGTTCCGCTGGGTGTAGATGTCTTGTACTAGACGTGTTAGTTGGAAAGTTGTGGAGTCTCCACGGCAGAAACCGGATTGAGATGGTGAAAGCGCTGGGGTGACGTGGCAGTACAGAGACTCAAAGAAAATACGTTCACAGACCTTGGACACAGCGGGAAGGAGAGAGATTGGTCTGTAGTTGCCAGCCTGAGAGCGTTGGCCTTTCTTATAATCTTCTCCTTATGAAGCAAGAAGTTTTAGATGATATCGGTCATTCGCAACAATGCATTTAAGATAATATCTGTTTTCACTTGGTACAATTTCCATAACTAGATTTCACTTGGTAAAATGTCCAGAACAACCTTGGCTAGACTACAAAAAAAATTAAGTTTTCTAGCCTCTCAAGGAACCTAAGTTATGCAAAGCTAAGTGTGTGTGTATGTGTGTGTGTGTATGCGTGTGTGAATGTGTGTGTGTGTGCGTGCGCGCGCGCGTGGGTGTGTATGAGTTTGCATGTTTGTGTGTGCATTTGCATACATGTGTGTGTACATGTGTGTGTGTACATGTGTGTGTGTGTACATGCGTATGTGAGTGTGTTGGTGTATATGTATGTGCACGTGTGTATTCTCATGAAGCTGATGGAAGCATTCCCGGACATCATCACCTATGAACAGCGGCAGTTGAAGGAGCAAGAACGTCTTCGTTGCCAGGCGGACAGTAAGTGCATTGTGCATTTCTGCTATCAGGAAGCCTGTACTATAAGTTCTGCGCCCACCAAATCCAGACCATATCCATCTCCATTCTTTTTAAACCAATTTAGCTCCAAAATCTGATATTGAACCGGCCTGAAGAGTATAATTGTTTGCTATGCTCCACATTTAGCTTGAAAACTACATAAAGACTATTAGGATTAAAAGCATACGGTACTAATTGGAAAAGCAGTCAATGCGTAAAATACGCAGCAAACCTTCAATTTCAGGAGCTTTGACCATTTCCCATTGTCAAAATCTGAATGTGATGATGGTTTTCTGTATTGATTTATTGGTTTGTTAGAAACAATGGAGAATACTTGCACCCATGTTTATACACAGTCTACAGTCTAGTGTGATAATAGAGAGGTTCCGCACTACGTAAAGTTGAGCAACTTTACGTTAGTGGGCGGGAAAAACCCGTGAATTTGCGAGTTTGCACTCCACTTACGGGAAGTTGTCTACGGAGAGTACGTAGATAGGGCTCTGATAACGTAGCTGGTCCGTAGGTGGATTGGGGTACAAATTTATGACTCTCTACCCATGTCGATCTGGTCGTACACTGCCGCGTTCGGAGTTGCCCAGGGCAGCTACGTGATTTGAAAACTCTGTATGGCGGAACCCAGATGCGCATGCAGTTTACGTAAGACTTTCTGTAGATCGACTACGTTTTTACTAACGTAATTACGTTATGCGGAACCTCTCTAATATCAGCGTTCCTGTTCTATAGAAATATACTTGTAAAAAAGGCCAAGGAACTACAAGTTTGGACTCGGATGAAGAGCCAAGGATAAATTTATAGCAAAGAAAAATGGACTAATCGACTCAGTGTCGTGCAATATTATGGCATGAGCTGATTGTTTAGTAACTGCCAGTGGTGTTAGTGGAGCGGATTATGGCATAACTTGTACTACTGTACTAGTTGATTGGTCTGTTGATTGTTTTCTTTACTATGAACTACAAGTTACGCCATAATGTCCACTAACACCACTAGTTACTAAACAATCAGCTCATGCAAAAACAATTTAAAGACACTGACCGACTGTACTGACGTACTACAACTAACGGGCTAACATTGTTTACCAACTGGTGGTGTTAGTGGACATTATCGCGCAACTTGTAGTTCCTTGGTCCTCTATATTTTCTTTAAATTAATCCTTGGCTCTCCATCCGAGTCCGTTCCTGTTCTAGTCTTTGTTTTCCACACTTCCAGTGTTTGTCTTGCACACAAACTCTTTGTACTTAATTATTATCATTATTATTTCTCACGGTGGCCGTTGGCCAATCAGAGAGATGCAATTAATAATGGTGATTATATGAAGCTATGAGGTAACATTAGTTGAAAATATGGTCATACTGATAGTTGAAGAGTTGATCGCTAGGGAGTGTACAGGGTATGTGTTATGTTTGTCTCTATGCCGTCTAACAGATGTTCCATTGGCGGATGATTGGTTCTCGACTGCACCCAAGACGTCATTCCTGGGCCAGAATCCCTGGTGAGTATAACATTCCTCTCAAGTTGGTTTCATTTCTCATTGTGATGAATGAATGTTAGTAGAAATTCCTCTTAAGAATTCCACTGTACTCTGCAGTACCTATGAAGTGTACATTGTATTCTGCAATCACATCTGTTACTATGGTTAATAACCAGACATTGGAAAGTATGTATTTATGACAATGGTTTTCATCTCTACTTCTGTATGTGTGTGTGTGTGTGTGTGTGTGTGTGTGTGTGTGTGTGTGTGTGTGTGTGTGTGTGTGTGTGTGTGTGTGCCTGTGTGTGTGTATGTGTGTGTATGTGTGTATGTGTGTGTGTGTGTATGTATGTGTATGTGTGTGTGTGTGTGTGTGTGTGTGTGTGTGTGTGTGTGCGTGTGTGCGCGGGTGTGTGTATGTGTGGGTGGGTGGGTGTGTTGGTGGGTGGGTGTTTATGTTTGTGCGTGTATGTGTGTGTGTTTAAATTTGCCTGTGTGTGCCTGTGTGTGTGTGTGTGTGTGCGTGCGCGTTGGTGCAAGCGAGCCTGCGCATCTGAATGTGTGTGTATGATGTTATCGCTATGCGGGTATGCGTGTTTCTGTGTCTATGTATTTGATGTGTTGTTTTGATTTACAGCGTGGGAATGCTACGATCTCACCTCCATGCAATGCGTGTTACGGATAAGCTGATCGTGGACTCTGATCACTACACTCTGGTCCAGGGTGAGTCCGTTTTACTTCACAATCTCTGCTATTTCATATTCATGATGATCACTTGCCTAGACAGAACTTCCTGCGATTTACAACACGTTTTAAGAAATCTTTCTACGACTTTTATCCATATTTATTCCCTTTATCTTTGTTTGTCTTAACAGAAGCTGAGGTAGCAGCAGAGTTGCTCACATCAACAGTAGCACCAGCAGCAGTAGCACCGGCACCAGCAGCAGCAGCAACAGCAGCAGCACCAGCAGCAGCAATAGCAGCAGCAACAGCAGCACCGGCAGCAGCAACAGCAGCAGCACCAGCAGCAGCACCAGCAGCAGCAGCACCACCAGCACCAGCAGCAGCAGTACCAGCCCCAGCAGCAACAGCAGCACCACCAGCAGCAACAGCAGCACCACCAGCAGCAGCACCAGCACCAGCAGCAGCACCAGCAGCAGCACCAGCAGCAGCAGCAGCACCGGCACCAGCACAAGCAGCAACAGCAGCAGCACCAGTAGCAGCAGCAGCAGCACCAGTAGCAGCAGCAGCAGCAGCATCACCGACTGTAGCAGAGAGTAAAGGTATGAGACAGATAGTGATACTCAACATATTATGGGTATGTTTATTTCTGAGTAGTTTTTGACCACTTTGTGATGGGTGTGATGTACTCACCTGGCACAGCTTAGTAGTGATGGATGTACTCCTTGATTCTAGACGGTGATGGTGCTCATGTACATGTGAAAAACTCAGTCTCCAGCCAGGTCACATTTCTTTATTCATTTTTATTTCTCACCACCCTCTTCACATCCACCTCCGTTCTTCTACTCCACATCCATCTCTGCTTTTCCAAACTCTACTTTCCCTTTTCTGACATCCGCATCCACTTACCCTATTACCATCCTTGAATCAACTATGCACAATGCATAAACAGATGATGGTGGCAAGAGAATGAGTGGTTATCACCAGCATGTTACAGCTTAGAGTGTGCTGTGTGGATAGGCATTAACCTCCATTTCTCCCGCTGGGTTTAAACTATCATTTCAATGCAAATCCTATGGTGTTTCGTTGGAGTCTTTGCATCATTCTGCTCTGCTGTAAGATCACATGACTCCTTCAACTTGTTTACCTTATTCTGACCATGTTCTTCCTAGGTATTTCACCACAAAATGTACTCGTAGAGTACTAAAAATGAACTATACGTATTGTGTGCCTCTGTTTCTGTTTTCTGTTTACAGCTGATCCATTTGAGGATGACTCATTCACCGCACATATACTACCAAAGTTGTACAAGATATCTTGTGATGTACTGCGGCAAAGCGTTCAGGCACAAGGACTCCTGAGTGGTTTTGATACCCTTCGGGAACTAAAGCGTGCTGAACAATTTGAAGGTGTAGAGAGTCATCACTTGAAGTTGATTGGATACATCCGTGCTGGAGAGCGAGATGCATACAGAAAGCTGTGTGCAGCAGTGGGAAACCTCAACTTGCAAGATCTGCACAACACCATGCTAAGGCTACTGTAGTAGGAACTCTAGTCATGATGTGGTAAGTTTGTTGTGTGGTTTTGTATTTCTCATACATTCACCTCTACATGTATGTTACAGGACCGCAGCAAGCAGATTTTCATTAGTCTGCCCATACCATAGTATTTGGTAATTTGTGTCTGATATAGCGGGTATACATACATGTTACTACTCACCAGTCAACACACTCTGATGGACAAACAGTTGGTCTACCCATGACCTAACCAACCGGACCGCTTCCGCCACCCATGTGCTAGTGTGTGTGTGTGTGTGTGTGTGTGTGTGTGTGTATGTGTGTGTGTGTGTGTGTGTATGTATGTATGTATGTATGTGTGTGTGTGTATGTGTGTGTGTGTGTGTGTGTGGTGTAGACCAAGCTGAATAGTGGCGGTCAATTCTTCAGCCTTGCAAGCTGTTGAATGGTGCAATCCCAGCATAAACTGCTATGGCTTCTGCTGTAGCATCGCTATCATCGCCTCCGGCGATGGGCGTCAAATGGTCAACAAAATGATGTGTGTGTGTGTGTGTGTTTGTGGCTGTGTGTGTGGGGGGGGGGTGAGGGCGTGGGGGGGGGGGGGGGAGTCTGGGCGCTCAAATGTGGAAGACTGTGTGTTCATGTGTGGGTGTGTTTTTGTATGTTCTTGTGTCTGATTTGTGTGTGCTTGTGTGCATCTGTTGGCGTGCGTGTTTGTACATCGTGTGTGTGTGTGTGTGTGCGTGCGTGTTTGTGAGTGTTTACATGTATGTGTATGTGTGTATGTGTGTGTGTGTGTGTATGTGTATGTGTGTATGTGTATGTGTGTGTGTGTGTGTGTGTATGTGTATGTGTGTGTGTATGTATGTGTGTATGTGTGTATATGTACATGTACATGCATAATGTCTGTTACATCACTGTTCAGATTGTGCAAGACTGCTTTCTCCCAGCATTCCATGTACATCACTGTTCAGATTGTGCAAGACTGCTTTCTCCCAGCACTCCATGTACATCACTGTTCAGATTGCGCAAGACTGCTCTCTCCCAGCACTCCATGTACATCACTGTTCAGATTGTGCAAGACTGCTGTCTCCCAGCACTCCATGTACATCACAACAGTCATACTCACCCAGCCGACCGCACCCCGCGCGTATCCCGGTATGCTTGTTTGTGTCGTTCTTCCCCTGCCACTGCTCTGCCCTATGCAACGTGTTCTTTTTCCTCATCTACACATGTATCATAATTATTGTATTCTTGAGTTGCTTGCTCACCAGTTGTGGATATGCTCCATGTGTATTCTTTTGAAGGTGACCGTCCTTGAGAATATTTTCTCAAACAGCAGCTCCACCACCTCTGCGCCCACCCCCCTCCCCATCTTTCCTCCTCTCTCCCAATCCCACACGCGCACACGCGAGCATGTGCGCACATACATAATTTGTTATAATTGTTTGCTATGCTTGCCAAGACTGTTGGTATGTTTCCATGGACTGTGTTTTTTTACTAATGCAAGTACATGTACATGTATACATAAATGTTCCTACTTTTTAAAATTCAATTTGGTTTGCTCTAGAGCATCTTTCTTTTGTTCTTATTTCTTTCCAGCTACATCTCTACATAAATGTTCCTAGTCTTTAAAATTTATTTTGGCTTGCTCTAAAGCACCTCTATTTGCTGTGACAATTGCACAGTATTCTTTTCATTTTTCACTTGACTTTGTTCACATCTTTGCATTTGCGCACATACATAATTTGTTCTATTGTTTGCTGTGCTGGCCAAGACTGCTGGTATGTTTCCATCGACTGTGTTTTTGAATATTTTCTTAAACAGCAACTCCCCCACCTCTGCCCCCACCCTCCTCTCTTCCAATCCCACACGCGAGCACGTGCGCGCATACATATCTTGTTATATTGTTTGCTGTGCTTGCCAAGACTGCTGGTATGTTTGCTAATACATGTACATGCCTGTACATGTATACATAACATGTTCCTACTCTTGAAAATTCAATTTGGCTTACTCTAGAGCACCTTTCTTTTGTTCTTATTTTTTGCTGCTACATCTGACAGTCATCTGTACATAAATGTCCCTAGTCTTTAAAAATCATTTTGGATTGCTCTAACGCACCTCTCTATTTGCTGTGACAATTGCACAGTATTCTTTTCATTTTTCACTTGACTTTGTTCGCATTTTTGCTTCCGCTGAGACTTCTGTTGACCCTGTATTGAACTTGGCAGCTGAACTTCATCTCCTTTCCTCGGATTTTTGCCTGAACAGATCATGACTATTGTCACTTCTCCACTTTGTGTGCTTATTTGAGAAATTAATGTGATGGAAATCACATACATGTAATTCTAGGCTTGCATTGTTCATAGTCACTGACTCCAGTGTCTGCTCCAGGGCCGAGTCAGCCGGGCGAAGGACCCGTTTGGTGGGGGGGGGAGGGGTACTTGGAACCGTTTGAAAAAAGAACACCGGGTCACTTGTGACCTGATTGGGAGATATCCATGTGCATGTTGTGTAGGTAGTCAGTGTTTTCTATTTCAAAGAGGTACAAACTGACACATCTACATGTTTGATGATCAGCATGAACACCATACCTGATAACCATCCAGATTTGGCAGAGACCGTCCCGATATCGAGAGCGTTACTTAATAGGTACTACCCAAAAGTGAATATTTACGCATGCCTCGCAATTACATTTACATGTATCAGTATACATTTTCATAACTACATGTACTTCTCTCTCAAAGACTATGTACAGTCTACTCGCCATAAGCCACGCACCATGTCCTGGAACAGAAAATGTGCGAATTATCGCGAGTGTGCGACTTACATCAGATTCTTCAGCACTTCATGTAGATCTACATTGTACCTATTGGCAGCTAGCTGTATGCAGAACCACTGCTGCTTGATCAACAGAGCATGTTTATCCGCTAAAGTAACACTTTATAATAGTTCAGGAGAAGATCTCGCGACAATCGTGTGTTGTTGCGAGGTCAAAATGCTACATGTACAGTTGCAAGTCACGTGGTTTGGGTAGTCAATTCCCGCCGCAGTAGCTAGTACACAACCTTCTAGGTTTCACTCCTAGTAAACCTGTACTTCATCACCTTTGCTTATGTTATTCATTTCCAAAGAAAATGATATTCACTTTAGTCGATCTTCCTTCCACTTTAGTTCTAGTGGCCATGATTTAGCAGCAGCGGTCAGGTATGGATGATGGCGGACGTAGTTATGAGGGTGACTAGTCATATGAAATGTTTGAAAATGTGTCAGAGTCAGGCCCGTTGGATGAAACTGAACCAGAAAATTTTCCAAAATGGTTAGGAGCTTGAACATCGCGTACAGGATTATTTGAGCGGACCTCAGAGCCAATGCAAACCAGGACAAGACTGACTCAAGGAAAAAAACATTATATTAAAGAAGGTTTTGCATATCAGCCCTGCCGCTAGAGTTACGGAGTTCCCTCAATAGTTTCCGACCATCTTTACTGAAAAGTTGTTTTGTGAAGTGTGCCACCTTGTAGTGATGCCAAAAAGAGCATGAAGTCATAGTGCTTCGGAACGACATCGCCGCAGCGAGCGACAGAAGGAGAAGGCTAAGATCCATCAATCGACTTGATCCGTCTCATGGAAGCAGTACCAGGATAGGGATAGTGAGCAGATAGACGACACAACGTCTGGATAGTGTTCAACGCCGCGCACTGCGGATCATTGGCCCTAGTGCAATTCTCCCCAGTCTGGCTGTCTGCCGGACTGTGGCTGCTCTTTCCGGTCCCGTGCATGTACAAATTGCATTAATCACTGGTCCTCCTCAGCTACTTGCTGTATTGCCACCGCGTCGTGTTTCTCCAGCCAGAACCAGAACCAGGAACGAGCACAATTATGCCACTAGCCACGCCTTTCAACTGTCAGACACGCTCCCTGTCTCAGCTCCATCCTTCGTGAAGCGGTCGTTACCGTACTGCTGTATTGGCGCATGGAACTCCCTTCCTGACAGGCTGCTGTCGCAGCGCCCGCACAAAACACGTTTTCAGTCATTCAAGACAAAGGTCTACCCACACCTGAGAGACAGCAACTGGTGCTGGGCCGAAGTGATTCCCTGTAATTTTCGAGCTCGTCCCTTGTCAGACCCTCGTACCCGGCCTTGCTCAGACTGTCAGAGTGCTCAGCTGTGTGTTGCATACATGTACAGTACATGTATGCTGCTTTTCGAGCGGACTCTGAAGTACCAAGCATGGCTTATTGCATAATGATGTAATGTTATGTTAACAAGTTGAGAAGATTGAGCGCGTGTCGTTATCACCTGACCTTGTTATCACTTTTGTCGTTTTTGTCACTTAGGGTATGCCACGTTTCTATGCAGAATGTGCGCAATTGCGCCAATTTAGTCCTATAAAGATCGGTCTATTCTTATTATTCTTTCATTCAACATCATATGCCTCCACTGATGAGCTCAGGAGGAGCGAAACGGCTGTCTGGAGGGTCATTGTCAATATCAATCTATATACCGGAATTGTCCTCGCTGTGGTGATGGTGATGTGAGTGCAGAGTTTGGATCGGCCAAGAGCGCAATGTGGTGATGTGAGTGCAGAGTTTGGATCGGCGAAAAGCGCAATGTGGTGGTGTGGTGTATTGGGTTACACTGTATTCAATTCATTGGTGTGGAAATGGGGGGAGTCGTCGTGTCGGAAGCAGGATTTTGCCGAATTACAAGTTGAAACTGTGTCTGTCAGCGTGTGTTATGTCTGTGTGTTGTGTCTGTGTTTGGGGCGGGGCGGGGGGGGGGCCATGATCTCCCGTGGTCGGACACTGATTACTTGGGGCGTTTCCCGTTTCCCGAGGAATGCAGAGTAAAAATTGAAGTATCTCTTGAGGTAAGATGTTGACAACACTGGGATGTGTGGCCGAGTGGTCAAGTTCGTGATTCAAAGGATTGGTAATGGAAAAGTGCAGGTGAGTTCGAGTCTGGCTACATGTAACTTTTTTCTTCACCTCGCACAACATCTACAGCACTCTCATGTACATGTCATTGCAGTGACACGGTACATGGTGATCATAGTCATAGAATTAATTACAACATGATGCATAATGACATCACTTTGACGTCAGGGTGGAAGTATTGATGTCACTAGACTGACTCGCTACAGGACTCGAGTGCAATGACTATAGAACTGAAATGATGACCAGCAGGGACTGTGAATGGAGTCATGTGATGTCACGTGGTGTGTGTACCTGGAATTCTACTTCATAGTCCATGTTGGTATTTCTATGTTTACAGCCTTGCATGCATGTCTAGTGATATGTCTCAGCAGAAACTTTAAAGGAATGTGACAGCCATTACACAAACATGCCTACAGCAAAACATCTACAAGAAGGCACAATAAGAACTCGAAGAAGAAATACAGAGCACTGGTCTTCTTTTTGAATTTTTCACGAGATTTTTGTACATTTATTTATTTATTTATTTATTTATTTATTCAACATCTCCTGGCCCGTCCGAAGACTGCCAATAAACATGAGAGGTCAGGTGATAGCCAACCACGGCAAGCTAAAAGGGGAAAAAAAAGAAAGATGCTGTCAGAGAGGGAAAGGAGATAGGGAGAGAAAAAGAAAGGGAGGCACATAGATTCTCTCAAGAAGCTGAGTCGATCCCCACCCACCATCCTATCGATACTTTTCTTTTATAGTCCTTTCTGGAGAGTGGTGGCAACTTCACACCTATGCAAGCGATGAAATGCAGAACATGTTCATCGCATGTATGTACATTACAGATTTGCACCTATCAGAAACGTCTGCTCTTCTGTTATCACATGCAAACACAAACACACACACACACACACACACACATGCACACTCGCAGGCTCAGACTCAGACATGCCCATCGCTGAAGCGATACTAGCGAACAACTTTATCAGACATACAACTTGTGCTGGGATTACACCAGTCAACAGCTTGCAAGGCTGATGAACTTAGTTCACCACGCACGCACACACACACACGTACGCGCGTGCGCGCACACACACACACACATACACACACACAAGACAGTGAATATTTATGCATACTGGAACATTAGTGAAAACTTTAAAAACGAATTGTTCTCGCTAAAGAAGGGAATTGTGTGTATTCCTCAAGAATTGCTCAAGGATCACCGAAGTCGCTACAACCTCTTGTTCACAAGCTTAAAAAATAGCTCGGATGGTGAGTCAATTTAATTATGGTGAAAAACTAGTCATAACTCGTAAAATGTTATAAAATAGCAGTTCAAAAAATGTCCCAGAAGTAGAGTGGTCGGTTTAGCCGATTAAAAGGTTGAATGAAGGTCTTATAACAGAGCTGGATACAACATTGCAAGAGATTGCTTCAGGGTTCATTTATGCAGGCGTGGATAATGAAGTAACAACGAAGGGTCAAATCCCGTTGCACTACACTTTGGAGTAATTCATGTTGTACCGTAATGTGTACAGTATCTGTTCATGTAGTATACTGCATCTACGTCTTGAAGATGAAGGAAACGCCAACGTGGTGGATGGATGCATTCCGACGCGTAGACAAAGTCATTGCTGGCAGCACACGTCGATGGTTGATAGTGAGCTGTCAGGATTCGAGGCAGCGTTGTAGCACCAGGATTTTAGGTGGGCGGACCATAATGGTATACACGACCAGAAACGAACACCGTCAATGAAGATCCCCGTTGTGCACGTATTCGGTGTATCGACGTTGTCGAAATGAGCGGGACCGGGTGGGTGTGCTACGATCATGGGTGTTGACGATGGCTGATACTGACCTGCGCGTAGAAATTATTCATGTCTTGTGTTCCGTGATTCAGATCTTCACCAGTCTAAACTGTAAGTCACACAAGAAAGAACACGACACAGACCAGGCACAATATAATAAGTTTCTACAACACACCAATATCCAATGATTTTCAGTGTAAGATGTAAACGGGAAAGGTCTGAAGAAAACTTAGACTGTCACCATCAGGACTTCACCCAGGGACCTTCGGTCGAGTACAGCAATGCTCTAAGCACTGAGTTATGGTGTAGCTATCATTCAAGCAGAGACCATTCAACATCTTCTTCAGACTTCCACACAAATACTTCAGTCATAGTGGAAACGTAAGAGGACCTAAAAGGCTTCATCTGATGTGTACATGCAAACACGGGGATATTTCCTGTCAACCTGGCCAAGCTAGGCAATTGATTTCTAGATTTTTCAATTCAATGAGATGTGATGGTCTGCCGGAATGCATAGCAAGTTTCTTGATGTATTACACTGTAATCATAGTGAACCACCGCCCCCACACACCTCCCTCCCCTCTCCCCTTCTTCCATGGCTGTATCAAGCCAAGACTGCAGGTGCGGTGGAAGGTGTTGCAAGTCGGTCCGGCCAGTACTGAAAATAAACTATACGTATTGTGTGCCTCTGTTTCTGTTTTCTGTTAACAGCTGATCCATTTGAGGACGACTCATTCACCACACATATCCTACCAAAGCTGTATAAGATATCTTGTGATGTACTGCGGCGAAGCGTTCAGGCACAAGGACTCCTGAGTGGTTTTGATCCCCTTCCGGAACTAAACCGTATTGAACAATTTGAAGGTGCAGAGAGGCATCACTTGAAGTTGATTGGATACATCCGTGTTGGAGAGCAGGATGCATACAGAAAGCTGTGTGCAGCAGTGAGCAAGCTCAACTTCCAAGATCTGCACAACACCATGCTACGGCTACTGTAGTAGGAACTCTAGCCACGAGTCTGTGATGAACAGGTCACGCATTGAAGAGTACATGTATACGAAATGTAACTGTCTACACCAGCGCTTGGCGCGATTGTGAAGCTTGTTCTTTTCCGACCGAGCCATGGAGGAGCTTTCTGGCAGCTGCTCTGACTCAACACAAGTATTGTACATCTGTCGTCAAGTTGAGCGCCACCCTAGTGCTTGTAGTGATTCTGTCACCTCCGCTCGTCAAGTCCCGTACAAACTGAACGTGAACTGAGCTTCACCTGTTCACCAGCGATTCCAAAAACAATTCTCGCCCGTGATTGCAAACCATGACTGTTTCCCATCACCTTTAAAAGTTAAAAGGTCCAAGGCCTGGGCCCTGGAGAGCGGTGACGTGACCGACACTGTGCCACACAACGTGGCACAATATCCACCGAGGCCAACGTGGATCAGCCACAGCGTGGGATCCAACTCAAGGACGCTGATGTACGTCCGCGGCTATCTCAACTTACAATTGGCAACTTTATCATTTTTTCGGGACGGTGGGTGGGAGGAAGGAGGGAGAGAGGTAGGGTGGGAGGGAGGAGGGAGGGAGGGAGGGAAGGAGGGAGGGAAGAAGGGAGTTATCAGGCTTCATGAGGTACACCAAATTTCTACAAGCAGGGGTTACCGGGAAAGTTACAGCACTCACGTGAATAGTGAAAAAAAATTTTAAACAAAGAAGACAAAGAAAATCAGAGCCTAAAGTTTACTGTTAGCTATCACGACTCAACAGAAACGGCAACAAGAATTGCGATTTTGATTCTGAAACCACCGGTGCAATGCCATGGACAAGACCATGAACAAAAAAGAACACCAAACTTCCACATGCGCTTGCTTACAAGCCGGGAGGGGGGGGGGGGGGAGGGGGACTATTCAAGAGGGGGGTGGCTATGTTTTCTTCACTGGCACATAGAGACTTGGTCACTATCCAAGAGATTAGAGAGGTCTATAATCGTGCGTGTACGTTTTAACAACTTGTAGCTTGAAGGGGAAGTGCATCGATTTTTCAAGTAGGGCTCAGATGAAAATCACCAATTGTCTTATTGTATTCATGGTGTGAAAAAGTGTTGAGTTCAATGTCGTTAGTGCCGTGAACTGTTTATTAGTAGTCCACTCCGTTGTGTAGTGGGACGTGAGACCGACAGGAGAAAGCTAGGGTGCGGAGATGCCAGCAGACCACCGAAAAAGTGAAAAACCAAGTGCAGAAATCTCGGTTGGGACAAATCAGACGTTCAGCATTTACCCCAACCAAGGACCATGCTGTTCGCTCTTTCCACTTCCTGACGATGGATGTAATGCTTGATGGCGACTCTCCTAACTCTCAAAACATCTTCAGAAGCCAGGTGAGTCGACGGGTGGTGGAAACCGAAGGGGGGAAGGTTTTGTACAATTGCTTTCCGCAAAGCTTCCCCTTTCCTTTATCTCTAATATTGCTGACCCACCCAAGTTGGGTGGTGTGTTGCTTTGCTGCTTCGAATTGTAATTAGACAGCATTGTCATGACTGTTATTTCAAAACTGGTCTCGTCATCGTCCTGTAACAAACGGCATTCTTTGTTGCCGTGGGACTTCGCTGGTCCCCTCTTCGGTCCTAAATAACCGTGAACCTTGCAAGTTGGAAGGCCGTTGGTTTGCGCACTGGAGATATGTTAGAACTAGGTCTCAGGTCGTTGAATATCTCAGTAGCTTGTCAGTTTCGTGCCCTGTTATCACACTTTCTGACTACGGAGCATCAGCAAATCGAATTTTCGAGTGAAATTCTAGAATCGTCACGACAGGCACTCAAAGAGTCGAAACTAGGGCTTGTTTCGACAGAAAAAGGCCCGCAAACAGAAAAGTAGTTTCGAATGCAGCTCGAGCGCTCCATGTACATAGAGCAGTCAGTGGTCTTGCACAGGTGCTCCAGTACTACTGGTACATGATGGAATAGCACTAGTATCTGCGTACCTGCACAGCGCTCCAGTGCTACATGCCATGGAGCAGTTGTTTTTATCCCTGAAACTTTATTCATAATTGTGGTGGTAAACACCCCCCTGGCAATATGGCGGTAAATACACGCCGGCCAGTAATTAAACAACAGGAAGAAAGAAGATAAATGTCTGTGAATACAGTCTAATGTCATAAATGGCTCAGTTGTTTGTTGCACACGGCGCAGTCGTGACCTAGCCCAGGTAGCCTCCAACTAATGTTACTTTTCCAGAGCCTGGCTAGAGCGAAACCGGTTGATGACAGTCTCTTCATCGAGATCAGCCAAAGAGATCCGATCGCCAATGGCCTGAACCAGATGAAGCATCCGTCGCTTCGCGTCATCCTCGACTGCCACGAGAAACAGCAGCAACTTCGTTCGATCCAGGTGACCTTCAGCAAGGAGGAGAAGCGAGTCCAACCAATCGACTTGCTATCCTACCATTCAAAGCTTACGTACTCTTGCTACAATGCAACAAGCACAGCTCATCTCAAAATGTTTACTTCTCAAGCTCGAAAAGAACTACATACTATAATTATAGTACTCACTCGAGTGACGGAGTCGAGAATTGCTGCTACATGCTGAACCTCTTTTTCATTCCAATTTTCGCACTGTCTTTCGTTTTGACACATCCGTAATCATGGTAATCGAACCGAAATTCGATTTGCTGATGCTCCGTATTACCTTGTTACAGTCGTGGATAGTTGCTTCCTAACTTTTATTTTTGGTGGTTGTTTTTGGCCGTGATGCCGAGACCTGAGGTCGGCAGAGCCATCAATGCTCCACCATCACTGCTGCGTCTCGGTGCAGCCCCTGCTCAATAGTTGTCACGTTCGTCCTAGTCTCAGTACCATTGTCTTTCTTTATTATTTTCGAGCTGGGAATGTGATAAAATGAAATAAAATCATTCCCATGTGTTACTTCTATTTTACATTTTAACAATTTCCGCACCTTTTTTGGTTGTTTTAGCATCATGTATGCGCAAGAACTCGCTCATTTTGAGTTGCGATATTAGCTACTTTTAAGCTTTTTCTGAAAATATGGATGCGATTTCAGCAACTTTGACTTGTTTCGGCATGGTTGCGAAAAGCATAAATTGCGAAAAAAATTAGCATCTTTGGGCTACTCGGGATATGCAGGAGAAGGCCGATAAACAGTTCACGGTACTAACAGCATTGAACACAGCACTTATTTTTTCACACCGTGAATACGATAAGACAATTATTGAAATGACCAAAATCTGCACTGATCGACCTTCTCCGTCTGGCGGAGCTAAGCCGATCGCACATCGTCACTGCGCTGGTCGGTGTGGCAACGTATATAATACAATTTGCAACGCGAAGGACTAAAGGGACCCTCACTTAATTTTTACCGACTTTCCCGGCAAAAAACACATTTCGACACGCGTATGTGCTGGACGTCTGCGCGTGCACGACACGACGTGTGAGATGGCTGACAAGTGAGAGCCAGGGAGTCGTCAAGGACCGGCGTTTGACGACTCCCGGCCTGGTGAGACTGAGAGCATGCATGTACAGCTGGCGCGAAAGGGAACCTGTAATTATTTTGAAGATCGATGGCTGAATCACGATGTTTGTTTTGATGTTTTGATACTTGTTGTAATTAATGGCTAGTGATCGAAATGTTACTGTGACTTTTCCAAGCCCTACTGATATACCTTGTCAAATCAGGTGCCCTGCGGTAGTCTTGGTGGAGGCAGACTGGAATGCGTTGAATTCGTAGCTTCTGAAATTGAAAATTATTTTTTTCTGGAGTGACACTGACAAGCGATGGCATTGGCGACAGAAGAACTTTGTTTCTTCCAGGAGAGCTGCATCACAGTCGGATCCTGTCCATGCACATGCGATCATGCTGTGTTGTAGACAGTGGAGAGCTGGTTTTGACCAGAGAAAATATTTTTGACCATTCATGAAGAGGATATTGTTGCTGTAGCTAGCTGACAGACATAACCTGTGGCAGTGGTGTATGGAATCAGCTTGCAAGGTCTGTAGCAACTTGATCATGCAGAGAAGGAGCTGATGCGAGACGTGAAGGGTGCCATGCAGCTTACATTTGTGCATGTTCTAACGTTACTCTACGATGAGGAGCTGCACACGCACTCGCTACTGCTCTCGCAAGGTGATTGGCTTCTCTCCAGTAATTCAGGCCGCCTCAAAGCATGGATCCACAGCACTTTGTCGCGTTACACATCAACATGCCTGTTGACGTACACTGGAAAAGATACGACTCCACGATGAGGACCTGTGTAGCAACTTGATCATGGCAGAGAAGAAGCTGAAGCAACTTCCATTGGCGCATGGTTTAAGTTTTAACGGCACTCCACGATGAGGAATTGCACACGCACTCGCTATTGCTCTTGCAGGGTGATTGGCTTCTCTCCCGTGATACAGGCTGCCTCAATGCATGACTTATCTGCACTTTGCCACGGAACACATCAATACGCCTGAAGTGGATATACACTGGAAAAAGGTGTCACTCCACGATGAGGAGCACACAGCACTCTCTTTTCCTGTCTGTCTCTCCATCTCTCTTTCTGTGTGTGTGTGTCGCTCTCTCACTCTCTGTTGACGTACACTGTATCTCTCTTTGTCTGTCTCTCTCGAACACACAGGCACAAGTTCTTTCTCTCTTTCAGTTTCTCTTCTTTTGTTGCTCATGAACACTAGCACACACACACACTCTCTCTCTCAACATTGATCACTTCTTCCCATCATGCTTTTTTGTGTTTCGTTGTTATAGAATATTGTACTACTAGTACTACTGATGTACAACTCTATTCTCATGCAACTGGAGGGTATATGTTCGGGTGCTATTTGTTGTTGTGGCTAAGAGTGCATGCATGCGGCCAACTAGTTCCAGCATGCAGTGTGTTACATTCGCTACACTGTGGTCTTACAAGCACTCATCTACACTACTTTGAAGTACAATCACAGAGAACCGTATGTTCTAATTTCCTTCATATAACTATAAACCGAAGCACAACTGTTGCAAACATTAACTGCCCACTTAGGCAAGATTATAGATAGTAACAACAGTTGAACTAAAAGTAGAAGTAGTAAGTAAGACTAGCGGGTTCTTCCAGCTCCAGGACAGTAGGAACAGGCAACGACATAACAGCATTGCATCGTACATGCATGTAGCCGTGCAGAAATTATAGTACATTTAGTTGTGAATGCAAACCCAAGGCGGAGAGCAGTCAGGCATAATAGACGCCAGCCATAGAACCAGATCTGTGACGCATGTCACATGCATTCATGATAATCAATGCATCGTGGTTCACCACCATCAAACACAGTACTCAGTACTACAGGTAAATTACACAGAAATAGGAGAATAAATCTAACATACCTCCCTCGTGAAAGAAAAGTGATAAACAACACATGAGCGAGTAAAAGACGAAGACAACGAGAAGAAAAACATGACAAAAACAATGGCAACTGAATACGAAAACTCGGATGGAAAGAAAAGGACCAAGGACCTACAAGACGTGCTAGAGCTGATAGCCAGTTAGTTGTAGAACGTCAGTACCGTCAGTCAGTTTTGTGTAATGTTATCGCACGAGCTGATTGTTTAGTAACTGGTGGTGTTAGTGGACAGTATAGCGTAGCTTGTAGCTCCTTGGTCTTTTCTTTACTATGAATATGAAAACAATCACAGTTTGCTCAGTACTTGCACCTTTGACCTCTAGCGGCTCAAGATGATGAACTGCATGCTTGTATACCTTCCCAGCTACTTAAACTTCTACTATCCGAACAGCATCATCCTTACCTGGATAGGTCATAAGTACACGTCCAAGTGGCCAGTGTGCAATTGCTGTGTGCCGATCCATCACACGCACGATATCTCCTTTAGCGTTACGCTGTTGTAGCAACCACATCACCTGGATGCTCAGCTTCGGAACAATCTCTTTCAGCTAACGTTTCCATACCTGATCTACAATACGTTGCACAAACTCCCAGCGCTTCCTTGGGTGAACTTGAGTCACTGTAGATGTGTTGGCTTTAGCAGCAATAGTTGCCCTAGCATGGCCAATGAGAAAGTGCTGTGGCAATAGCAGCTGAAGGTCTTCTTCAAATTGGTACCGTTGTCCGATTGTATCTCTTGTGGCACATCACGTCGCATGGTGAATCGGGGTCTAAGAGCCAGGAGAAAACCGTCGTTGTCCAGAGATAACCTCGAAATGACAAGCCCTAGTCAGCAGGCATGTAAACACACATACATATCTCTATGAGTTGTGGCCGATCTCGACCCTGGCGTGCATAGAAGGGGACGACATAGCCGACACCAACTATGGCAGATGACTGATGTGGTCCAGTTGTCTTGAAGTCGGGAAGTGGTGGCATTGCTGGTGTTGCTGTTTAGATATGGCCCTTGCGGCAAAGAACGCACTTGGCCCGATGCCTCCAGGTGGCCTGCATCACTGGAGAGAAGCCACTCAACGGCACAAGCCTACACGCGTGCTGTGTGCTCCTCATCGTGAAGTGATACCTTTCCCAGTGTACGTCAACAGGCGTGTTGATGTGTTCAACGACAAAGTGCAGTGGATCCATGCTTTAAGGGAGGCTGGATCACTGGAGAGAAGCCAATAATCTTGCGAGAACAGTAGCGAGTGCGTGTGCAGTTCAGCTCCTTCTCTGCATGATCAAGTTGCTACAGACCTTGCAAGCTGATTCCATACACCACTGCCACAGGTTATGTCTGTCAGCTAGCTACAGCAACAATATCCTCTTCATGAATGGTCAAAAATATTTTCTCTGGTCAAAACCAGCTCTCCACTGTCTACAACACAGCATGATCGCATGTGCATGGACAGGATCCGACTGTGATGCAGTTCTCCTGGAAGAAACAAAGTTCTTCTGTCGCCAATGCCATCGCTTGTCAGTGTCACTCCAGAAAAAAATAATTTTCAATTTCAGAAGCTACGAATTCAACGCATTCCAGTCTGCCGCCACCAAGACTACCGCAGGGCACCTGATTTGACAAGGTATATCAGTAGGGCTTGGAAAAGTCACAGTAACATTTCGATCACTAGCCATTAATTACAACAAGTATCAAAACATCAAAACAAACATCGTGATTCAGCCATTGATCTTCAAAATAATTACAGGTTCCCTTTCGCGCCAGCTGTACATGCATGCTCTCAGTCTCACCAGGCCGGGAGTCGTCAAACGCCGGTCCTTGACGACTCCCTGGCTCTCACTTGTCAGCCATCTCACACGTCGTGTCGTGCACGCGCAGACGTCCAGCACATACGCGTGTCGAAATGTGTTTTTTGCCGGGAAAGTCGGTAAAAATTAAGTGAGGGTCCCTTTAGTCCTTCGCATTTGCAACTTGGGCATCTGGACCCAACTTGAAAAATCGATGCACTTCCCCTTGAGGTAGCTGTTGTGAAACGACAAGTTCTCGAGAGTGAAAGGCCTTCTCGCTTGTGACATTGTGTTCGTTTCAATGCAGCTGTATCCCGACTCCGCCGTACCGCTGATGTTTACGACGTGGCATACGCTACAGGCGCTATGTGTGGTTTGCTGTGTGCGCTGTAGTTGTATGTTGTATGTGTATGCTTTTTCTCATATACGCTGTCACTTTCATGCTATAACTACCTGGTGGTTTTAGTGTTAGTTATTCAGTTAGTTTCAGTTGTTCATTCATTTCATTGTTGTTAGTAGATGGAAGCGAAATATACTGTTGAGAATAAAATAATAGTTGTCCTCGTGCCGTGTGGGGTCGTTCGTTCCTGGTACTTTAGAGAACCAGAGGGTTCACAACATTTGGCGACCACGCCAGGATACGAAGCGAGCATGGCACAGGAACTATGGATCATTGAAGCCAGCTTTAGCGCTAACGGAATTCGGTATGGATTTGAAGGCGATAGGTTGAGAGAATACGTGGAGAAGAGGCTCCGACAGAGCGAGGAGTTTGAAGAGCGCAGTGCTAGACGGCAAGAGGGTGCGCTCCGCACAGAGTTTAACGAAAAGCTCAAGAAGATTAACGAGCGCATCGCCAGCAGTAAATTTGAGGGAGCAAAGCGAGATTTGCTTGCCTCACGCGAAAGGACGCCGGACAAGGCGTGGAAGACTTTGCTTAAAGACAAGCAGCGGTCAGAGTATTTGAAGCCAGTGGGAGGATCGGATCCAAGGCCCACTGCGTCGATACAGAGCATGGCGACATCGGTCGGAGACGCTCAGAAGCAGCTGGAGTCTCGGCCGAAGGACGTAGACGCGGAAGACGTAGAAGCGCAAGACGTAGAAGCACAAGACGTAGAAGCGCAAGACGTAGAGGCGCAAGACGTAGAGGCGCAAGAGTTAGAGGCGCAAGAGTTAGAGGCGCAAGAGTTAGAGGCGCAAGAGTTAGAGGCGCAAGAGTTAGAGGCGCAAGAGTAAGAGGCGCAAGAGTTAGAGGCGCAAGAGTTAGAGGAGCGAGAGTTAGAGGAGCGAGAGTTAGAGGCGCGAGAGTTAGAGGCGCGAGAGTTAGAGGCGCGAGAGTTAGAGGCGCGAGAGTTAGAGGCGCGAGAGTTAGAGGCGCGGAACTTAGAAGCGCAAGGCATAGAAGCCGAGAAAATGAGAAGGGCGATACTGGTTAGCACGGAAGAAGTAAGCAGCGAGTCTGTGTGGAACACGGAAATCGGATGTGTGTCATCTGGTCCAGCGTCCGCCGCACAATGCAGTGACCCAGTGACTGTGTCGTGTGTCACATCCCCCAGCGGCGGGCTTCGCGTGTTGCTGGACTCGGGTGCCAAGGCGTCATATATGGCTGCAGCATTGGTGTCCACAATCGATGCAGAGCACGTTGGTGTTAATGTTGAGGTGAAGCCGTCCGGTGCGGAATCAACCCAACAGCGGATGGACAAGTTCGCCACCACGATCCTGGGTAGCTCCGCAGTCATTCTGGTATGTGCTCTCGTGAAGCCAACGTTAGAGCTTGATCTGAAATGCGCGAGTCTGCAGACCATTGCTCAGTTGGCAGAAATGTTGAGCACTGGTAATATTCTACCTTGGCCACCGCCACAGCAGCGGATGACTCGTTCTGGGTGTGTAGTCAGAGCCCCGGTCGTTTTGACTTAGGAGTTGTTGTACGGCGGTGAGAAGCCCTTTTGTGGGGAGAATGTTGTGAAACGACAAGTTCTCGAGAGTGAAAGGCCTTCTCGCTTGTGACATTGTGTTCGTTTCAATGCAGCTGTATCCCGACTCCGCCGTACCGCTGATGTTTACGACGTGGCATACGCTACAGGCGCTATGTGTGGTTTGCTGTGTGCGCTGTAGTTGTATGTTGTATGTGTATGCTTTTTCTCATATACGCTGTCACTTTCATCCTATAACTACCTGGTGGTTTTAGTGTTAGTTATTCAGTTAGTTTCAGTTGTTCATTCATTTCATTGTTGTTAGTAGATGGAAGTAAAATATACTGTTGAGAATAAAATAATAGTTGTCCTCGTGCCGTGTGGGGTCGTTCGTTCCTGACACTTTAGAGAACCAGAGGGTTCACGACAGTAGCAGCCTGGTCCTAAATTTCGTATGGCATTCAATTGACCGTAACTTTGCTGTCTCTCAATGGATTTTAGTGAAATTTGCACTACACACGCCTGCCACTATGCTGGCCTTCTGGACATGATTTAAAAGTTCTTGCACCTCACTGACAGGCTTTACAGGCCGGAAAACTCAAAATTCCGGCATAGTGCCACGGTTGGCGAGCCACCCAGGAGCCAAACAAATACATTTACAATTTTTTTTACATTTTCTAGCCAATTCTCTCCGTGCGCAGGATCCAAACCTAAAAAACGTCCAGAAGCAGCCATGGGTGGTGGGATAGGGCCCTTCAACGTGGCCCTGGAATCTGTCACAACGGCAGGAGTGGGCGTTCTGTCACAGATTCCAACAGACCCAAGTCAATGTTTGAATTTTTTAGGTTCAGGGCGTGCTACGAGGTCGTACCTTTGATACAACATCCAGTGCTGGGACCTCCACAGCAAGCCATTTCCACAGCGCTTCAAACCGAATCCAGGATACCCTCCAAAATGGGCAAAGACTACCACTCACGTTCCGCTACTGCCTAGTACTGAATCCTACCTGACTTCTTGACACAACTCAAACTTGCCAAAGTCACTTAATCAACGTCAACTACAATAATCAAGCCACACATCTGCAACGTCACGAGGGTGCTGGCAAAAGTCCTGCTGCACGGCGGCGGGCAAAGCCCGCCGCCGTGCAGCCCAATACGTGGTTTTTTAACGCGATGTTTTGGACTTTTTTGGACTTGGAGCAAAATTCTGCACACTTTCGCGTGTTTCCATGATACGACAAGTTCGCACGGTCTGCTCACATTCAAATATAGTCCTGCCAAGAAATGACAGCGTGCAACAAAAAATCTTTCCTTGGAAGAGCACATTTTCGGCCATAACTCTTGAACGGCTGGTCAGATCAAGACAAAATGTTCAGAGATTTTGCAGCTGTTCATGCTCTTTCAACTTATGTAGCACTCGATATGAATTTGCAAATTCGATTTTTCAGGGATTTTTGGACCAGGCTGCCACCTTAAACTTTTAAAGTTCAGAGTGCCTTTCACGGCTGTTAGCTGCACTTGGATCGCGGCAACTTAGTTTTCTGCACGTGAACCATGAAAAATCAATGCATGCTCATGCATAACCAGTCAGCTGGCCTGCTCGCCCACGCATTTGACAGGTAACAATTCCATCAAATTTGAGATATCGCTTCGTTCTAAGTCTCAAAACAGTTCTAAAGTCACCAAACCACGCTGGTAATCGATGGCTATTCAATGTTAACATCTTCAGGAAGACTTCAGCCGTTTCCCGAGAGTTTGGGCATCGTTGCCGTTATTTTTCAAGGTGTTTTTCTTCCTCCTGTCTGGGTATGCAATTGCATCCTGGAAGTATTTGAAAGGTATTTCGTGCGGGCTGTGGGGGGGGGGGGGTTCCAACAGGCATAAACTGACATCGCTATAGGATAACTGGTAACTTTCACCCTTCAAGGAGGTGGAGCAATGAGAATTTTTTTGTGGCGGTCGTCCAATTTTTGTGGCGGTCGTGGCTGTATTTGTGCACTTCCAAGGCTCTCATTCTGCCTGATACTACTCTCTACTGTATGGGAATCGTTGTTTATGCACATGTAGCTGTCTTATTTGGTAGATCTGCTGTTGTCAATCACTTGGGACACTTTGTCTAGCCTATTTGTCTTTCGTTCGTGCCATCTATCAGTTTTGTGGGGTGCCTTGGCCTGTATTTGTGAAGTTCTCGAGTAAAGACCCTAATTCTTGACTGGAGTCACGACTTGAATTGTATTTGCTGGGCGAACCCTCGTTCACGCAGTTGTCCTTATCGTAATAGTCAATATCTGCTTGCTGGACGGACTAGCGGCTAGAATAGGGATGACCAAATGGTCCAAGTGTGTACTAGTACACGGTTATTGTTTCCGTCATCGTAAAATGAGCGTTGTGGAATTGCAGTCATCTGCCTTTGGCACTGAGGACATGAGGAGAGTTGATAGTTACTTCTGCTCAGCAATGAAGTGATCATCAGCTCTCTTTGTTCTAATTATTGAGAGGACATACCGGCATCGCAATCAAGTAAAGATTAGGCAAACCTCGCCAACCTCCAAAGAGAGTCGAAGATATTTTCTCCAAATGCAAAGACGATCTTTGTGAGTTTGTGACTTGCATTTGCGTGCATACATGAGCAAGTCACGGACCACGGCACGTGCGCGGTTACCATGCCATCTCGAACCGACTCCATCTTTCTAAGTTGCCGCTTCTTGTCAGCCGTGTTATCACTTCAAACCGTAGCAAGCAATCTATCATTCTCACGAGCCAACAAACTCTTAGTTGATATTTTCAGCCTGTGTTTCTGACCTGTTGTACAATAGAATCATAGTAACTTATCAACAGACTTCTAGACAGGTAAAAATGTAGAGGGGGGGGGGGAGGGGGGGGACAGTTACCGGTAACCCATTTTTCCATATTCCAAAATTGCCTTGCCACACAAAATGAAACGTACGGGGATTCTTCCCCATATCCCCAACTTCACTCCCGACAAAACCTTTTTCACGAGGAGGCGTCCAAAAAGAGTAGGCGGACTCTGCGCCCCCTTTTGGGCTAGAACCCTGGATCAGTAATGCTTTTACATTTTGTTATTGCCTATCTGAGTTCAATTTTGAGAAATTTTGACTATGCTATTTTCACGTTTCACTTACCAACCTGAACAGCACGGCTGTTAGCGTGACAAGCAGCTGCTCCAGACCAGAACACATCCATAATGTCAGGCAACGATGACGACTGTGACAACGGGCTTCAGGTTCCAACAAGCGAAACAACTTTATTTACACTTTCTGCCACGCTCGCAGAGAAACACCGTCGCACCGGCGCCATGGAAAACATTTCTAAACATCACTGGCAGAGAAACAGTCCAGAAACACGAACCCCGGCACTACACACACGGTAGCTGTTCGTAAAGCCAGTCCAGCAGTCAACAGAGCATAACACTACAATAATTGTACATAATTATTATCGGCAAGCGCAACTGATGAGGGGTGAATTCACCGAAACACTGTGAGCAAGGAGTGGTGCTTTCTTGCAGGTTTTCCGAGTGGAAGGTTCGACGGGCTTCTTGTGTGTTCCATGGTCCAGTCGTGAGTCAGTCAAGTGTCAAGTCAGTCGGCAGGAAGCGCAAGCTCCGACGTTCGGAGCAGATACCTTCTTCATTAGTTACCGCCGAAGTCGCAACATTTTATATCCGTATGTAGCTAAAGTAAGGACGTTGGGTGTGAAATTCTGAGCTCGTTGAAGTTGAAAACTAGCGTAATGAAGATCATTCCTTACCACCTCAGGAGTACAGGCTTACACAAACCCTGATTTGAAAGATAGGGCCGAAGGTCGTGTGTGGGTGCGCTGTGCCATCATAGCTCTGTCGCCTGCGTGCTGAGGCTACATGATGAGCCTACGTCCGTGCTGAAAATCATGCATGGCCACGTGAGAGCCCTCCGTGCTAAAAGTAAGGGTGCGTTCGAATTGTCTCTTTGACCTTTCGACGAGTTTCGAGTTTCGAGTTTTGGCTACGACAGTTCGCAGAAAACATTTTCGACGAACGACTATTCGTCAAATCCTGTTCGTCCCCAAGCCATTTCGTTGACTGGCCCATTAGCCTAGCTGAGTGTCCTTTCCGACGTGTGAACTTCTCGCCGAGTGACAGGTTAGACGAAAGGTAATTTCATCGACAACCTTTGTCGAGGCGTGGGATTTTCGTCGAATTACACGAAATCGACCCCTAAATATACCTAACAAAACCAAACGAAGGGAAAGGGAAATGTGCAAATGCAAGGCGAACATGGGGCGAGGACACAAACAAGTGAAGGGAGCGAAAGGTTTCCATGGCGTTAGTGTGGTGGTGCAATTCTAACAGATGGATCAAACAAAAACTTTATTACATATAGGTGTGCCCTCCCCATAAAAGGCATATCTGTTGATGTTCTTCAAGCAACTACGAGAACTGATGATGGAAGTAGATCTCAAGACGACCACCAAGCGTGGAGAAGAAAAGCTCATTCACCGCGGGTATGGTTACGTTGTGGACAAGGTTGGAAAGGATGGAGTAGTTTACTGGAAGTGCAAGGAGAAGGATGCCCTGAGCTGCAAGGGAAGAATGAGGACAAAGCCCGGGCTGGTGACGGCGGTAACTGGCAACCACACTCATGCTCCGGATGCCATGCATGAGGACGTAGCCAAAGTACGGGACCAAGTATCTGCCACATTGCAAGAGTCCATCATCAAATTGTCACGTCCGCTGTAAACTCTGCTTCACCTGCTACGATTGGGTGTCTGCCATCCGAAAGTGTTCTGAAAAGAACCGCTCAACGCATGAGAGTCCGAGCAGGCAATGCTCCCCCAAACCCGACTTCACTAGCGGAGCTCGTCATCCCTCAAGAGTACACCACCACGGCGAACGGTGACGACTTTTTGTTGCACGACAGTGGTGCTGCATCCGAGGATCACCGCATCCTGGTGTACGCTACCAAGGTTCTTCAGACTTCTGCAGGGGAATCATATGGGTAGTGGCGGTGATACTTTTTTTATACGCAGGTCATTCTGTGGATGTTGCTGTTGCAGAATTTCATGACTCTGTCATAAAATTGTTTTGTCTTTCAGAAAATTCAGATGTCCACACCCTAAATCACATTTTACTTGAGAATTGTAACCAAGTGCGTGCCGCAGATGTTTAGTTGATTCTTTGTTTATAATTGTAGTCATGGGTTGTCGTGATTAGGTCATCCGGCATCATTATTGTAGTACTGAAATAGTAATCCTGTTGATGTCGATAAAACATTTGGAAGTAGTTCAATGACTTCAAAGCGTTACAAGTCCACGATTGTCTAAAACAACACAGCAAAGGAGGAACAATAAACATGTATTCAAATGTAAACAAATACATTGTTGAGTCCGACACCTCGTTCCAACAACTACACTGATCCTGAGGATATACGGGGCAAGGATATATGGTTGGAGGTACTGAGACACAAACAAGGCACTCCATAATAATAAAATGTTACACGACTTTGGGGGAGTATGAATGATATCAAGAGTACATGAAAACCAGAGTGTGCAGCTTGGGGCCTTTTCTGCTATGGGTGTCTGTGACTGCGGAATTCCGTGATTACATCATATTTGGCGCAGATCTGAGGCGGGAAATGGCGTAGTGCGTACAACTGAGCTGCAGTTGTGCAGAAAGAGACCTGCTTGAATCCTGCTTGTACGCACTACATCACTAAAATGATGTAATCACGGAATTCCGCTGTGACAGCCACCCATCCGAGCTGCACACTCTGGTTTTCATGTACTCTTGATGATATCCAGTCAAACCTCTTTAGGACGAACATCAAGGGACCGATGGTATTTGTTCTGTGAGTTTGTCTTAACCCTATTTTATAACGAGTGAATACAATTATTTCTCCAATAGAGACACGAATAGATTTCTTCTACAGCAAAAGATTCTAAGCCAGACCAAACCATTGACTCGTCTTGTATGAAACAAATCAGTCACTGAACTTTCTTTAGCAACTATGACGGCAACTGAAACAACAACAGAGAAAATACGATACATTTACAGCACATTCTTGCAGGTACCACAAACAGGTTGCAGATCGTAATTCTTGCTCTGCCGGCACGCAACTTTTTTGGAGCAGTGCAATCTCGGCGCTACTCACAAATCAAACAGCCCAGATTCGAGTAAACAAATCCAATCGTACGAGATTTTCACGAGACGAGACTGCACCCATTGGCTTGTTTCGTATGAAGCAAACAAGTCACTGAATACATGAACCTCTCCATAATGGAGATTTTCCCTTATATGCGAATTTATTTTGCATACTCGGCCAATGCGTCCTTGAACCTTTCCCTCCAGATTGGGAACTGCCAACGATGCTATGCCACTGCAAAATTCAGATTCTACCCTATGATCGGAGCACGGAATGCCGGAAGCAATCATGACCAGTGCCTTACTTGTAACGTACCAATGTACAATGAACATGAGTATTTCGACAACACATCTAAGCCTCAGCAGCAACATAAGCTCTTACCGTCAAGAAGGTGAACTCGCGTTCTTCGCACACTGTTGGCAAGGGCAAAGAGATACGACTGGATCTAAATCCGAATAAAATCAGCACACGTTTCCGTAAATGAAAGGGTGAGCATAAGCAAATGATTCGAAAGAAATTGGTCAACTCAGAGATCACCTGTCATTGAGTATTCCGTAAAAGAAGGCCTCGACAGCAGAAAAGCTAAATGTAGAAATAGAAACCCTGTCAGCTTTTCCATTATCTCTTGTATTCTACCTAAAATCAGCACACTTTTCGTAAATGAAAGAGTCAACACAAGCAAATGAATCAAAGGGAACTGGGCAACTCACCTGTCATTGAGTAATATTCCGTGAAAGGAGGCCTCAGCAGAGCCGAAGCGAAATATGCCAGGACACGAAATATCCGAAACAGCTCATGCAAGAAGCAGTTCCAAAGAAGGAAGTTCCTCGCGCATGCACATCCGAAAACGGACTGCACTGCAACACAATGTCTGCCGTGCACGTGCACAGCACGCGGCTACCACGCGTTGGTAGATCTAATACCGAGCACCTTACGTAGAAAGTCACTTAGCCTAAGTGAAATACCGAGCACCTTACGTAGAAACATACGTAGCATAGCGATGCCGTTTTTCCTGCCAAGTGAACACAATAATAGAAAAGCTGACAGGGTCGCTTTTCTAAATATGGAAATGACGCTTGAATTCTGTTAGGGAATCTAAAGTTGTCAATCGGGGTGGGAGACAATTCCAAAGTGCACCAGTTTTCTGTAGGAAGAGACATGAGAAAATTCGGCCATGTGAGTTAAAAATGAGCTTTTTGGGCCTACGGGCACTACGTGAGATGGTAATCGCAAAGTTCTCCAACTATACACTGGCCTTGGCTTGCATCAGGGTACCAACATCCCTCTCGTGCATGCCTTGCTTTCAAGCAAGCCGCAACTGTGCTACGAGAGATTTTTGTCGGCTTTGTTGGACAGCAGGCCGGATGTCAATCCCAGCACTGACGGTGATGGTAGGCATGATTAAGGCCATCAAGTCCAAATCTCCTGACGCCGAGTGCACTGGATGATTCTTTCACCTTTCGCAGAACGTGTACCAACATATCCAGCGCAAAGCAGAGATGCTGGAGCTCTACACCACGAACGCGGAGTTCGCTCTTGCGTGCAAAATGATTCCGGCGCTCGCCTTTGTGCCAACAGGAGATGTCATTGAGTACTTTGAAATTCTGGACAGCAATGCCCCCGATGGCCTGGATCCGCTGTTGAACTACTTCGAAGAATACTACATCGGCCGACTTACTAATAATATCGCCACCGCTACAACATTTCCATTGTCTAGAGAATGTTGCCAGCTGTCAATGCAAACGGCCAGTGCGCCTTCACATGAGTGGGATTGACGGCACGCGAATTGCTCATTGGGAATGAGTGGTGTAGCATAAGGGGTCCTGATATATTGGCGAAGCTGGTCATATACAATTCGCTCCAGTAGCTTGGAGGCTATCGGCAGGAGTGAGATGGGTCGGTACTTGGTTGGGTCACTTCGGTCTCCTGTCTTAAATACAGGGCAGATGTTAGCAATTTTGTAGGGGCTGGGAAATCCTCCAGTAGTTATAAACTCATTAACGATATCTCTCCACAGCAAGCCATTTCCACAGCGCTGCACACCAAATCCAGGATACCCTCAGAAACCGGCAAAGACTACCACTCACGTTCCACTACTGCCTAGTACTGAATCCTACCTGACTTCTTGACACGACTCAAACTTGCCAAAGTCACTTAATCAACGTCAACTTTAATAATCAAGCCACATATCTGCAACGTCACGAGGGTGCTGGCAAAAGTCCTGCTTCACGGTGGAAGGCGAAGCCCGCACCCAGCCGCCGTGCAGCCCAATGCGTGGCTAAAAAACATGATTTTTGAACTTTTTTGGACTTGGAGCAAAATTCTGCACACTTTCGCATGTTTCCATGACACGACAAGTTGCACACGGTCTGCGCAGATTCAAATACAGTGCTACCAAAAATTGACGGCGTGCAACAAAAATATCTTTCCTTGCAAGGGCACATTTTTGTTCATAACTCTTGAACGGCTGGTCAGATGGAGACAAAATTTTGCAAATCACCTGGTCACCGCGCCAGCAGGCGACAACTTTCACACCAAGGTTCAACTCGAGTTCAACTCGAGTGACAGGACTGCACCCAAAAAAGGTCAAACAGGCTAGTAAGTTGTACCCTGCAGGCACGGTGACCAGGTGACTGGTGTATGCAGGAGCACGTGACCGCTTGTTCAACCATGTTCGATTGGGAATAAAGGAGGAATGCTGCATCGCAGCCTTTTCGGACCAAAACCAGTCGACTCAGCGTCCAAAAGACTACAACATATGGGCCAATCGCGGTCATCTGTGCTTTTATAAGAACGAAATGGCGCTTTTAGTGACATTTTGCATACAAATCCCCATCTAGTAGGGCGCAGTCACCCAGTTTCGGTGGAAGTGCGCGAGTTCGATTGGGATTCAAGTAGGAAGGGAGCGTCTCAGATTCCTCAGACCAAGACCATTCGACTCAGCACCCCGAAGACTACAACTGGTGAAAATTTGATTTTAGGGTATACTTCCCCTTTAACTTCAGCACGCATCACGTAAATGTTCGTTATCCTGGATCCTACCAGTCTAGTCCGCGGATGACGTACATATAAGTGATCAGATCTACATGACGTCGTACAGATTTTTTCGGCTTCCGTGTAGTACTAGTACCAGGCCTGTACCGTGGTCACGCGGAGCTAGGTCTAGGTCTGTTCAGGAGACGTATTACGACAAGTACACGTGGAGTTCGCCACGTTTCACCGCACGAGTACCGAGTAGGTTGTGCAGTGCAAAAATAAGTCAGAAAGAAATTTGTTGACAATTTGTCGACATTTTCAACCATGGCACGACGTATACAGCGCTGAGGAGATCGACCAAGTTTTAGAGCAGGTCACGCTGAGTTTGGATAGCGATAATGAGCCAACCGTCTCTGAGAGCAATTTTCGTCGGCAGATGAGTCTATGTCTTCATCTCCTGAACGATGTGCGTGCCATAAATTGGCGATGCTGCTGACGATGTTGAGGTGATGGAGAGCGCGGAAGCAGCAGCAACAGGTGGTACGGAGGAAACCAGTGCTGGCGACTAGACCATGTCAAGTTGAAGTCGCATGTGGAAGCCACACAGGAGCCAAAAAATGCATTTACAATTTTTTCACATTTTCTTGCCTATTCTGTCCGTGCGCGGGATCCAAATCTAAAAAACGTTCAGAAGCAGCCATTGGTGGTGGGGTAGGGCCCTTGAACGTGGCCCTGGAATCTGTCACAACGGCAGGAGTGGGCGTTTTCTCCCACACTCCCACAGACCCAAGTCAATTTTTGAGTTTTTTTAGGTTTAGGCTATAGGGCGTGCTACAAGGTCGTACCTTTGATACAACATCCAGTGCTGGGGGACCTCCACAGCAAGCCATTTCCACAGCGCTTCAAACCAAATCCAGGGTAACCTCAAAAATCGGCAAAGACTACCACTCACGTTCCACTACTGCCTAGTACTGAATCCTACCTGACTTCTTGACACGACTCAAACTAACTTCCCAAAGTCACTAAATCAACGTCAAATTTAATAAACAAGCCACGTATCTGCAACGTCAGGCGTCACGAGGGTGCTGGCAAAAGTCCTGCTGCACGGCGGCGGGCTGCTGGGCTTCGCCCGCCGCCGTGCAGCCCAATGCATGGCTAAAAAACGTGATGTTTTGTACTTTTTGGACTTGGAGCAAAATTCTGCACACTTTCGCGTGTTTCCATGATACGAGAAGTTGCGCACGGTCTGCTCACATTCAAATACAGTGCTGTCAACAAATGACAGCGTGCAACAAACGAATCTTTCCTTGCAAGGGCACATTTTCGGCCATAACTCTTGAACGGCTGGTCAGATCGGGACACAATTTTCAGAGAATTTGCAGCTATTCAAGCTCTTTCCACTGACGTAGCACTCAGTATGAATTTACAAATTCGATTTTTCAGCGAATTTTGGGTAGTCTGCCACCTTAACTTAGAAGGGAAAGGTGCCCGCGAACATTATAAGCAAAACTTCAAAAGAAAGAAACTTATCACATGGCACGTGATTGTTGCCCATACTCCAGCGAATCAGCACCTTTCGCGCAGCGGGCAATAATACGCGATATTGCCCGCAAAAAAAGGTATTTGCCCGAAAAAATAGTTTATTTCAGTGATCACGTGACTACTCGTATACGACGACTCTGTAGACTGTACGACTCTACGCCGAGTCGCAGTGTAGCATTGAGACGAAGATGGAATTCGTTTTGGAGATGGACGTCCAAGCAATGGACATGGCCTTGGACGTCTGCCGTGTGGTGCTTGCAGGGATCATTTTGTTCAGTCATGTTGGCAGCCTGACCGTCGGTAAGCTTGTGGATAAGATTCAGTTCTGCTCGATGTGGTACTGTGATCACAAACAATCATTTGAAAAAACACAAATTCAACTCAGCATCGTTCGTTTCAGATCCTCGCAAAGTCAATGCTTGTGTGTGGTCTTCATGTGCCACGCAGAACTCTTACCAGGCTCATCTGTCCTCTGCCTTCACCTTTGCTTGAACAACAAACACAACAATTCAGGAATGTTTTGCAATGAAAAAACAGCTATCTGGAGCTAAAAATAGGAAGATAAATTATCCTCGGAATTACACACCAGGCCAGGGCGTCGTCAAATACTTGCAGTACTGTATTTGACAACTTCCTGATACACATGTAAATATGAAGAGACTCTTTGTGGTCGCACTCTGAATTTTTCAACTGAAATTATGATTCTGCCGTGTTTTATTGTGGTTGCCATGTCTATTGCTATGACGATTCCGCGCCGGCACTTTTTTTCTGTCTCCGTCTTTCAGTATATTTTGTAGGTGTCAGACGAACAGAGCACCTCAAATTATTTTCAAATAATTAGAATATCTACTATTTCGTCGTCTTCACTTGATCGCTATCAGTACCGCCTTTCCCACGGTCTTGTCAGCTACCAACAAGCAGCGGAGTTCATGAGGCAAACCAAAGAAAGTGTGTGACATTCCGCACTCGCCTCAGTCAAACCAATAAGTGGATCTAAACCTGGAGAGGTGACGAACAAAATGACTACCGGTATGTCAGAAGCACATGTACTTCGCGTTCGGTGTTCCGTTCACACTGCACTGGTTCATGCTGCTGATCACCCGAAAAGTGTTGTCTATGAAGAAGACCCCCTCGACTTAGGCCTCGGCCTTTGGGGAATCCATAAATAAATAAATAAATAAATAAAGAGATAGACCACCAATTTACACTGTACAGTGTTGCATGTACTACATGATTTTATAATGTGTAGGAGCACATAGTCATTGCACGTATGTTATTTTGTAGTACTAGCACTGCAGACTGTTAATGGTGCACATGTGAAGGCCATAAAATTAGTAGGGAAAGGTGCCCACGACCAAGATGAGCAAACGAAAGAAACATAGCGATTGACAATGCAGACCAATGCCTGAATTTGGATGAAAGATTAATGGAGACCAGCTCCAAGTCATAAGAACATGAACACCAACAGTGTGAGAACAAAGATTTCTAACAACTACACCAAACAGAAGGATCATGACAAATACAGGTTGCCTATAGTTACAGCGTGTGTATAGTGTGAGACCAGTACAGGGCATAGGAGCATGGTTGCTGCTGCTGTTGCTGATGCTGTTGCTGTTGCTGCTGTACTACAAAGCAAGCAGGAAGTCCAAATCATCGTCATGGTCATCTGCATTCGCCACGGCTGCAACAGCAGCAGAACGTTTACTCGTTGCTACGGTGTCCATGTTCATCAGTCCGGCTTCAATGGCCGCAACCCCAGCACCTTTATTGGCTATTGGAGCACTTATCTTGGTAACTGGAGCATCATTGTCGGCAACTGGAGCACCATTGTTGGGAGCACCTTTGCTGGCTATGAGCTGTCCAATATTGGCACTTACTGTTGGCTTGGTGGACATGTTGTTTGCTGACAAAAGGATCCGTCCTGAACGTACAGTGCCTGCTGTGGATGGACTACTGGCAGTTGTGGACGCGCAAAGAACACTGGTCAGGGACGTTGTGGGTGCGCACTGTGCTGCATTGCTCCCATCTGCTGATGCATCACCCTTGCAGCCAATTGGTCGTACCACAGTCTGCAGTCGATTTGTCACTCTTGGTGCTGGCTTCAGGTCGCGTCTTCCTGCTGGTTCAGTGGTTGCATTAGTCGAGGTAACTGCTGCAGGTGTTGCTGATGCTGTTGGCAGGGCTAATATAGCATCCAACACAGCATCACCATCACCATCTTTCCCATCGCTGACTTGAGCATACGGACCACACTGTTGTGGAGTAGGCTGAACCTGCTGGATTGGTGAAGCAGCTGGAGCAGAGTTACAGGGGCCAGGATCAGACTGAGCCGGCACGCTTTTCTGCTCACCACTGCTGCTATTGCTGAGTGCAGTAGTAACGTTATCCGCAACAGTAGGCAGATCCTGGATCCTTGCCCTTGCGATGTACTGCTGAATGGGTACGGGTGAAATGTCCGTGGCGTTAACTAGTCGTTGCTGGGAGGTAGCATTGTAGCTGGATTTCACCCTCTCTGCACTAGCATTAGCACTACGTTGGAATTCAGCGATAGTGGCACTAGAAAGGTGGTGTGCACTGATGTTGAGGCGAGTGTGCACAGGAATAGAGAGCAAGTTCTTTGCCAGCGCGTTCAGATCGATGCCAATGTCGGTCTCTGGCAATATCGCGTCTTGACGGTGCTGGTGCAGAGCCGTATTGAGAGGTTGATGTAGCAGCCCTGAAAACTGTTTGGCATTGTCTTGTTGCCTCTGGTATTTCCTCTGTATTATTTCCTCATCAAACTGATCATCCCGTGACGGCTCCGGCTCGTAATACCTGTAGGCATTGCTGTCAAGCTCTTCTGCGCGCTGTGGTGCTTGGTGTGAAATTCTGGCCTTGGATCCTTTGCGATAACTTCCTCCACCTCTCTTTCCTCGACCTCGGCCAGCATCTCTGGCTCCTGGTTTGGCAATCATTGCTCTCGACAAGAGCGAGCAGCTGCTTCTTAGCTTAGGTAAAACTGCAACTGGCAAAGTGAACAAGAAACTACTGAAGTAACTGAAACGTGTACACAGACAGGTCAAGTTAGTTAGTTATGGTACAGGGAAGCCTCCTTTCATAGATTTATATAGTACGCAGCTGGTACCTCTCTGCGCCATGGCTGGTATACTCGGCACAGTACGGCTGTTCATCCAACCCTTGACGCTATCGCCGCGCGGGCTGGATTCAGCGGTCCTGCCCTCGTGTTCGTGAAGGATCCTACGCACCACTGCATGCACTGGTACACCCTCAAAGAAAGGAAATGAACTACGAAAAGTAACTACATCATGTCACCTAGGAATGTCAAACTGTGATTACGTCACTGGAAGCCGGTGAGCTTATCATGAGGCTAATTCAAACTAATTGCAGGGTTCACAGTTGCGTAGAAGAGCGTCGAGTAGATGGGGGCGGCGCACGTGCTCCAAAATGGCAGCTTGGCCAATCAGCAGTCAGCATTTCGTCGCATGTTTGCTCCAAGTAGGGGGTGTTTGAAGGAGTGAACATGAACAGCACTTCAGCTAGGTCTACGAGGCTGGGACTTGGCCCAGGCACAGAAGACAGGTGTTCCAAAAGATTTACCGAAACAAATTTTCATTACTCACACGGGTCTGCCAGAGCATGCGCGTAAACTTCGTGAGATAAAGTACCGTATTGGAAAGGAGTATCCAAAACACGTCTCGGTAAATTTCTTTGCCAGGGTCACCTGAAAATTTTAAGCCATAAATTGTCCAAACCGACCAAGGGGGAGATGCTTTGTACTGGTTTTAGTAACCCCGAGTCCCAGCGGCGCGCAACTGCTTGCGCGAAAATGTGTCAACAACAAGAAAAACGCATGCATGCAGCAGAACAGCAACGGGTGCCGCGCCGTCGAAGAGAAAATCATTGTGCACAGACTGTCCAGTGTTCTCTCCTCAGTTCGCCCGCGGCGTTGGTTGCTGTGCTTTCATTCTCGCTGGAGTTCTTGTGGCAGCGGATTTCGCCATCATGGAGGAACTCGTACCCTGGAAAACCTGGTCTTCAGTGGCCCTCGACTAACGCCTGGTGGATTTGCTGGTCCCGTTCACCTCCATCAGCAGCTCTGTGTGGTATCATCATGTTCTCGGCGTAACCCCCAAGGCGAGCTCTGACTCGTTTATTTGACTTCTTACCTGTGGAACATCGCGATCGCTCATTGTAGCATCAGCTTTTGGTCGGACATGGCATGTTGTATTTCCTGGGACTAGCACATGTTGCGTTTCGCCTTCTCCTTCGGTGGACCAATTCTACAAGGCACAGTGAAAGGCAATTCTTTGCCGAGGAAAAGCACAACTACTGTAACTGTTCAATGTTGCGGTGCAATTCCCAGTGCAAATAATAAAAGCAAACTATTTCCACTGGAGTATGCACTATCGTAAAAGCACAAGATTGACACGAACGGAAACGAGAATGGTTTGACACTGCATGCCGAGAGAAGCGAGGAAAGGACAGGTCCTACCAAAATATCGCGAACATCGGCTCTAAAGCTACGAGAAAAGGAGTACAACTCAGGTTCTTTCTTTTCTCTGTTCTGTTTGGATGCGTGGGGTGTACACGATCGGTACTCTCCCGGGGTCACGCGACTCACATGCACCAAACCCGCCCTCGCACGACGCTGTTTTGGTCGATCCTGCATGCCTACTGACTGTGAGCCCTGATTATTGTGTACTTAAAACCAACCAACCAACCAGCCAAGTGTTTAGTCTTTTTAAATTATTTATGACATCGCAGCCATTTTGAACTGGCCACGCACACTGCTCGTGAAGTGCAGCCAATCACATGTACAAAAATATGTGCACAGCTCTGGAATACTAGTGTAGTATTGAAAAATCAGTCGATGCATGGGTTTGATTCGTGGGCCACATCTGACATCACTGAAAGCTGTCACAGCCGACCCTCGGCCATTGCAAGGGGGCGAAGGCATTGGTCGGGCGATGATACGCTGAGCGTGCTCCTCTAATATACTCAATAATGCCGCATTTCATGGCACTCGTCGATGGAATGATGTAGGATACATGCAACAAATGCCGTTTATTATTATTCTGAAAATATGGACATCTTTGGGAAAGGGCTAGATAGGGCCCTTCAACGTGGCCCTGGAATTTGTCACAACGACAGGAGTGGGCGTTCTCTCACACACTCCCACAGACCCAAGTCAATTTTTGAATTTTTTTAAGGTTCAGGGCGTGCTACGAGGTCGTACCTTTGATACAACATCCAGTGCTGGGACCTCCACAGCAAGCCATTTCCACAGCGCTTCAAACCAAATCCAGGATACCCGCCAAAATCGGCAAAGACTTCCACTCACGTTCCACTACTGCCTTGAAGTACTGAAGCCTACCTGACTTCTTCACACGACTCAAACTTGCCAAAGTCACTAAATAATTAACGTCAACTACAATAATCAAGCCACATATCTGCAACGTCACGAGAGTGCTGGCAAAAGTCCTGCTGCAAGGCGGCGGGCGAAGCCCACCGCTTCGCCCGCCGCCGTGCAGCCCAATGCGTGGCTTAAAACGTGATTTTCTGGACTTGGAGCAAAATTCTGCACACTTCCGCGTGTTTCCATGATACGACAAGTTGCACACGGTCTGCGCAGATTCAATTACAGTGCTGCCTAAAATTGACAGCGTGCAACAAGCAAATCTTTCCTTGCAAGGGCACATTTTCGGCCATAACTCTTGAACGCCTGGTCAGATCGAGACAAAATGTTCAGAGTTTTGCAGCTGTTCGTGGTCTTTCAACCCGCGATATACGTGTTAAAACAAAATGGCGTCACGATTTATTGAAAGCGGTATACTATAATTGGTGGTAGGAGTGTTGAAAACAATTTGAACTTCATACTGTTCGTCTTCTTCTTGACATGCTCTCTTTCCAGCGTCCTTAGCTTTTGTTTGTTGTAGGTGTTTTGGCTTTCTCCTATACCTCTGGGGGATGCCAAGTGATGGTTTTGATAGGCTGGTGATGGCTGTGAGCGAGAGTTTGCCGATCGGCGTCGTCCTCGCTATAGCGATGAAAATACTAGTTACTGCGCACCTGGCAGATATCACAACACGTCGGAGCGTCCAGGAGTAAAAGAATCTTGGGTTTTCACTGGAATCTAATTCCTCCAGCATCGTGTGGCCCACCGTCGGTGAATGGCCGTCCAGAAAGGTTGAACCTGGTCTTCTGCAGCATCACGCAGTCCTGCGAGGCACACCGTGTACGCCTGCCATGTATTGTACAAATAAAACTCATGCAGTAGTGGACTCTACAGTGATGAGTCTCATCCTGTATGCTGCAAAAGACACAGGAAATGTGACTGGTGTCTGTACACTGGACGCCAACACCCCAGTCTTCCAATGGTCTTGCCAGTACTTGTACATGTATCGTCATCGACATGCATGACCATCCGCCAACGTCCTTCACAGCTGAGCTACTTTCAGCTCGTGCTTATATTGGTTGCGCTCACGTCTCCCTCCTTATGTTATTTCTATAACTAATAACCTTCCAAGTAATAGTTGGAAGGCTGTTGGAGTGCGTATCCAAGATGTGCTAAAGCTATTAGCCAGTTAGTTGTAGAACGTCAGTACCCTCGGTCAGTGTCAGTGTCGTGCAATGTTATCGCATGAGCTGATTGCTTAGTATCTGGTGGTGTTAGTGAACATTGTACCGTACCTTGTAGTTCTTTGGTCCATTTTCTGTTCTATAAATAAATCCTTGGCTCTCCATCCGAGTCTATTACTGCACACCTGATGAGCTCATGTACCGTCCTTACCTATACGGCGAAATGATCTTCGTGTGAAACTGCTGCTTGTTACCGTTGCTTATTGTTTGTTTGTTTAAAGTTTTATTATACATCGCAAACCAAACGGGCATTGATGCCCAATATTATGATGGCGATAGAATAAAAAGTGTGGCTCGATAAAGCTTCACTTGCGAAAATGAGAAAACAGTCAAAAGGAAGTATTTGTACCGGTAATTACAAGTCCAGTTCGAACGAAGTAACAATCAGGGAGAAATAGGAAGATGAGGACCTATGCCAGGGGGAGCTGCTATTTGGCCATATTAACCGTAGAAAAACACTTTCAGCAATCTTTTAAACGGGGTTGGACGACGAGCGGACGTGAGTTCCTGTGGCAGGGTGTTCCAAAGCTTCACGGCGGAAACCAATGGTCGGCTGTCACCAGATATTCGCCGAGTTAGCGGAACAACGTATTTGCAATTGTCATTGCCACGGGTGTTACTGGGAGGTTGGAGGGCTACTCTATCTTTCAGAAGAGGGCTGATGTTGCTGGTGTGGACACGGTGCATAAGGAAACGGAGTTTGCATTTGGCACGTTCAATTACAGGGGTCAGGGAAAGGCGAGTGCATATAGGAGTGGTATGGGACGGGAAGGGCAGATTGGCTACGCAGCGAACACATCGCTTGTCGAGGACAGTGAGCTGGTGCCGCTGCTGAGCCGTGAAGGCAGAGAAGAACGCGTTTGATCCATAAAGCATGTCAGGAAGTATAAGGGCAGAATAGAAGAGGAGCGACTGGCGTTCAGATAGCGACGGGCGGATGGTTCTCAGGGTGGTTAGCTTCTGGGAAGTTTTCCGTACTATGCTTGAGACCTGCGCGTCCCACAGAAGACAGGAATCGATCTGTAGGCCCAGAAAGCTAAGACCTGCGTCTTGTCTGGGTTTAAAACCAGGCCTTTCCCGTGTAGGTAGTCAGCCAAGTTTGACACAGCAACTGATAAGACTTGATTTAGGGTTGCTACGGATCTGCTTGCGGTGTCGAGAAGGATGTCATCCGCAAACAGCTGGGAGTGTGCTGGGCTGGTGACGCTATGGACGTCCATGGTATAATTATAGTGAAAACAGCAAAGTACCCAGTACACTGCCCTGAGGCTGAGGGACTCCACACTCGCATGCAGTTAGGCCCGAGCACTGCCCACTCGCCAGAACTACTCTCTGTCGACGGTCCGTGAAGTAGCTCGCAAACCAACGCAAAACAGTCGAAGATACACCCAAAGCAAACAAATCTTGGATCATGAGCTGGTGCCGTACTTTATCGAATGCCTTGCTCATGTCCACTAGTACTGCGCCAGTATGTAGCTGGTGGTCTGCTGACGACAGATAGTGGTCCATGGCCAAGGTCAAGGCATCTTCCGTGGAGTGTTGTGGCCGGTACGCAAACTGATTGGCGGGCAAAAGTGAATGGGTTTGCAAGAAGTCACACAGGGGTTTGTGGATTATCTTCTCCAAGATCTTCGATGCTATTGGCAGCAAAGATATGGGACTGTCCATCTAAATAATATTGTAATAGTTGAAGTACAGTGCTCCTTTACTGAGGCGTTTGGTTTTGCATGATTCTTGTTCACATAGCTTCCCCTTTTATTGATCTTCACATCTTTTAAACCACACAGGTTGTGTGGAATGTTGCTTTGCGTCCTTGAATCGTGGTTTGACCGTTTTGTCCAATGGTCTTGCCAATATCGTCATCGACATGCACGAACATCCGCCAAAGTCCTTCACAGCTTAGACTTTCAGGTCGTGCTTATCTTGGTTGCGCTCACGTTCCACTCATTAAAAGCTATATCTACTAAGTATAAATTGGAACCTTCCAAGTCGGAAGGCTGTTGGAGTGCGCATCCAAGATGTGCTATACTAGTATATTACATGTAGTGTGTAGAGCTGATTGCCAGTTAGGTGTAGAATGTCAGTACCGTTGGTCAGTGTCCTGCAATGTTATCGCATGAGCTGATTGTTTAGCACCTGGTGGTGTTAGTGAACAGTATTATCGTAACTTGTAGTATTTCATTTTGCATTTGAGTAGGGTCGTCATTCCTTACCACATTCTGCCTTTCGTGCAATTGTTTTCAGTATGTGCTTGGACTGCATGTAGACCGCAGCAAAGTAAGTTGTTCGTGCACTACCAACTCACACTGAACCTCTAGCTACTGTACACTAAAGCCTCTTGTACTGGTAAAAAGAAACACTTCGAAATAGATTGTGAAATCAATAGTGGTAAAAAAACACCACCGGAAAGGGGGGAGCAGAACACAGTGTCATTGATCCGTCTAACCGTGATTATGCTGCGGCCACGCAGGCAGGTGATGCACCACCGAAGCAAGCAAAACATCGGAAAGCCGGCATCGCAAATGGCTGACAACGACAGAATATGCTAAATCAGCATTTGATATGGTACACCAAGGTCTTTGTAAAATAGAGCATTCCTTGCCGACCGTGCCAAAAATCACCAACCCTGATGTCCAGCCTAGCCTCCTCAGCGCGATTGGCTGAGTTGCCTGTCAGCTGTTCCCCAGCGAAAGACAGCATGCTAGCAGTCGTGGCTCAATCTCCACATACTACTGTGGACGTGGTGGTTGTAGCCATTTCGAAGTGAGGAGACCATGATTACATTGTACATCTATACGTATACACACCTACACGTACACATCAATACGGAGCAGTTCAGGTGTTGCACTTGCCGTACTTCGCAGCAGCCATCATGTGTATTCTTGATGCGGAGCAGTTCAGGTGTTGCACTTGCCGTACTTCGCAGCAGCCATCATGTGTAGTCTTGATGCGGAGCAGTTCAGGTATCGCACTTGCCGTACTTCGCAGCAGCCATCATGTGTATTCTTGATGCGGAGCAGTTCAGGTGTTGCACTTGCCGTACTTCGCAACAGCCATCATGTGTATTCTTGATGCGGAGCAGTTCAGGTGTTGCACTTGCCGTACTTCGCAACAGCCATCATGTGTATTCTTGATGCGGAGCAGTTCAGGTGTTGCACTTGCCGTACTTCGCAGCAGCCATCATGTGTATTCTTGATGCGGAGCAGTTCAGGTGTTGCACTTGCCGTACTTCGCAGCAGCCATCATGTGTATTCTTGATTAGAGCCAGAATAGAGGAGCAGGCTTAGCGTATCATCGCCCGGTCAATACCCTGTGCCCACTTGCCATGGTCGAGGGTCGGCTGTAACGGCTTCCAGAGATGTAATCACAGGATTGACCACCGACTCGATTTCAAAATTGCTTTCGATAGATGTAAATGCGTACCTGGCCCATAAACCTACCGTGCGAGTTTCGATTCCATAGTGAAAAAGACAATAATTATTGCCAACGAATCAAACTGATACAAATCCACTGATTTATTAATATTCCCGAAGGGAACTCACGACAGCCGGTAAACCCTAGCAACCCTAGCGGCAGATGCAGAGCCTAACAGCGGGGGTGAGGGGATATGTCTCACACCCACTCATCAACGTACTGTAAATATACAAAATTTCGGCGCTGCAAAATTTCGGCACTTCACGATTTTTGACATTTCGACGGCGATTTATTTTCGGCGTGGGGTAGAGGGCATGGTATTGCGACAGATGCTGTGAAAAATTCCATCGGCGTTTTAATTTAGGCGTTTTGGGTCGGTGCCGAATATAGCCGAAATTAAATAGCTGCAGAAAATTTGTATATTTACAGTACATGTAATAATTATCTGGGCCGGGACAACACACACTGGCAGTGGCAGTCTGTTGCAAAGAGGGCAGGTACTACCCTACAATTTACATGTACATGAGAGTCAGGTGTAGCAGTGATGAAGAGGAAAGTACTATAATTTCAGAAATTTTAGGTTCTCAATATTTTCCGTATGAGGGCAAAAGGCCAAGTTAGGTGAACAGAAAGTTTAGGTACAGAGAAGCAGTTCCCTATAGGGCTTGAAAGTGCTACGTCACAGCATAGCAACAATTTCAAAAATTCAAAAATTGGATCCACTTGGCCAGTTTTTGTATGGATCCAAGCACATTTCAAGCCGTCTTACTCACAGCAAGGTGATGTACCCAGTGAAACTGACTGATTTGGCTTCTGGGGGCGGGGTTACAACTGGTGGCGAAGTAAAAGTCACCCCTGCATATGACATGAGTGGGTTGCTATGCACCCACATACTGAGGCAATAGCAAAGTCAAACCTTAGTGGATCCAAAATAGAAATCTGATGTCAACTTACTACTCCCTGGCCGTTTTTGACGTCATGTTCACATTCGTCCGGTGATCAGTGAACGGAATCCTAAGGGTACTGTCATGCACTCGGTCTATTCAAGTGTAGCAGCTGTTTCCAGTTTCAAGGCTGCTCCATGAAATGGTCATTATGAGAATAGCAAACAGGAAGAGTATAGACTATGGCCAGCAGAATATTGATCACGTGACTAACATACACTCACTGTCATTTTGCTCCAGCGTTTAGCCGTGTTAGCTCCAGAAACCTGTCTGTCCTATGTGAGATCGCCCCATCAAACAGCGGCATTCTGAGATGCTCTGTCTGACATGGATTGCCACCCAATGGCCCAGCATGCATACGCTGTACACCAGGTGAGCTGATGAGCTGCTTCACTCCATCATCTGTCACATTGTTCTTGTACAGTGCGATGGTGTTCAGTGTGGTGTTGGTCTCCATAGCAACACACAGTGCACCAGCACTGCGATCACTCAAGGCATTGCGGCTAAGTGTGAGCCACTTGATAGACTTATTACTGCGTAGAGATGTAACTCAGCTCCAGTGTCATCATCCAGGCCTGTCTCTGCGAGTACAAGACAAACAATTCCAGTGCACTGTGACAGTAGGCTCGTGACTGGACGGATAACATCAACTTGCTGCTGCTGCTGCTGCTGTTGTGGCTGTTGGAGCGGTGGCAGGTGTTGATATGCAGTAAAGATGTCGTTATCTGCCATATCCAATGCCAGTGGAGATGATAGAGTGCGGTGACGACATGCTCTGAGTACTGAGCACAATCCACGCAGTCCAGTGTTGTTGTCCGCTAAGTATACCACTCGGAGTGTGTTGTTGTGCGCCAGACCTTGTTTGGCAAGCACCTCTGCACCAGTGCTGGTTATGTTGCAGTACTGGAGATCTAGTATCTCCATAGTTGTGTTGACAGCCATGACTGGGATGACTGTCTGGATGGTTTGATGGGCTATGTAGTACATATAGTGATCTCTGCCATTAAAGCCAATAGCTGGAGCAATCTGCTGTGCGCCAGTATCACCAATATATTCCATGTAGAGAATGGCACGGGTCTTGAGAAATTCTTGCCGCAGATCCTGTTCCCCTACACCATCACTGTTTACAAAGTGTAGACCAGTGAACACCAGATCACCACGGGATAAGCACTGTGCTGTTGCTATGGTTTCCAGACCTTCTCTGGTCACATTACAGCCTTGTAACTGTACTTGACATTTGTGGCCATTCTGAACTGCTTGAGAGGTGCTAGTTGATGAATGCCGCTCCTGCTGCTTTCCGTTCTTTCTCAGATAGAACTCACAGATAGCTGGAATGATAGCATCATCCAGGTCATTGCCCTTTACGCAGACTACCTCAATGACATTGGTATTCAAAGCGGCCAGAACTTGCTCAATGTCTGAGCTGCTGGGGTTATTTCCGCTCATATCCAGTCGCTGAAGCTGTGGCAGTTTGGTGATGAGTGCTGCCAATTGATTTCCACAACCAGCCGTCAGACCAATATGCTGCAGATCAAGGTATGTAAGCTGACACTCACTTTGGAGTGTCTCTTGTAGATACTCCAGAAAGCCATTTCCAAGTTCCATATTGGAATATAACCGTATTTCCTGGAGATTATTAGCTTGCATACATGCCAACAGAGCGGGATAGGTACATGCTGATAGATCACTCCCGTTGAGCCAAAGGTCTCTCACGGTGCTGCCTGGACAAGAAAGAGATCTTGCTGCCATTTCCACCAGACTGGCACTGCATGGATTCAGCCCAAGCCGTAGCTCTTCAGCCTTGGCCAGTGTGAGTATGTTGCACTTCTCTGCTGTGAGGTTGCAATTGGAGAGATCCAGTAGCTTGATAGTAGTTGCATGATCATGTACACACTGTAGAGCCAGTACATCATTTATTCCAAGTCGGACGTTATTCAGTACTAGTCCATCAGCAGCAATGCTATCCACTGCCTTGGAGAGGTAACTGGTCTCCTCACTTGTACCAGAACCCAACATTGCTTGTTCTGCGAGGGTTGGTCTGGTGTTGACATGCTCCATGAGGTAGGACAGGAGAGAACGAGTAGCATTGGCAACACTCCGGCCATGTTGTAACATTGCTGATTTTAGTACACTGATGATCTCTGGTAGTTGCTTGCTAGTTGCAGTACCACAAACAAATGCCCAGAATGGTGCTGTCTCCTCACCAACACCATAACCATCCTGTGCACATTCTCTCACAGCTTGAGCATGCTCAGGATCTGCACACAAGTACTGTGCTGCAAAGTACTCCTGTAGTGAGTAGTGTGCGAAGTAGACACATGGTTTTGCCTGTGAACGTAGTACATTGCCAATACCGGTGTTACTCTCAACAAGGAGACCAATAGAGCAAGCTGCATTCCTGCACTCACTGGACAAGGCACTTGTAGGAATCAGTACTTGCTTTCTATGCAAGTACATCAGAGCTACACGACCAAGCTCGTTCTGTGCACGTTTGCTCATACATTGATGTGATTGCTCCGTATCACTGCTTCGTTGTAAGAGTCCTGCATCTCCACTGACAACTGCGGTGTTGGCTGTATCAGTCGATGCTGGTACACCCTGTACACAGTAATGGGGTTGACTGCTATGAGTTGTCCACTCTGGTGCAGAATGTTCCTCTTGGTCCTCCTCTGTTGTTGTGGTGTAGCGGGCCGCAGTCTCTCGGAGGCAAGAACGCACAAGGGTCTCAGTGAACACACTGTAATTGGCAATTGAAATGTACTGGAAACGAAATTAACTCATTGGCAACTACATTAACTAACTGGCTACTAAATTAACTGACTGGCAACTAAATTAACTGACTGGCAACTAAATTAACTGACTGGCAACTAAATTAACTGACTGGCAACTAAATTAACTGACTGGCAATAAAAGAATCGTGAGCAGCAGCTTTTAATACAAAGGCAGACTCCGTACGCTAATGTACAGGGATACGCTAATGTACAGGGATACGCTAATACAGTACGGGGATATGCTAACGTACGGGAATACAGTAACGTACGGGGATATGCTAACGTACGGGGATACGCTAACGTATGGGGATACGCTATACGCTACACCTCCCCTCCCCTCTCAAATACAATCACGTCCTCGTGATTCGAATACTACATGTAGGTGATAGCTGGACATCAATAACTGGCTGCTATTTAGAAAAAATTGGCGGCATGCATGGTCGCGTCGGAATAAACTCGACGATAGGAGATACTAGAGAGGCAGAATGGATTTCTTGCATAATATAATACAGGTACATGTATGTAGCGTGAACATTATAATAGATCGCGAATTACTGGGAGAGCGTCAACCGGAGTATGGCAAATAATATTGGAAATGATAACGTTTGGAATAGACAGAAGAATGAACTGATAAACAAATCATAAAGTAGAAGCACACCAGGTTCACACGATCTCACGGGGTCAAAAGGGGAAAGGACTGTCCTCCAAATAGGACCTGAAACCACAGCACTCTTGCTGCACAACGCTGGCACAACCCGCCAGGAACATCGCAGTTCAAAAACCGAACTGAATACACTATACTATATAATTATCACTATTCTCTATAAGGGGCATTGTCACACACATTGTCCCAGGTTAGCTGGGTAAACCGTGGCTCACCATGATCGGACGTCTACCAAACTAAACTGGATTCACACCCTCGCATAAAGGAAGACTGAAGAGAACAGGGAGACTGAAGGAAGACAGGAAAGAGAATGCCATACCTGGAATCAGCGTTAGTAACCACGGCGGCGGCTGGAGCTATGGCGGAGGGCGAGCCAGGTTTTATCTTCATCTTGGTTGAGCCGGTGTAAACGCGAAAACGGTTCCTCCGCGAAAATGGTTCCAGGCATACACCGGTTACCCCCTGGAATCCACAGCCCACTAATTTCGGATGTATGACTAGCCGGGCTAGCCGCGAAAACGGTTTCAGGGATTAAATTTCTGGTGTAGGACCATCCGCGAAAACGGTTCCAGGCAACTGCGACCACTGTCTACTGTGGAACCGTTTTCGCGGACTGCAGCAACTGGGATCATCCGCGGAAACGGTTCCAGGCTCCAGTCTGTACATCCTTGACTGCTCCATGATCCAGTACTGAGAAACTATTCGAAGACTTTTGTGACTGTTGCTTTCCATTGCCTTTGTAGAGAATCACTCGCGATGGCCGAGGTATTTATGAGAGTTTGTGACTGTTGCTTTCCATTGCCTTTGTAGAGAATCACTCGCGATGGCCGAGATAATTAATAAATGAGAGTTTGTGAGAATTCTTATTTTATGGCTTTCCTCTCAGACCTTACAATTTTTCAGTAGCTGTACTGCTGGCACTTGGCTTGGAGACATTTAGCAGGATTTGTGAGAACCTATACAGCTGGTACTTCAGTACATGGCTACCTGAACATTGATGGACATCTCGATTTGGTTTGTAGATGCAAATCATCGACAGCGTTCGTATCGCTTATACAATTGAGAGTCAATACAGATGGCGAGACATTTAGCATAATTTGTGAGATATTAACCTGCACAGCTAGTACTTCAGTACATGGCTAGCTGAAGTATGGAGATTATGGAGATCTGGATTTGATTTCTGGATGTGAATCACCGTCAGCACTTATCAAGCCATCTATGCAGTACACCTGCGTACGTATACGTGAAGAACTCCTCAAGTCATGTATGTTGTACGCCTACGTGAAGAACTTAGGCTGTGTTTACATGAAGCGTTTCAACCCGGGTTGAGTTCGACCCGGGTCAGATTTCAACCCGCCATGTGCATAAAATGAATGGCGCGTTTACATGACGCATTGCGCTTGACCCGGGTTGAAATTTCGCCCCGGGTTGATTTCAACCCTCCCCCCAAGGGGAGGGTTGAAATCAACCCGGGTCAAGAAAATCGTACAACCGTACTTCTCGCGCCAGGTTTGAACAGCACTGCAGATGCAAATTTCGCGCGAACGGATTCACGTGACCATACAGGACTGTAGAAGTGGACTTTTGGCGGCATATCAGTATTTGACCCGGGTCAACTGTGTTCATGTAAACGCTCGCCTCTTTTGTCTGTCGTACAGACTTTCAACCCGGGCTGAACTCGACCCGGGTTGAAACTTCTCATGTAAACACAGCCTTAGTGGAGCTGCACCATACTCTTAACATCTTGGCTGTGTCTGTGTCTGGCCAGAAAGCTAGAGATTACCTGGGACCCGCTCCCTCTACAAGAGGTCAGAGCTGGTGTCCAAGTGTCGTCATGAGAACAAGTTCTACCTTCGTAACTTTGTCGGCAACACATGCATAGCTTTGTAATCACGCTACCTGCTTTGTGTGTGGGTGAGGGTGTGTGTCTGCGGCTGTGACTTTCGCTGTCCGAATGACTTATCCCGACACAAGAATTACTGTGTGGAGAGGAGTATGTGGGAGAGACAGAGTGTGTCAGGGTCCAGGAACATTACCGAGAAGCGAGAGCCTGTGCACCGCAGAAGCCCTGGGGAGAGCACTGCGCATTGCACCAACCACTACAACATCCATCCACAGCGCCATTCATTCCCTTCATTCCCTTCATTCCCTTCACATCACCATCCATGCTCGCAACGGAAGTGTCATACGTGAACCGCCGGATAAGGGAGGAAATCCACATCTCCAAACACCATCCTAAGGTGAACCGTGATCGTGGCTGGGTGTTGCTTGACAATTGACAATGTGAAAAATTGGATGATGATCATTGTTTCTGTTGCCACTGTCCTGTTGTCATGTGTGCTTGTTCACGCCATTGTTATATACCGGTAGTTCAGCACAATGTTGTAGTGTAAGTGCAGTTTGGCGACGGAATCTCATCTCCTTTTCTTTTGTCATAGTCCCACCACTATTCACACCTTGTTTTCAGGCACATTGGTATTTTTTGTGTGTGTCTTTAGTTACACGTGTTTGGGTGTGAGCTTGTGTGAGTGAGCGTTGGTGCGAGTGTGAGTATGAGTGGGTGTTTCAGTGTTTTGGCATGTGCATGGGTATGTGTGTGTGCCTGTGCCGAAAGGATGGTGCAATTTTATCACGTATGGTGTAGTTTCGTTCCACTTTGTGTTGCCTGTTATAGGTCCACCTCACTTGTTTTTTCTCCTCAATCCTGATGATGGCTCCTGGCCGAAAATTTGATTGAGAATTATTGTAATTGTAATGCTTGCTAATAGCTACTACAGTAGTAGTTGTTATTAGCTCTATACAATGTGATGGATCTGGAAAGGCGATTGTCTTCCATTGATTATTGGACTAAATTGGTCTAATGTGAACGTACATGTATACCACCCAATGAACACCCAACCAGGGATGTTCACACCCACTGGGTTATGGACACCTGTACAACGTGCATACTTTAGTGTCTTGTATTCAAAAAGCGTGTCTTGTATAGTCAATAGAAGCCTGGTTTCCATGCTGACATACAAATAAATACCTGGTTGAAGTATACGCCTGATACACAATACACGACATTACGGTACATGCATACACCCTTCTGTAAAATGTACATGCATCCACACCAGATATACACGACTATGCATGTCACAACGCCATTCAAACGTATAGAAGTAGAAAACCGTACTTTACCAATAAAGAAAGACACCAGTTTAAACAAAGAATAAGAATATTATAGTCGTGGATAGTTGCTGTATAACTCGTTCTCATGTATTTCTTCTCTTTTTTACATTTATAACTGGCTCAGTATCCGAGTTTAAATATAAAGGAAGTGTACAATAATTGCTCGGATACAAATGTAAAATAGAAGAAAACCACTACGGAACGAGTGATGAAGCAACTATCCATGGCTGTAACAAGATAATAAGCAGTCAGAAAGTGCGCTAACAGGGCACAAAACTGAATGTCTCAGTAGCCTGTCAGTTGTGTGCCCTGTTATCGCACTTTCTGCCTATTATCTTGTTGCAGTCGTGGATAATTGCTTCATAACTCGTTCCCTAGTGTTTTTCTTCTATTTTACATAGAATAATTACAACAATGTGTCCAGTACAGAGAATGTGTCGAAAATGAAGGAGTCATAAAGGATAAAATCTGCTCTTTCAGAGTTAAAATAAAGTTACAGTCAGAAGACACAGAAGCACATCATACACATACCTAATAAAAAAAATAAAAAAATTCGACGGGTTCGCGTACCGGGCAGGTCAAGAACAAGGAGTCGTACAACTCCCTGGTCAAGAACCACCTTTCCGCTTCCGTGGGACGCCACCACCCCATGATCAGGCGTCAGATGCAGCTCCTAAACGGTGGGGAGGATAGATCAGATCCACCAACCAGATGCCAAAGGCCTCAATCCCATACACATACCTAAGAATCATATAACTACAATATGAACAAAGCAAATGCTCGGTCCTAAATATACATCACTGTCTGAAAGTGAAAGCCTAAGAAAGTGGTGGGATTTAGCCCAATGTAACACACGATAGATGCATTCAAGACTTCTATGGCGTGCTACAATGGTTACCAGGTACAACCACGAGGAGGTACCCACCAATTGTACCCATTATTTTGGCGCCAGTTACCATGCAATCCACATCGGAGGAAGGACAAGTAGGCTAAAGGAAAACACAAACAAACAAACTACTTTTGGGGCATGCTACAAAGATTAGGTTGAAAGCTCACGACGCACTCATGAAAAGTGCATTAAATACGCACTGGGCAAGGTCAACTTACATCAGCTTCTTCCGCTCCTTGCTGAACGGAGTCTGCCGAAACTACCACACCATCCACATCGGAGGAAGGACGAAGGACAAGTCGGCTAAAGGGAAACACAAACAACAAACTACTTTTGGGCATGCTACAAAGACTACTGTAAAAGCCATTATTCTAACGAGGCGCATATATAACGATTTCCCAAAAAATTACTGGTTTACGTGTACCAAAGGTAACGATTCTCACTTATTCTCAACGCTCAATAGGACAGTATATTATGTATCGATTTCTGTATAACGATTTCTATTTTAACGACAGATTTTTCCTCGTTAACTCGTTAGAGTTATTATTATTAATATTATTATTATTATTATTATTACGAAGTAGTGGTTGCGACTTCGGCGATGATTTGTAAGAAAGGGTTTGCTCCCCACACTGGAGCTCGCGCTATTCCGCCGACTTTACTTGACTGACTCACGACTGCCATTCAGAGCACACTTATATAGTGCTCTCCAGGCACAAACATCACCAGGGATACAAACTTACTGAGACGCTCCGTTTCCAGCGCCACAAACGCCTCGTGAACACCAGATAGCAGCGTGAGTCAGTGTCGCTCCTGGACGGTGAGAACGGATCGACTCGTGTGCTCTGGATGGCAGTCGTGAGTCAGTCAAGTAAAGTCGGCGGAATAGCGCGAGCTCCAGTGTGGGGAGCAAACCCTTTCTTACAAAATTAATTATTATTATTGCAAATAACGCTGAGTGAGTATACTGTACTGTAATAATGATACATGTATACAGTCATGACATTGTACAGATAGTCGACGTAGACTTACTGAGTGTTAAAAGCCGCGGACATACATGATTGTACATGACTGTAATACGAGCAAATACATGTATGCACCACTACACACACTTGAGAGGGACGAAAAGCGTTTCTTCTGTAACACTGAGTTTCACGGTTTTAACCGATCATCACACAGCAACTGCTGTGCTGTCTGATGATCGGTTAAAACCGTGAAACTCAGAGTTACAGAAGAAACGCTTTTCGTCCCTCTCAAGTGTGTGTACTAGGCTCTGCACCTTGGTGTATTGAGCACTCTCACGAGCAACCACAACTCCCTCCGAGTTTGTATGCACCACTATTCTACTAATAAACTACAGCCGAAAACTACGAAGTCGAAAGCTACACAACAAGTGGAACGCATTGGGCACACACAGATAATTTGCAAAAAAAAGGTCAGATAGAGAACAGTACAGTAGTCGCGCGCCCAAGAACGTTGTTTCCAAGGGGTTAGCCTGGGACGTTCTTATTTTTTCTGCAATCTGGCTGCGTTCTTATAGCACGTTCTTAGAAACAATCCGTACTGGATCATATGTATTCCACAAGCTGCCAGAAAACCAACACCGCCATTCTTAGCTTTAGGCTGTGGTGTTCTTAGAATTTCAGGCTGGACGTTCTTGGGCTCCGCGTTCTTCAGCGCGCGACTCTTACTGTACTTGCGTGACATAACGGCAGAACGAACAAGGCAGACTCAAAACACTCCAACACTCTGCAGCAAGATAACACTGGCAAGCCGTGATCCAGTTCACACAGCGCTGGACAAACTTTGCTACCGTCAATGTATCCATAGTGACCTCCTGAAAAAGCCAGGAAATGTTAAATTTTGAATTTTCCTTTGTTCAAGCACTGCACTTGCAGGCAAATGAAACATCACCAAAAAGTGTGGAGCACGACCGCGGTACCGCGAATGGCGAGGGTCAGTGGAACCGCGCTGCTCCGCTGCATGTACCGCGGAGCAGCAGAGCCGCAGCGGAACCCGGGCCTTAGGCTGTGTTAACATGAGAATTTTCAACCCGGGTTGAAAGTCTCTACAGTCATGTATGGTGGAAAATTAGGTGCGTGCTTACATGTACCGTAAAATCCCGCCAGAGCGCCCCGTCTCTCCTGTCCGCCCCTCCCTGACTTCTTGTCAGGGATGTATCCTCGTATGACTCTGTCGCAGTCTGTGATGCCGTACTGTACTGCAGATGCGTGCTCGACGCCGTTGGAAATGTACGCAACAGTGCCCACCCTAGGTACCCTCTGGACCAGGGATCGCACAAACCCTGAGTTTTGACGGGTCTGTACGACTCCTGGCTCTTGACCTTTGGTCGGTGTACGAGATGCACGAACAGTTTTCGTAGGGTGAGAACTTTTTCATGTTGCACTGAATGCGGCAAGGAGGACTCGCCCATCCGCCTCTCCCCACCTGAAGCGACGAGGAGGTAGGGGCGCTCTGGCGGGATTTTACGGTATACGAAGTGAGTTAATCCGGGTCAATAGGGCTTGAAAGTGATGACGTCAAAAACGGCCTGGGAGTAGTAAATTGACATCAGATTTCTATTTTGGATCCACTAAGGTGTGACTTTGCTATTGCCTCAGTATGTGGGTGCATAGCAACCCACTCATGTCGTATGCAGGTGCAACTTTTACTTCGCCACCAGTTGTCACCCCGCCCCCACTAGCCAAATCAGTCAGTTTCACTGGCGACATCACCTTGCTGTGAGTGAGACCGCTTGAAATGTGCTTGGATCCATACAAAAACTGGATCCAGGTGGATCCAGTTTTCGAATTTTTCAAATTGTTGCTATGCCATTGCTATGGAGTGACGTAGCACTTTCAAGCCCTATTCCTGTACTGATATGCCAACAGAAGCGTTGTCAGTTGTGGTCAGTTCTGTGTGTGGGCCTTCATGAAGACGGTTGAAAGTAATAATAATTTATAAAAATGTGGTGCACTAACTCCCTTACTTACACCACACACTACCATCCTCTCGACTTTCACTGATTTGAGACTGAAAATAAATAAATCCAAGTAATATTAGTTACTCACCTCTCACAGACCTTCCTCCTCTCTTATCACGGCCAAGGTGACCAGACATATCATGCGAGTGGCATGGATGCAAGATCTCCTTTTGTTGGCCGTCGTCTGTGATCCATTGTGGTAGGCCTTCATCTGTTTGGCGAAAAAGGACCCCACGATCCAAGACGAAGTTGACTGCAAAGCGTTTTATTGCTCTACGCCTCTTCGCGTCCGCAGGAAACGAGGCAGGCGTTTGCAAGCAACGCTTGCAAGACTTCGTCGTAACACGCCCGATTACCACCAAGAGAAGACATCTTCAGGATGTTTTGAAGAAAAAAAACCGAAAGCACAACTCATGATTAATCGGGAACTGATTTCGCGGATGCATGTCGATCCGCGAAAACGGTCCATAGATGCAGGAAATGTGTGGAACCGTTTTCGCGGAGGAACCGTTTTCGCGGCTAGCTGGAACCGTTTTCGCGGTGAGACCCCATCCGCGAAAACGGTTCCAAGAGGGCCATAGATGCAGGAAATGTGTGGAAGAACCGTTTTCGCGGAGGAACTGTTTTCGCGGCTAGGGTGGAACCGTTTTCGCTAGCGAAAACGGTTCCAGGGGGTAACCGGTGTATGCCTGGAACCATTTTCGCGGAGGAACCGTTTTCGCGTTTACACCGGTCACTCAGAGCGGCTAGCTCGGCGTCACACAGATCACCCCTCGTCTTGAATCGTGGTCTTCACATATTGTCGATAGCATGGCTTGGCGCGACGTATAGAGATGGTCTAGCCAGGAAGAGTGTTGACGAAAATCTGCATCCCACCACGGAGACGAAGTACCAGGTGAAGAATGGACTCCTGCTGAATGTTGCAGTCACTCAGGGTTCGGCCGTCTGCCAACTGCGTGCCTGCGAAAATCAAACGCTGCTGGTCTGGGGGAATACCCTCCTTGTCTTGGTCAGCAGCCTGCATGTCGTCGTTCTCATCAGCTTCGCCATCACCACCGGTAGTATACATGTAGGTAGCGGGTCGCTTGGAATCGCCATCGGAGTCTCCAGTGAGTGCCGTGCGGAGAGAAGGGTGATCCACGCTAGCACCCTGACTGTGCTGCAGGTTAATAAGCAGGGCCAAGCCCAGGAAGGCAAGAAACATGATTCTCATCTTGATTCGTCGCACGGACCTGTAGCGGGTTGAGCCATGGGGGTCTGAGAAACGTGTAAAGTAACAAAGTTAGGTATACAATGAAACAAAATGAATTTACCGCTGCCACCAATTTGTAGCACGTAAAACAGGTGGGGTCGAATCTGACAAAGTTGACTTTAACCACCGCTGCCACCAATTTGTAGCGGGCCGCAGTCTTTCGGAGGCAAGAACGCACAAGGGTCTCAGTGAACACACTGTAATTGGCAATTGAAATGTACTGGAAACGAAATTAACTCATTGGCAACTAAATTAACTAACTGGCTACTAAATTAACTGACTGGCAACTAAATTAACTGACTGGCAACTAAATTAACTGACTGGCAACTAAATTAACTGACTGGCAATAAAAGAATCGTGAGCAGCAGCTTTTAATACAAAGGCAGACTCCGTACGCTTATGTACAGGGATACGCTAACGTATGGGGATACAGTACGGGGATATGCTAACGTACGGGAATACAGTAACGTACGGGGATATGCTAACGTACGGGGATACGCTAACGTATGGGGATACGCTATACGCTACAGTGGCACCAGCCAAGCTGTTACTCAGTGTGAGGCTCTCAAGGCTGACTTCATCATCTTGTAACCGCCAGCCATGCAGGTTTGCAGCTTGCTTGGAGTACACCATGGTTGCACACCTCGGTACATTCTGACCACTTCGGTAGAGCTCACAGAGCATTGCACATAGCAATGGGGAGGACTTCAGTGCTTCCTTGACGTGCACCGAGCTAACCTCGCATAGCTCGTCCCAACAAGACTGCCCAAGATCTTCACCAAGACTACGAAAGCAGTAGCGTTCGAGTTGATGATCAGTGAACCCAGCCAGCCAATAGTGTTCTTCACATTGTTTTGCAAGCGTGGATGCTAACTGGCAAGGACGGCTTGTCAACAAGATTCGGGAGTCAGGAAACCGCTCACGATGGACGAGGGCTGTGAGAGCTGATCGTTCCTCAAGCATATCTTTGCCAATTTCGTCCAATCCATCGACAATGAATAGGACTTGTTGTGATTGATCCTCTAGGTACTCGATCATTTGGTCTTGCTGGTGTGTGTCTAGATGCAGACATTGTTCATCCAGGCCTAGTAGAGTAGACCTATTGTAACTGCAGACTCTATCCACATCACGACAAGATAGATGTACGACATAGCTGAAGTTGGACAGCACTGCATCTCTTCTAAACTTCCTCTCCTCTTCAGCAGCATGTTGTCTCCGACTTCTCCCACCGCTGCTCTCAGGGCTGCTCCCACGACGTTTTCCAATGTTGGTCCCATCTCTGCTTCCACAACTTTCGCCGTCATCATTCTTGCCACTTGCACTGTTTTCGCTGCTGCTACCACATGTACTGCTGCTGGTGCTGCTGCTGGTGCTGCTGCTGGGTGTGTTGGAAGAGGTGCTAAGACTGCCTGTCATGGTGGAGGCGTTACCGCTGTTGGTAGCAGTTACATCCTTGATGATTGTAGTGTTGGCTTGGCGTGTGGAATGAGGATCAGTAGCACTGGTGCATGTACCGCTGTCCACAGCACTGCAAGAAGGTACAGCACTGCTGCTGTTGCTGTTGCTGCTGTCAGTGTTGTTATGGTAGTGGTCGTACAAAAGCATCTTACACACTGTGCTTTTCCCGCTGCCAGCTGGAGAAACAAGCATGCTGCTTTCAACAAGTGATCTGCGGTCGTTATCGTAACGTGATGGCACATGTTCACCTAGCTTACGTTGCAGAAGTTGGGATGCTCGACGTATTGGTATTGATCCCGTTGTCACGCTGCATCTCTCTGTTTTCCCACCCTTTTCGTTCAGTTGTTGTTCAGCTTGCTCCAGTGTCAAGACCTGCACGCTAGTGTAGAAACTGCGAACATCAGTCTGTCCTCCACGCCGTGTCCCAATTCCTGGTAGAGCAGTCCTCTTGCTCTCGATTCGACAAAGTTGAAGAAGACGCTTACGGTAGTGTGTTAGCAATGGTTCAACATCAGCCTGCGGTTGTTGTTGTTGTTGTTGTTGTTCTTGTTGAGTTGTTGCTTGGCTCCTCTGTGCACTGGCAGTGGCTGCATTGGTGGCTGCTTGTTGTAAACCAGTAGATGGTAAGGGGAAGGGTTCTGATAGGAATGGAGTAGAGCGTTTACACTCCCACTATATATCCAGCCACACCACATCTGTTTACAGTGTGCAAGACCACACTTATTGAGAGTGACATAGGTAGATCGATGCATGCATGCTGTACAGCCTGTCTGCATGGTGCCATTGCAATCATTTTCAATCACTCAGATAGATATTCTCTCCGCTTCCTCTCCTCAAAAAGGACATGTCCAATCACAATGCTTTCCGCTTCTCCTCTCCACACAGGATGTGCGTGATTCCTACGGCCCCCTCGCATATACATTCTATTCTTGTACAACATATCTTCTTTCCATGGTTGGTGTAGCCCTAATCTTTACGAATGCTTATTTAGTTGTCATTCGTTATCCTGCATGGCTGGTTCATGGGATGTAGTTCCTAGGAATTTCACAGCACTATGTACTTCATCACTGTGCTAGATGTCAGGAATGGGAATAGAGAAAAACTCACCGTGTCTATGGCCGAGAACACACTTCCTGGTGATGTTTTCTGTTTGCACGGAGTCAAGTTGTATAGGCAGAGATCAGGTCAGCAGCTCAGAATCAATAACCGTATTGTACAGTGGACAGAATACAGTTGATGCCAGGTTGGACAATGTTTCAGTTGCAATGATATGAGTATTGAGAACCAGGGTGGTGAGTTCAGGATATTGCACAAGCAGCAAGTTACCTGTACCACAGTATTGATCTGTGAGTGAAGTACATGTAGCGGAGAGAATGGTTTCATGACGTCACCAGATCATGTGCAGGCTGTACATGTATCGGGTGTCCTAGGCAAGAATGCACACAGTAGAATATCAGAGATTATGAAACAGTAGTGTTAAAACAGTGAATTGTTCACAGACTCCACCATAGATTAGTGGTAGAGCATTGCTGGCCATAAGAAAAGATCCCTACAATTGTAGATCGAGTCGTGGAGGTGACAGTCAATGTTCTTCTCATACATTTCCACTTTCAACTCCCTCTACCTTGTGAATGCTCAAAGACGCATACCCGCCGACAATTACATTCGATAGACAATCATTATTAATTGTAGTACAGAGATACCAACATGCTGTATGCAATAAATAAATAAATTTCACGGTTCGCGTGAGACTTGGCTGGAAGGCGAGTTTTCCGCATCCGCCGTGGGAGCACCACCACCCTCTAGGATCAAGGCGCAGAATGCAGCGCCTAAACGGTGGAAGGTGAGTAGATCAGACCCACCACCAAGTGGTCAAAGACCGAAATCCCATTAGCTGCATCCATGCATGCACGCAGGCATAATGGGATGGTCTAAGACCATGGTTGAGAAACAGAGGGTACCAGGTTCAAGTCCTGCTTGCAGAAGGAATGTGTCCAGCTGTGCTGCGACCCACAGTTAATGGCACCTATGCATAAAACATGGCGGCCAGGTCGCCATCGCGACTTCGCACCTTTGTGCGGGGCAACTTGCTCGACGCGAGGCTCTCCTTTGTTTTCAGTCGTTGCAGTGGAAGACAGTTTCGATATTAGTTGACAGGAAGATGGCAGTCAGTCAGGATTTTTCCCAGCTCACCTTGAACCTTCTGAAGGTGAAGTGTGGAGAGTATGGTCTCAAGAAGTCGGGAAAGAAAGCCGATCTAGTTGCGAGGTGAGTTGTTTTCTTCCCACAACAAAATCTTATTTTTTTGAAATTATTTGTGAATCTGAGTTTGTTATTTATCTGCTCGTGTCGTTTACAGACTTGCTCAGCATTTCTCTGAAGGCGACGGTGATGGCAAGGAAGGGCCACCTCCGCCAGCTGCAGCGCTTGCTGTTATTCCCCACGACCCTCTGGATTTTCCTGTTACTGGGTGGCAGCCGATTAAATCTGCGAGTGGAAGGCTACTCTCCCTGTCGTTCTCCATGCAAACTATGGTTTCTTATTTCGTGGACACTATGACCAGCGATGGACCTGCCAAGAATTTCAAAGCGCTTGCTGCCACTGATAGCAAGTCAATTCGTCTGTATCGAGCAGGTTATGTCCAGAAAATCGAACTGATGAAGGCCCACAGCCGTGTGTACTACCGTGCCCGCTGTCAGCCTGAAATGAAGACCAAAGCTGACTACAAACTTCGGCTCGTTGCTCAGTGTGACTCAGGATCTGCCACCAGTGTTGTTGGTGCTCAGTGCACTTGTCCTGCTGGCAAGGGTGTTACTGCCAGTTGCAAGCATATAGCTGCACTGATGTATGGCTTGTCCGAGTTCACTCTGCTTGGGTTTAGTGACGCTCCGACGTGCACGGACATGCTGCAAAAGTGGAACCAGCCTCCTGCAGGTGCAGGTAAAAAGAGTGAGCCCATGCTGGTTCAAGACATGGAGTGGCGTAGAGGTGGCAGTACCACTGACAAATCTGCGCCAAAGAAACGTAAGCATTCTGCTGCAGAAGTACTTGACCCTCGTGCTGTTGCAAAGCGGATGGACTTTGCCCGGCGTGTGGAGGAATACGCCAACTCAACCATTCACTCCAACTCCATCCACCTAGCATTGCCTCTTGTTGCTGGTAGCTCAGGATTTGCTGCTAAGCAGAAGGAGGACAGGTTGCACAGAGCCCAAGCGCAGAAAAAGGAGAGACTGGCTAGGGCAGGGGAACAGAAGGACAAGTGGCAGGTTGAGCACAGCAGATCAGGTGATGTGACACCTGTGCCATCTGACTGCGAGTGGCTAACTGAGGACAAGCAGATGCTGTGGTACGAGTCCAATGTCATACTTACTTGTGAAGAAGCCAATGCCCTGCAAGAAGCCACTGCATCCCAAACAACAAGTGAACTCTGGAGGAATGAACGAAAGAAGCGTATTACAGCTTCCATTGCCCATACTGTAGCTCATCGACGACCTCAGACTGACCCGTCATCCCTCATAAAAACTATCATTGATCGGCCGGCGTTCACCACTCCTGCAACCAGATGGGGGATTGATCATGAAGAAGAGGCACGATGTGCCTACGTAGCCCACCAAGCCAAGTCTGGCAAGCTGATAGATGTTGTTGCATGTGGCTTATTTGTGCATGCTGATGAATTCTGGTTTGGTGCCAGTCCCGATGGCATTGTTAGGGATGGTGATACATCACTTTTGCTCGAGATTAAATGCCCGTTTGTTGCTAGAGACCAAAGTCTAGCAGAGGTAGCTGGGTCTACTGCATCATTTTGTTTGTCCAACAAGGATGGTGTGCTTTCTCTCAAAACAACACATGCCTACTATACACAAGTGCAAATGCAGCTCTTTGCTGCAGGCCTTCAATTTTGTGACTTTGTAGTGTGGTCTCCCTGCAATGATCTTTTTGTTGAGCGCATTTCATTTTGTGAAGTGCATGTCAAGAAAACTCTCGCAGCTTGCCGAACATTTTATTTTGATCATGTTCTCCCGAAACTGGCTCTGTGATCAAGTTTCTTGGTAATAGATATATTCCTCGTCATCTGAGATGACCATTGCTCACTTTGCTCCAGTTCCTGTAGTCTTGACTGTTTACATTCTTCCCTGATTTGTGGCAATCTTTTCTTCTGTAAGTGCGTCTGAACTGTTCTATACGCTGCACTCTATGTTCTTTATTATAGCTTTTTCTGTTCTGCCCTGTTCTGTAGCTCCTTCTTGATATAAACGCCGTGATTAGATGGTGGATAGTTCCATCAGCTACCGGCTTCCTGCATTTGTACATGATTAGGTAGTGTTGTATACATGTACCCAAGACGGTGGAACTCTGCTGTAAACAGTGCGTTATAGTAAATTATACTGCCATTACTGGTAACCACTACAAAAACGGCACGTACAACTGGTTTACAATAGCTCGCCATTCCGTGTTACAACGGAGTTCAAAAAGGCATGAACGTTACATGAGTATTCGTATTTACTTCAAAGTAAGCGGCACTTGCAGCAGTCACAGGCCACATTTCCTACCTGGTGAACAGCACAAACAGACAAATAGGAGCATCACTACTTCTACTTCGAAGTACGAAGTCCTGAGTGAAATAAGCATCATTGTGTAGGGGCACCATTACTCACAACATAACACAAAGAAAAGAGGGGAAGAAAATACCGAGGCCACGTAGGAATATCGGCATGCGCAAAAAGCTTTCAACAGAGCGGCCTGGTCATAAAGCAAGAATTACATAGACGCCCATCTTCATCATCATTCTGACACATATGGTGGTAGCGTGAGTTACAAGACCTACAAACTCTAAGAAGTGGGCCATCTGAGCGCTTGCAAAACAAACATACGGGAGTGGTCACATAGGCAGCAGCGGCTACAGAAGAAGATGGCACGCTGATAGCAGCAGCAGTAGCAGCTACAGGAGATGGCACGTTCGTAGCAGCAGAAGTAGCAGCTACAGCAGATGACAACTTGGTAGCAGCGGAAGCAGCAGCAGAAGCAGTAATGGCAGGTGAAAGAAATGTGCCAGCTGAAACAGCCACTGCAGAAATGTTTGCATCTGGTGATATCTGGGCAACTTCTGCAGCAGAGGAAAAGTGTGCAGACTGTGTCGATGGCTTACTAACAGGCGGAGGTACCAGGGGCTCCATGTAGTTAGTGAGGAATGCACACACAAATATGATCTGCTCAGCCAAAGGGCACAACACGGAAGATAAGAAGTGAGTTATCCTGAAGTTCTTGATCCTTTCCATTGCTCTCTCCACATGAATACGCACGCTAGCAATACGCCGAGTTTCGATCACCTCTTCTTCATCAAGCTGATCTCGAGAACCAAGAAACGGGGGTATGTTGAGATCGACACCCTCCGGTAGCAGATCGGCAATGTCGAAACCACGGTCGGCCATGATGGCATCACCCTTCTCCATCAACTTCATTAGCCCACTTCGCTTTGTCAGTTTCTTATCAGAAATGCGCCCGCCATAAAGAGGAGACAGAAACGATATTGCACCGGTAGGTGTCACACCAACTAACAGTTTGAAAGTGTTCCTGTTTTTGTAATTCGACCAGGTGGCTGCTTGTACAGTTGGGTTGGCTGGCTTCTCAATGGGAAACTCTGTTGCGTCAATAATTACCCGGGTGCGTGGGTACTTGTCTTTGAAGACGTCGGGCATGTAGCGATCAATCAGAGCCCGGCTCGGCCAAATGTCCACTTCTTTCATAGAGAAGTACATGCAACGAATGTACGTTGAAAATATTCGGGACACCGTGGATTGATCTATTCCGAATCGCAGTGCTAAATCTGACTCAGGGAAAGCATGCCGAAGTTTGACAAGGGTCAATAGCAACTCGTCTTCATACACCAATGCTCTTCGTCTGCCACGGCTGTCCTGGCCAAGGAAATCAGCTGGCACTTTAGTAGCAAAGCACATGTCTTGACATCCACACCGCAACTGATCCAGCAACAAGTCAAACGCCAGAGAACTCAGGCCCGTGTAAAACAGTACAATCTTGTTGTCATGTCGGATGTTCGAGTAATGGAGTTGGCATTTCCGCAAAGCTTCTTCCGATTCATCCAAATTGTACAAGGCCTGCTCCAACTGGGACCGCAACTTAGCCACTTGTGCTTCCAAAGTCTTTATTTTGTTCTCTTGGAGAACGGGAACTTCACCATAATCATGGTCAGCTAAAAGTGTTGCAGCCTCAGGCACCGATTCATCTGTGACTGGTAAATCAACATCGTCATCAATATCAATCGCTTCAACGGGTCGACTGACTTCGCCTGTCGAAACACGGCTCTTCCTCTTCACTACGACGGCTTTGTCCAAGAAACGGGAAGGTGGCTCGTCCTCCGTCACAGGTCGACCACCAGGAAAGTGCACCCCACAGACATACGAGTTTCCAGAAAGAGGAGTGTTGACTCTTGGTATTTTGGCAAGCCACTCGGCCCTGATATGCCGGCGTCGATCCGAATCTTTAGGCAAACGATGAAAAGATACAGCTTTACAGACCTCTGCTGTTCCTCCGCAGCCAACACGAGCCAGATCTGATCCACATAGACGACGCTTCACAAACACTTTTCGTCCTTGCGAGTTCGCATCATCAGTTTCAAACAAACCAAACTTGCAGCTGCTTTTACGATTTGAGCAGCCAGGGACGATACAATGAGCGTTGCTTGGCATGATTGTGTCAGCTGCTTACTGATCTCTAACTAACTTGCTACTTATACACAACAGCAAACTGTGACAACCCTTGCCTTCCAAGAAGGAAATAAATGTCTTGCTTTGAGTTTGATTCTTCACCAACACAAAGGAAAAAAATTTGTACATTGTACTTCAGCCTCAGCAAACGCGAAGCAGGTACGTAGGGCTCTACGATCATCAGAGTTTCCACGCGTGCATGCATGAGACTGCATGCTGCGCTGCGTGGTGCAAGTACAGTGTCGAGGTTGTGAAGTTGCCCCGCACAAAAAACCGCGGGAAAATTATGCATAGGTGCCATTGGGAACTCGTGGCCTGGCACGAGGGTAACATGGATGCTGTGTGCAAATGGCAAGCTTAAAGGCAAAGTGCATCGATTTTCTACAAGATGTTCGTCTCATATACATGTAATTACCCCCAGCATGTGTTAAAGATAATGCTGCAGTGGTGTCTGACAGACTATTGCCAGTGGTATGTGAGCATTGGTAACATAGATTATTGCACCTTTTTAAAGGTGCAAAATCGACAAAGCAGTTATCATGTCTATACAGCGCCATTTATACACTAACCGGTGAGGAAGGCTCTTTTGGTCACAGTTACAAACCAGTAAGTCTTCGAAGCTAGTGCTGTTGGGTTCCTACGACAAGATAAAAAACAACACAACGAAACTGTTCCAGCTCACTAAGAAGATTTGGGGGAAAGGAGAAATATACAAAAGAATGCCGGTTCTTGACAACGAGGGAGACTACTGAGAGCATAGGATGAACGAACGAATGCCACCTAAATGCTACCTAAATGTTACCTAACTATTTACACTGAATACCTAATACTCTACTTGTACATACACATCATGTACTGTAGTGTCACGTATTATATATTAAAGCCGGGCTGTTTCAGGTAGAAGCCTATCTCAGTGCATGGCTTTTATTCACATCAGGCTTCCATTCAAACCAGGTGATTCTATGCACATCAGGTTTCCATTCAAACCAGGTGATTCCACGCACATCAAGTGTATCAACATTAAACCAGGCTGATGCGCCGACAGTGCATCGTGAACATCAGGCTCGTATTTAAAACAGCATTCAACAGGAGAAGATTGGCACTACAGTATTTGTCGCGTAGTATTGCAGCAAAATCAGAGACGTACCTTGTAGGACAACGAGCACACATATAAGCAGGGATCGGCGATGATTTGACAATTCCACGACAATGGACGACGTATTTCCTGCGAGATTCTTCTACAAAGGACCGAATCTGTGCATGGTAATCGCCTGAAAAACAGACACGAAAACACAACATACTGGCCAAGTGGCCATCATGATCTTGCCACAGTAAGTTATCACTGAGGATGTCCTGCTGCCTGAGTTTATCAGTACCATAACCTTACAGAGCCGCGGTCTACACTGGTGGAGTTATTAGTACCAATACCTTCTACAACGGTATACACTGGTGGAATTGCTTGCACACTGAGTGTGTTTCTTTGTCGCGCATTCAGAGGAATACACAAGTGATGGCAAAACAACAGGTGATCCCAGCTGAATTACCGTCACTAACGCTCTGTTCAGATACAGTGTACAGGGGACTCGGGCAGACACATCACTTTGGTAAGCTAAATTGTCACTTGTAGCTGAAATTCTGGTAACGCAAGACTGATAATCTCTAGCTGCTTGGAAGGCTGGCACTTCGTGAATGCATCATAACGTAACATTTGACTAAAAAACCAACTAGATTAGCATCATGGACATTTTATACTCCTCAGCACAGTTCAAACAATTTTATACTTCTATTCAAGAGAGGAAAGGTGCTTTCCACACCGGAGCTCCCGCTTTTCCGCAGACTGATTGACACTTGACTTTGCCAAGTCGAAGGTTCAATGGACTTATTGTGTTATCTGGATGGCAGTTGGGAGTCAGTCAAATTTCAGCCAGTCGGCGGACAAGTACGACATCTGGTGTCGGGAGCACATTTCCTATGAAATCATCGCGGAAGTCGCTGTCAGCATAATTATCGTGCTTTTCCACACGTACACATAACTCCTGTACAAATGCATCGCAATTTAGGTAAATTAGTTTCAATTGCAGCTTGCGCAATGCATGACACTAGCCACGCCTATCAACTGTCAGACACCTCCCTGTCTCAGCTCCATCCGTCGTGAAGCAGTCGTTCCCGTACTGCTGTATTGGCGCATGGAATTCCCTTCCTGACAGGCTGCTGTCGCAGCGCCCACACAAAACACGTTTTCAGTCATTATACCGACACCTGAGAGACAGCAACTGGTACTGGGCAACAGATTCCCTGTAATTTTTCGAGCTCGTTGCTTGCCGGACCCGCTAACCCGCGTACTGTACCTGGCCTTGCTCGGAGTGCTCAGCTGTGTTTTGCATACATGTACATGGTACATCAGTCCAAACACTGATAATTTACAATCTCTTATTTTATATCTCGTTTCTATTTTCTAAACACCAACCGGCACTTTTACCAGGCCAGTTGTACGACTCCTTGTTCTTGACCTGCCCGGTAGTGAACCCTTCGAATTGTTTCATGTGTGCGTGTACACACACACACATACACACACACACATCATTGCAACCTCTATTCTCATCGTCATACCCAATTCTCTAAGTTAACACAAGCAATGACACACACACACACACACACACACACACACACACACACACACACACACTGTACCATGTACGCCCGTCGCAAGAGAAACACGCAAATCCGCCAATGCACTGGATGTGCAGCCACAGATTTTCTCTTTATAGCAACGATAGCGGATCTGATTCTGATTGAAACAGATCAAGACAAGCGCCAGATAACTGTCTAATCCACACAACTGACGAAGCCATGTGAATCGACCCCCCCCCCCCCAAATGCACACCTTGTCTACACCACACGGAGTACATCGGAATGGGACGGCCAAGACATTATGACCTACGCACACCCTACACTTGCTGTGGTAACCAGTATAGACAGCATGCTGCTTTGACAAAAGTGGACACTAGATGCACTGCACCTTGAAGTGAAACTGGAGTTATTTTATCCACTAGCCTCGGCAACGGGGTACTGGGAACCCATGGCCAACAGACGTACCAAAACCCTCAGCCATGAAAGCTATTATAGCAACGACACACTGGATGGTGGAGTCGAATCTAGTCCAACTTCCAAAATGCTTTGGCAAGAAGGTAGCCTTCCGACAGGTTGGACACACACACACACACACACACACCTCAGACCTCAGACATGCCCATCGCGGAAGCGATTATAGCGAACAGCTATGTTAGATATAGGAACTTGTGCTGGGATTACACCGTTCAACAGCTTGCAAGGCTGATGAATTGGTCGCCACTATTTTTAGCCTAGTATCCACCACACAGCTGATTGAAGTGACATTTTCTGGCCAGTGAATCCCTATTTTTCATTTTTCCAATTTTTTTCTTTTTTTCACACACACACATACACACACACACACACACACACACACACACACACACACACACACACACAATAACATACTACATCGTAAACACACATAGAAAATACTGCCAGTTCATTAAATTAATCAAAGAGGAAAGAACAACATAGTGTAGCAGCAGCAGATACTAAGAGAGTAGTACTAGTAGGGAGGCAAGCAGCAAGCAAAAACAGAGTATGTACAAAAAGAAAAGCAGTCAGAAAACCTATCGATGGTCAGGGTTTAGGGGCAGGATGTATGTATGTATAACTCATAATCACAAGGTGATCGTAGAGGCATTAAAGGGGAAGTTCACCCTAAAATCAAAATTTCACAGTTTGTAGATTTCGAGGCGCTGAGTTCGGTGGTGAAGGTCCCATCGCCGTGCGATACGCCGTTCTGGAGATATTTGAATTTGAAATTTATCATGACGTCATGCAAAATGACGTCATGCGGCCGGCGCACACCCCCTCCACACCCTGTGACGTCAAAGAGATACAGGTTCCCGGTCTGCTTGCTTTTCAGTGAGCGAGAAAGAGTGGCGTTTGTGGAGTTTCTTTCTTGCGACCTGAACAGTTTCAACCACGATGACGGTTTGCTGTGCTGTCGGCTGCTCTAACCAGTCTGGCAAGCCCCCTGGGACCACGGTGCATCGTATTCCGCGGGATAAAGCTCTCCGAGCGGAATGGGTTGCAGCGATTCACCGCGAGAATTTGCCACCTAAGTTTGAGGAGAGCTGTGCAATTTGTTCGGCACATTTTGAGGAGATGCCTTCCAGAGGAACTTGCACGGAGAGATGGGCAAAACGTGCCGCCGAAAGCTGAAAGCAGACGCTGTGCCATCGATTTTCCCGGACAGGCGTCCCCCAGCGAAGCGAAGGATGTCGCAGTATCAGGAGAGGCAGGAGAGAGAAGAGGTGAGTGAATGGTTCTGGTGATTTCGTGCTTTGAGAGCGTGTTGAAATTTTGTCTGTACATCGCGAGTTGTAGAGGGCAGTTTCACCCACTGTGTTGAGTACATCGTATACTTGTAGAGAAAATGATTTACAGATACCGATACAAAGCTGTTTGCAGTGTGTTGATTGCAAGGTACTAGTATTGAATGAAGACAGAAGATCGTGCAATATATTTTTGTTTTATTTCAATTCAAGTTTTGCATGTCGTGAAAAGGCATACAGTGGTCACTAGCACTGTCCTCTGCGTGGTAAGTTTCAATTCGAAGAAAGTCTTCATTGTGTTGCATTGTCACTGTTATCTGCGTGTATTTTGCGAGTTTGATCCTAGCTCAAGCCCATGCTGAGCCGTATGCCGCAGCTTTTCGGTCTCCAGTTGCATGCGCATTGAGTCCAGACGATGGCATGATATCTGCTGATGCGTGCACACAGACCCCCGTCAGCACACGGGAAATTTAGAGGTGATGTTATGGTACCCACTGTGTAGATCAAATCCACACGTACATATGCTTGCAACACTGGCAGTACATTTTCATGACTATTCTTTTGCTATAAACACACACACACGCGCGCGCGTGCGCGCGCGCGTGCGCACACACACACACACACACACACACACACCTTTGATCTTTGACGCCAAACGCCGGAGGCAATGATGGCAATGCTACGGCAGAAGCCATAGCAACTTGTGCTGGAATTGCACCATTCAACAGCTTGCAAGGCTGAAGAATTGACCGTCACAATTCAGCCTGGTCTACACCATACAGCTACACACAGACACACACGCGCAAGCACCTGGCTGACTACAAATAGTGACAGCTTATGATTGCTTTGCCGTTTGTCCATTAATGCATTATGCAGGTGTTCCACCGGACTCCTCGGCCAAGTTTTCCGAACATCAGCCATATGTATTGTCGGTGTGCTGCGTAACGGTGCGAGTTGCTGTGGGGAACAGGGGAGTAGATCTTCCTGCTGTTAGTCTCACATGTCAACGTACATTTCAGTGCAACAGCAGCACACTACAACAACAAATTTTTGAAGAAGTATACAAGCCAATATCCTGGTTATATTTTTGCACCATGGAACAGTATTTTATTTTGATGAGAAAATACAGTTCTCCGATGCAAAATCGACGACAGTATTACACTATTAGCACGTACCGGTTTCCAAACTCAGATGGCTTCGATCCGGCCTGCTGATGGATCTTGCCCAAATAGCCACGCAGTACAATGTACAGTGCGTGCTGGTTGCTCCAGCCTTCCCCGAACTACGAGGTGCAAGTAATGCAGCTAGACTCAGTAACCAATCCGCGGCTGCCGATTCCGGAACATCTTTGCAGCAAATGCAGTCGTTCCGCAATAATTGAACGACGCATTTGCCACATTCACACCAGGACGTATTGCCAACGCGATCGGCAGGTGGCCAGCAGTCCTCTAAGCAAGCAGCAGGGTCAGTGTCGGCAGCAGCCCGCTGCAGTTTCGTCAGCATTTACACCAACTTGCTCCGCACTCGCCATCTGCATGATCTCATCCTCGGTATACTCCGGTTCCTTCGCTGGCGTCCAACTCGCTCTCCTCGGAGTCACTGTCATCTCCTGACAAGGAGGTAGACCTACCCTGAATCGTCTCCGCTCTGAGCCTCATACTGCTTGACTTTCCGCCTTGGACATTCACGACTTCACTTTCTCCTCCGTCCAACTCCAAGTAAAAGTTCCGAGCTCCAGGAGCTCCTCTATCTCTTTGACGTCACAGATTCGTGACGCCATGGCGGCGCCAAAAACCGGGGATCAAAGTGATATTTCAGTTGCGTATATCTCCGGTTATAGTCACCGGATGAAGACGAGACATACACCAATCGACTCAGCTGATTTTTCCCAATAACAAATCTGATTTTGATTTTAGGGTGAACTTCCCCTTTAATCAGCGAGAGAATTGTGAATGATGTCTTTGAATCCAACTCTATCGCGTGCTGCATGAGAGAGAGCATGCAAGGGAAGACCCGTCCAACTTTTAAAGGGGAAGTTAAGGCCAAAATTAAAATTTCACCAGTTGTAGTCTTCGGGGTGCTGAGTCGAATGGTCTTGGTCCGAGAAAGCTGAGACGCTCCCTTCCTACTTGAATCCCAATCGAACTCGCGCACTTCCACCGAAACTGGGTGACTGCGCCCTACTAGATGGGGATTTGTATGCAAAATGTCACTAAAAGCGCCATTTCGTTCTTATAAAAGCACGGATGACCGCGATTGGCCCATATGTTGTAGTCTTTTGGACGCTGAGTCGACTGCTTTTGGTCCGAAAAGACTGCGATGCAGCGTTCCTCCTTTATTCCCAATCGAACATGGTTGAACAAGCGGTCACGTGCTCCTGGGTGCCCAAATCACCTGGTCACCACGCCAGCAGGCGACAACTTTCACACCAAGGTTCAACTCGAGTGACAGGACTGCACCCAAAAAAGGTCAAAACAGGCTGTAAGTTGTACCCTGCAGGCGCGGTGACCAGCTGACTGGTGTACGCAGGAGCACGTGACCGCTTGTTCAACCATGTTCGATTGGGAATTAGGGGCGAACGCTGTATCGCAGCCTTTTCGGACCAAAACCAGTCGACTCAGCGTCCAAAAGACTACAACATATGGGCCAATCGCGGTCATCTGTGCTTTTATAAGAACGAAATGGCGCTTTTAGTGACATTTTGCATACAAATCCCCATCTACATTGTAGTAGGGCGCAGTCACCCAGTTTCGGTGGAAGTGCGCGAGTTCGATTGGGATTCAAGTAGGAAGGGAGCGTCTCAGCTTTCTCGGACCAAGACCATTCGACTCAGCACCCCGAAGACTACAACTGGTGAAATTTTAATTTTTGCCTTAACTTCCCCTTTAATGTTAGAAATCCATGATGTCGCGGGCCTTCCTCTCGGTCGAGATCCAGGAGTTGATCCTTGCAGGAAGGGCTTGGAGAAAACGTCATGTCTCGTAAGGGCCCTTACACACTACGTAGAAAACCGCTTTTTTGTTGCGTTCCTGTAAAAGTTGCCATGTCGACTGACGTCATATGGCACGAAATCTAAAAAGTTGCGTAAACGTTTTACTCAGATCTCGGACGGGTGTAGAAGGCTGCTTTTTAGCTTTTTAGCTTTTATGCCTTCCCGCGCTTTCGGACTTCAACTTCTTGTTGGTGTTTTTGCTGTTTGGTGCTGTGTGGATTTCCGTGTTTCAATTTCAGCTGTCCATTGGACTTTTCGCCTGCTTCTGAAATTCTCGTACCTGAACTCGTGTTGTTCAAGCCGTAGTAGCCTCGATCTTGTTTGCTTGCTGAGCGCGACACGATGCCGAAAATCCAGTGCACAGAAGAAATGGAGGCGAAGCTCATGGAGCTGTGGGCGATATATCAAAAAACAAGGCGTTCCAAACTCGTTCTCAGGGTGAGCTGTCCACAAGTTGCGACCAATTCTGTATTTGACGGTACCATTCCGCAACAGCATGCTGAGCATCGTCGTGACCATGAAATTTGAGCAACTGCGATCAGTCATCTAGAAAATATCAAGAACAGGACCGCCATCAGACGACTTCACTAGCTTCTGCAGGTCCTGCAATATCATGGCGGCAACAATTTTACGTCGCCGCTTTCTCCTTGCCGGAGTCAACCTGAGCTCCATGGGCATGGCTCCAACACAAGATGCAGAACGAAATCGAAGAAGCACACACAGCACTCGTTCTGAGAGCAGAACATTTCATCCGAACTGCACTACATGTACATCAGTACATGTACGTAAAAAGCAGATCACCTGTCAGTGTGCAACTGCACTTGATCAGGCTGGCGCATACGCAACGTATGCTCAAGTTAGTTGCGTTTTACATGTACGTAGTGTGTAAGGGCCCTAACATGGCCAAACCACATCAACTTAAATTTCTTGACTTCGTTCGCTAGTCGCATCCTTGCTCCGATGATGTCATTGATTTCTTCCAGGATAGATTGGTTGGTACGCCGGTCGTGGTATGTTACTCCTAAGAGTCGGCGGAAGCATTTCATCTCGAAGTATGAAATTCTTGTCATTGTATAAAACAGTCGCTAGCAAAATAGACCTAACAAAACGAAATTTAGTAGGCAAAGAAAGTGATGGCGATTTCCAAATGAATTGAAGCTCAATGATCTTTTGCTTCCCTAGTGATAAGCGTCTTCTTATCTCCACATCGGACTTGCCAAAGTTGCCATCCGACGTGATTACGGCACCTAAGTATTTAAACTGGGATACCTCTTCTATTCGCTCATTGCCTAGTTGAATGCACCCCAGATCACCACCGCCCTCCGGCGCTGCCATTGACTTGGTCTTGGAAGCATTGATCTGCATGCCTAGTCTTGTTGCACTCGTATCCACGCGCTCGGTCAGGTCCATCAGCTCTTCCACAGACGATGCGATTAGATCTATATCATCCGCAAAACGTAGGTTGGTCACGCACATGCCGCCGATACATACTGACCCATCAAACTCCTCCAAAGCGCAGGGCCTAGGGTGTATACAGGAGAACAAAACACTACAACAAATTTCGTTGTCTCAAGAATTTTTTTTAAACAATTAGCTGAGTTCACTTTTTTTCGAAACTGACTCAGTGCCTGAATACTAACTAACTGTTTTACTTATTACTCCGACTCGTTGTGTTCATCCATACATCTTCATCGTTGTGTTTAGTCAATTCTATTACTACTACTAGTCATGAATGACATGAGTACTGAAGTGATCGCCCCTAGCCCGGGCCCCTAGGCCCTACTCCTGATCATGGCCCGGCCAGGTCTCCTGCATGCTCCCGCCTAGGCCAGGGCAGGGCAGGGCAGGGCAGGGGCTCCGGCTGGCCAGTTTGAATGATACTGTACTTCTTTTTTGTAGTACAAAAAAGTACTTTTGTAGACTTTATCTTGATAGCCGGATAGCTCTCACACGGCAAAAATAGCTGTCCAAAACTGGCAACATGCAGACGGTTTTTGATTATTTTCCAAAGACCTACATGTTACTGTACAATAGGGCTTGAAAGTGCTACGTCACAGCATAGCAACAATTTCAAAAATTCAAAAATTGGATCCACTTGGATCCAGTTTTTGTATGGATCCAAGCACATTTCAAGCGGTCTTACTCACAGCAAGGTGATGTAGCCAGTGAAACTGACTGATTTGGCTAGTGGGGGCGGGGTGACAACTGGTGGCGAAGTAAAAGTCACACCTGCATACGACATGAGTGGGTTGCTATGCACCCACATACTGAGGCAATAGCAAAGTCACACCTTAGTGGATCCAAAAGTAGAAATCTGATGTGAACTTACTACTCCCTGGCCGTTTTGACGTCATCACTTTCAAGCCCTATAGTCATGTAACTGTACAGACTCAGTACATTTTTGTACTCCGTGTCTGAATGACTGAGCTGTCCGTCGGTCAGTGAGTGAGTCTGTGTCGGACAACGACGGTTACGCCAGTCGTTGTACAGCTCCGTATACGCGTAGTCAGTGTAGCGTGTGGCAAAGAAACATGTTTTGGACATCTTCTGTTCGGACATCCCTGCGCTGCGAGCTGCATTCCCTGGCCCTTGCCTTGGTACCTCTACGAAAATGTACAGTCATTCCTACATGTACTCAGTAGTACAATCATGTACGTCCTTTGGCTGAACTTTGCCAATCCCAACATGCGACTGCTAGTATGAATGGCTGGACGCTGGATTAGTGGTGACTGGTGTAGGTGCATGTCTGAATGAGACACGTCGCTAGCGCTCGCACCGCTCTTGGTGAGTGTTTCTGATTGCGTTTGTTTCAACTTTGCTTGTGTACGTAGGAGAGAGTGAGAGAGTGGGAGAGAGAGAGAGGGGTGGGGGTGCATGTACGAGTACATGTACGTACTGGCGTTACTTGTCTCGCGCGTTGAAAAACAACGTATTCGGGGGCTGTCCGGGGTTACCGATTGTTTTTACAAAACGAAATGTTTTAGTATTTTTCAGCCCCCACCCACCCACCCACCTTTTCTGCAGGTAAAACGAATTCCAATAAACTATTGATGTCAATTTTCGACACCCAGAAGTAACTGGGCATTCTCCATCAGCATTCAATAATTATTTTCAAAACGAAACTCCATCAAACCCACCCACCCACAAACGAAAACATTTCGTTTTGAAAATATTATTGGTAACCTTGGACGGCCCCTAAGTGACCTGCAGTTCACATCGAAATTTGGAGTTTTACACCAAATTTGACGGGAAATTGCGCGTCACGTCAGAAACGAGAGAGCTTGGAAGCTCAGGGCCCTACGCTATGCTTTTTTTGCCTTGATGACCTAGACAAAAAAAAGCATAGGGATGTTATAAATTCTTTAAAAAATCCTTTTTTTTTAAAGACATAACCTGGGATTCGAACCCGCACTATCGCGCGCCCTGCATGCATCCCCCGATACACTTCGCATACATGTACTTCCTCCGTTAACAAAAACTTCGTGATGGATTTTGATGGATATGAAAACGCTTAGAACAGGTCAAGAACTGTTTGTATCGACTGCAAATCACTGGACGAAGGTGATTCAGCCTATGTACAGCGTCTTTACAAGAGAAACTGTTGGCGGAATGAGCAGAGAGATCAGTTTGCGTCGCTTTCGCTCGATTCATTTTCGACCTGCGTCGCTGTCGTCATCTTCTGCACGCGAGTCGTCATCTGCTGTACGCGCGTCGTCATCTCTCTCGAGTCGTTGTTCAGCTCGTGTCAGCCTTGCCTCGGCTTCTTTGATCACACACCGCTGACCTTGATGTCACCGTCGTTCAAGTAAGTTGGCTTTCAAGCTGCGTGATCCGCCTGGCGATTATTCGTTTCCACCAGGGAGTCGTGAAAAATATTTTTTGACTCCCTGGTTTCATCTTCGCTCTCCAGAACTCCACGAAACGAGGAGTAAAGGCACAGCCAAACTGATTCCATTTTCTCTATTGGATACCAGCACTGAACGGCAGCGGCTAGCAAGTCCAGTCGACTTTCTTTAGCCACGAGACTCGCATCGGACTGCAGACTTCTGAAAGAATGCATGGCCATCAGCATTCGAATCTGGGCTTTGCGCAGGTTGAACAAGAACTTGAGTTCAGAATTATCTTCATTGAGCCGTGCGATCGGAGCAGCTCCTTGTTCACTCGCTCTTTGTGTGGGCTCGCTGCTCTGCTTTATCGCTCTCTATCACTCTCCAATTTACTCAGTGCTAAAGTAGTAGAGAGGCCAAGCAGCGCAGTATTCCCACGGAGAAGTGGTATATCAGTTTCGCTCGCCATGACTGTCATCACCCATGTTTCCACAGCGCAACCATCGATTCCGCTCGGCTTGTTGTGAAAGGTCGCTTTCCTTGCATCGTACCTCTGTCAAGGCATGCCAGGGAAGGCCAAGAAAGTAATTGCGACTCATTTCACGGCAGTTTGTGCCCAAATCAGCCCCTCAAAATTCCATCACGAAGTTTTTGTTAACGGAGGAAGTACATACTAATTCTTCCAAGTTGTTTCACATTGTGATCTTGCATTTGAAAGCCCTATTTGAATATGCATTGCGGCCAGCCGTCTTTGATGGCACGGTACGGTAGGGGATAGGTACGGGACAGGTACAATCGAGGGTAATACGACGTCTAGCTGCCCGCAATATTCAAATAGGGCTTTCAAACGCAAGATAATAACGTGAAGCAACTTGGAAGAATGGGTATGAATGCGAAGTGTATGGGGGAATGCATGTAGGGCGATAGTGCGGGTTCGAATCCCAGGATATGCCTGAAAAAAAATTGGAGAATTGAAAATTTTATAACATCCTATGCTTTTTTGCCGTCAGATACGGATAGCGCCAGGCGTGACACAAAAACACAAACAAACAAATACCAAATTAAAGCTGTGTGGACCCTGGCTAGCGCCAGACGTTACTGAAGTAACGTCTTCTGCATAGCTACGGGAATAACGTGCATCTTAACCTCTCTGATAGAGAGTTTCTGCTGTACGTGAAACTTAGAGAAATCACGAAAAGAGCAGGTGTCTGGGTTAGAGTCTACGGCTTTGAGTGTTTTGGGTCCGGATTTCTACGCATAGATGACATTCTCTACGTTCTGGCACACGCAAAGAATATGCATACGTACGTATCTGATGGGTATCATTCCAAAGTAACGCAGAGAAGTGCCAAAATATAGAAGGATAATTCCTAGCACACATTCACGTGATTTCTCTACGTGTACGTAGAGCAGAACAGGTTTCCTTTACATTACAGGAACGCGAAGAGTTCTCTCGGGATTCTCCGTGTCGCGTTCCCGTAACGCACTGCAGAACATTATTATTTTCAGACTATCAATGAGGATATAGCTGTGTGTGCGTGGTGAAGAAGGAATGGATTTGTGTGTGTGTGTGTGTGTGTGTGTGTGTGTGTGTGTGTGTATGTGTGTGTGTGTGTGTGTATGTGTGTGTGTGTGTAGTGAAGAAGGAATGGCTGTATGTGCGTGGTGAAGACGGAATGGCTGTATGTGCGTGGTGAAGAGGGAATGGCTGTATGTGCGTGGTGAAGAAGGAATGGCTGTGTGTGTGTGTGTGTGTGTGTGTGTGTGTGTGTGTGTGTGTGTGTGATGGAGAGGGTATGGCTGTGTGTGTGTGTGTGTGTGTGTGTGTGTGTGTGTGTGTGTGTGTGTGTGTGTGTGTGTGTGTGTGTGTGTGTGAAAAAGAAAAAGACCAAAAATAGGGATTCACTGGCCAGAAAAAGTCACTTCAAATAGCTGTATGGTGTAGACCAGGCTGAATAGTGACGGTCAATTCTTCAGCCTTGCAAGCTGTTGAATGGTGCAATCCCAGCACAAGTTGCTATGGCTTCTGCCGTAGCATTGCTATCATCGCCTCCGGCGATGGGCGTCAAAGGTCAAGGTCAAGGTGTGTGTGTGGTGAAGAAGAAATGGCTGTGTGTGCGTGGTGAAGAGGATATTGCTGTGTGACAGAATCATTAACACAATCATGGCTTCCGGCGATGGATGTCAAAAGGTCAAGGTCAAAAGGTGTGTATGTGCCAGGCATGACGATGCTGTCCTTGATGTTACGTTACGGGACAGGGACAGGATAGCGCCAGGCATGCCGTTGGCACAAACAAAAAATCAAAGAAAGAAACACGGAATTAAAGCTGTGTGGACCCTGCTGAAGCAACGTCTTATGCATAGCTACGGGAATAATAATTATAATGTGTGGTGTGTAATGTATGGTGTATAATGTATGATGTGTGATGTGTTATTTTGTCTGTTCTGTGCAGGTCAGTGGAACAATGCAAGCAGCTAGTGATACTAGGGATGCTAGAGGGCATCTCCTTGGTCTTGTGAAGCGTAATGATCACACTGAGTTGAAGAGGGTCATACTTGCTGCTGATGGTAGTCTAAAAGAAGACCTCGCACGACTGAAGTACACCAACACACGCGGTTATGGTGACAAGAGTGGAGAGCAAGAATCTCTGTTGGTAAGTAATGTATGCCACACAGTTAGAACACAGCCTTCGATTACACAAGGCAGATGTTTGTGCGTGTGTGCGTGTGTGTGTGTTTTCCTGTGTGTGTGTATGTAGGGGGGGGGGGGGAGAGTGTATGTATGTGTGTGCGTGTGGACCAGGTGTGCATTGGTGGTCGATTCACATGACTTTGCCAGTTGTGTGGGTTAGACAGTTTTCTGGCGCAAGTCTTGATCTGTCTCATTCAGATCTGTTTCGCTATCGTTGCTATAACTATAAGAGAAAATCTGTGGGTGCACATCCAGTGCATTTGCAGATTTTCGTGCTTCTCTTGCGACGGGCGTATACATGATACATGTGTGTGTGTGTGTGTGTGTGTGTGTGTGTGTGTGTGTGTGTGTGTGTGTGTGTGCGTGTGCGTGTATGTGTGTGTGTGTGTGTGTGTGTGTGTGTGTGTGTGTGTGTGTGTGTGTGTGTGTGTGTGTGTGAATGCCGGTGTACATAATAGGGTCATGTACTACACAATGCGTGTGTAACAGACAGACTGGAGTGTGTGTGCGTCATTGCACAATGCTGCGGAGCAGGCATTCTCAACGGACTTTATCGAGAAGTGAGTTGGTCTAGGTATTGTACATTGCACTGTATTGCGCTGCAGTTCGCCACGATAAAGTGTTCTAAAAATCACCTGCACAACACTTGCCATAGAACATTGGGGCCAGTGACTACACAAATAGTTGATTAGTTTATGAACCTTGGCTACCTAGCTTATCAAAGTCACATTAAATACTAATGCTTCCTGTCATGAAACATGTCTTCTAAGTTCTAACAGCGCCCTGGGGAGTGTTTAGCCAGGGGACCTAACACTAACACCTTTACTTGAACTGATCCTGAAATGCTGTATGGGGAAACATTGCACAATCGCGAAGGTTCAATTTGCTGTGTACTCGATTGTCATGGTTACAGTCATGTGACAGTTGACGGAATCTTCTCTTCTTTACGAATACGAATGTCTTGTCTCCTGCTCTTCTTCATCACCAGTACGAATGGAAGTGGACACCATTGCACGCTGCATGTTGGTTTGATCGCACCGTCATGGTCAGGAGTTTGCTGCAGTATCAAGCAAAACTGGACATGCCAGACACGGTAAGTTCAGCGGGTGTCAATGTGATTATGTTCAGCTTGGTTTGTGTGTCATGATCTTGTGACTGAGTATTAAGCCTAGTTCACATTCGACGCAACGCCGACGGTATATGACGTAAGGGCCTGTCGGGACGGCTGGGGAGAGCTGTACAATTTTGTACGATTCGTACGCCACGACGTGCTGCAGTTGTTGCTATGTTCAACAGCGAACGGCGCGAGTCACAAGGCACGGTCCGTGACGGGGTGACTTTCGGACCTAATTTCTTATTTTTCGAGACTTCTTTTCAATTATTTCTCCTTGACTGAAGCGAAATCAAGCTCACAATACCAGTTTTTTCATGAAGACCAGTAAAGTAGCCCGGAAAGTTGTGCTATTCAAATAATAGCCCCAGGAAATGATAAAATAGTTCGTCTGTCACGCTCCTGAACTATCCCTAAATACCATAAGCGACATTAGAACTTATCTTGCTACAATTCAACTCGAGTTGTGTTAGCCATTCTGCGAGTTATCATGGGAAGCGCCGTGTTTGAAATGTTAAACATTTCCAAGTACGAATCGGGAGTAGTCGGCGCACGACGCCGTCTCCTGTTCACACTCACACTGCAGCCGTTTTGTACGCTTGCGTCCCCGTCTACGCCCTATTCAGTATGAATAGTTGAACAGATCCAAACCTTCCCGATCTGTACGGTAGTACAGTTGCGTTCCCGTTCCTGGACACCGTCAGACCGTCCCGTTGCTTGCCGTCCATCCTTACGTCGCGTCCCGTCATCGCGCCCCGTCGAATGTGATCTAGGCTATAAGGACAACTTCCAGGAGAAATGGAAATGAACATTCATTTGCTGTGCATTGTACATCTGTGTATGTACATGTTCAGCCTCACTTTCTATGTGCTGCACCGAAGACTTTTCCGTTATCAATTTATACATAAGACATAATCCCTACGATCAGACAGAGAAAGGAAAAATCACAAAGAAAGAGAGGAAAAGACAATGACGAAACTAGTAAAACTAGTAGCAGGCGAATCTTTTCTGTCCACAGATTGACTGAAGATTCTTGAATCCATAATACTCACACAGAGTTAGTGCTGACTGATGTCAGCCTGAGCGAGAAAACCTGCTTTGAGCAATCAGCCTGAGTGAGAAAACTAGCTTTGGGCAATCAGCCTGAGCGAGAAAACTTGGTTTGAGCAATCAGCCATGCAGCAGACCAAACAACTTACATGGCCGTTGTCTATGCAGGTGGTCCCTGAAGTCAGGTAGATCATTGTGCCCTTGTTCAGCATGCTATGTTTGAAGGGAATGTGGTAGTCGGGAAGCCATAATATCCAGCAAAACAAAACGTGATCAAACGATTCAAAGTACTGGAAATGACAGGCCCGTCGGAACCGGTCCGGTTGGTCAGGTTATCAACGGACCAACGTTTTGGCTAGCAACATATGTGTACTACCGTGGAGGACACTTGTACCCACCATATTATACACAAACTGTATGAAAGCGGCCATGTTGCTGGCAGACCAATCAAAAACTGCTTCGGGCCGTCCTGAATGATATTATATTATTACCGGTATGTGCTAGATCCCAGATTTGGGTATTTCACGTGATCCATTGTCTATGCAATGTGCAATTGTGATCACGGCCTTGACTCGCTAAACCCGAACGCACCCAGACCAACTGTGGTCAATGCTAGCATGCATTAACAGGCCCTGCCACAAAGGTTGATGAGCTGAGCTGACTGGGAATTATAAAACTCATATCATTTCACATTCACGTTTCTGCTATTGCCGTATGCACTACAACAGTATAGTACCAGTGCAGGGAAACTATTTACTCAAATAATGAATTACTTGAGCAGGTTTCTCATGTGTTCATATGGCATGATTGTTATGTTTCTATACATGCAGGATGGCTGTCTTCCTGTTCATCGCGCTGCACAGTGTGGTCATTTAGAGCTTGTCAAGTATCTGCTGCAACTTCATCCCGAGTCTGTTTCTGTACAGAGCTGTGTGAGTGATCTGGGACACTGGTAGTGTGTACATGAATGTTATGATGGTTGCATGCTGGGGAGCGGGGGGGGGGGGGGGGGTGGAGAGGGGGGGGGGGGGGGAGGGTGGTGGAGAGGGTATGATGGAGAGGGGATGGTGGAAAGGGGGTGGGGGTGGTGGTGGGGGTGGGGGTGGTGAGAGGGGGGGGGGGGGGGGGGCTACACTCTTCAGAAAGCAGCATTACCATAGCCCTGTGCTGGTGTGCTCTACCTTGGAGTATAGCCAATGTATACACGTTAGCATATGGCATCACTATCGGCATTATACTGGAGAGTACGGGGTTTGACCGTATTTCATGTCACCATGTCACCAGGTTACGTTCTGGGTTGTGATTCCATGTTGCACTCACCTCATGGCACATTCCTTTCAGTACAATAAGACTTATGTAGGTCTTATCTCATAAGACCTTTATTGAACTGTAAGTCTTATCTCATAAGACCTTTATTGAACTGTAGGTCTTATCTCATAAGACCCGTAGTCAACTATAGGTCATATGGGATAGACCGCGGTGTGTTTTCTCTCTTCAACTACATCTGCCTAGTGATCACATGGCAGTGCATTTGTATGAGAGGTTTGATGTTTGCTGGTGTACAGTATGATATTAATTGGCATAGCTGTACATGTTCAGTGAGTACTGTATTACAGTTTCACACTTACTGATATCTGACCTACATCATACATGTACACTGGCAACGCTGACCCTGGCCTGGACCAGTTTCTGATTGACCTACATCATACATGTACACTGGCAACGCTGACCCTGGCCTGGACCAGTTTCTGATTGACCTACATCATACATGTACACTGGCAACGCTGACCCTGGCCTGGACCAGTTTCTGATTGACCTACATCATACATGTACACTGGCAACGCTGACCCTGGCCTGGACCAGTTTCTGATTGACCTACATCATACATGTACACTGGCAACGCTGACCCTGGCCTGGACCAGTTTCTGATTGACCTACATCATACATGTACACTGGCAACGCTGACCCTGGCCTGGACCAGTTTCTGATTGACCTACATCATACATGTACACTGGCAACGCTGACCCTGGCCTGGACCAGTTTCTGATTGACCTACATCCTACATGTACACTGGCAACGCTGACCCTGGCCTGGACCAGTTTCTGATTGACCTACATCCTACATGTACACTGGCAACGCTGACCCTGGCCTGGACCAGTTTCTGATTGACCTACACCATGCATGTACACTGGCAACGCTGACCCTGGCCTGGACCAGTTTCTGATTACATCACTATACGTGTACATGTGTATGTACAGTCGTATTCATACCACTTCCAGGGCGTCAATTGGACATACAAGTTGATGGTTCTAAATATGCACTATCGGTCGGATTGCAGTGAATACTGGTGTAGTACAGCTAGGCTCCCTGCAGTGGACATAAGTCCCTCGTCCCGCAATATCGTATTCCTGACTGGAATTCTAGATGTGTAGAAGTATATCTGTGTTTGCATGGTTGGTGTTTTCCATGCTTTCAGACAAAGTCTCTTCCCGTACATCTTGCCTCCTTTGCTGGTGCATTGGGCACAGTGCGATATCTGCTGGAGATGCAACCAGAGCACGTTTCAGCCACGGACCAGGTCAGCTTGAATACACGCGGCACCAAGAGTTCATAACCCCAAGAATGTGTAACTGCCTGCACAATCTCTATGCAGTGTTGCGACGGCAGAACTTCACATCACATGACATGGTCCAATAGGTTACACTGGCAAGCAGTGCAAAGTGATCACAAGAGAGTTGTACCCGAAACTGGGTTGCGTACAACCCTGTATTTATCATGCACAGAGTGCAAATAATGTGTACGGGTTCATCACGTGATGTGAAGTTCTGCCGTCGCAGACCCCATAGCTGGAGTTGCACACTCTTGGGGGTTATGTATTCTTGATAGCACTCATATCTATAACATGTCTCACCCACGGACCAGGTCAGCTGGAATACTTAGTACGCGCTCTAAGGCTGCGTTTACATGAGAACTTTGAACCCGGGTGGAGTTCAGCCCGGGTTGAAATTCTGGACGATGGGAAAAAATAGGTTGGTGCTTACATGAAGGCACTTGACCCAGGCCAAATACTGATATGCCGCCGCTCAAGTCCTGTATGGTCACGTGAATACTTTCGCGCGAAATTTGCCTGTGCAGTGCTGTTCAAACCTGGTGCAAGATACGCACAGAGGTACGGTCATACGATTCCTCGATTTAACCCAGAGAGAAATTTCAACCCGGGTCAAGCGCAATGCGTCATGTAAATGGGCCAGTCAATCTGTGTTCATGGCGGGTGGAAAATTGACCCGGGTCGAACTCAACCTGGGTTGAAATGCCTCGTGTAAACACAGCCTATGTTGGTCATTTGGTGTTGACCATCACTTGACCTTTGTGTACGTGTAAGTTGTTTGCAATGATTGTGATCCATACCTGCTACATCTGTACTCACTGTTTTGTACTACGTAGCAGCACCGTAAAGTACCGCGGAAGCGCCCCACTGGCTCCTCCTTAACCTTGCACACACATTGCACGTTATGGAGTCAATCCGTACTCGATTTACCTTTGAGCGGACATGAGCTCCGCCAAAAAACCTGCTTAGTCCGACCTTAGTACACTAAAGCCTCTTGTAAAAATAAATGCCACATCCATCCATGACCATAACTCAATGCATGCCACATCCATGATCCATCTCTGGTCATTAGTCAATGTATGTCACATCCACCCCTGGCTATTACGAAGAGTACAGTTTCATACACTCTTGCCAGTACTCGATACTGTACAGATAGCCAGGTCATTGTGGACACTTTGCAAATGGACGGACCGCGGCGCTGTCGAGATCCCGGGAAAAACGTCTTGAACCAGTGGACAGTGGAGAGCATGCAGGGATGGCTTTATTAGCACTGAAACAGATACGCAAGTGGGGCATGAACGCACACCGACTGGCAAAAACGTATGTCTAACAATCTACTAGAGTTAGAGGTGCTCCCTAGGTGTCCTGGTTAGGCTTCAGCCAAAAAGACACACACCAGTGCTGCCCTGAAGTCCTGTGCTGCCAGCTAGTCTTACTTTTGAAAACACATTGCTCACAAATTGTTCTCCTCGTTATCTCCACTGTATGTGAACCCGTTTGGTGCAGTGTCACGGTAGGCCAATTGGCTTTTCGGGTAGATATAATTGGTGTTGGCCATAGAGACATTAGTTCTCTAGACCATTCATGATGTTCATGGTGCTTATCTTCTTTACACTGGCAATGAACATGTTTTGGGAAATGCACCAATATAATATTATCAGCATGCTATAGCTGATGAAGTGGAATTACAGTTGAACATCGATTATCCGCACATCGACTATCCGACCATTCGATTATCCGTAACAGTTTTTTTGGGCGCACGTGCCGTAGAGTACGCACTGTGCATGTAGTGAGCCATTCAAAAAATACGAACATTTTGAAAAGTAAAAAGTAAAAAGGTCGTGCGGCTAGTAATAACTACTGAAAGTGTGTGAGTGACAGTTTTTTCTTATCCAGAACATTTGCCTTATCTGAACACCGCCTGACAGTTGTCTGCCCAGAGGTGGTCGGATAATCGATGTTCAACTGTAGAGCAGAAACTGAATTTCAAATTTGGTTCATGACTGAGACTATCGGTATCCCTCGTTATGATTTTCCTGTGCAGGATGGCCAACTTCCACTGCACTGTGCTGCACGCTTGGGACATCTGGAGACTGTGCGCTACCTTCTAGATGTGTGCCCAGTACACATAGCTGCAAAGAACAAGGTTGGTATGTACCCTTGCTGGCACTGGATTGGTGTGAGTGCTTTTAAGTGTGTTGTTCCATGTGTGTGTTCGTGTGTTCGTGTGTGTGTGTGTTCGTGTGTTCGTGTGTGTGTGTTCGTGTGTTCGTGTGTTCGTGTGTGTGTGTGTGTGTTCGTGTGTTCGTGTGTGTGTGTGTGTGTGTGTCCGTGTGTTCGTGTGTTTGTGTGTGTGTGTGTGTGTGTGTGTTCTTTTGCATTATGTGTGTGTGTTTGTGTGTGTGTATGTAAGTATGTATGTGTGTAAGTGTGTATATGTGTGTGCCATGTGGTGCATTGGTATGTGCACCGATTTCCAATCGAGAGGATGCGGGTTCGATTCACGACGATTATGGCCCACACGTCTTTATTCTCTTTCTCAGACTCCTCCTGACTTTACATTCATTCTCCTGGGTGGTTACCAACAGCCTGTGCATGCCGGAGTATGTGGTGTGATGTGTGTGCGGGAAAAACATGAAAAAGACCAAAAAGTAGGGATTCACTGGCAAGAAAAGCCACTTCATTCAGTGCTGGCAGCTGAAATCCGACCCCCTGGGCGGCTGGCAACTGAAATCCGACCGGATTTCAGTTGCCAGCACTGTAGCTGTATGGTGTAGACCAGGCCGAATACTAGTAGTGGCGGTCAATTCTTCAGCCTTGCAAGCTGTTCAATGGTGTAATCCCAGCACAAGTTGCTATGACTTCTGCTGTAGCATCGCTATCATCGTCTCTGGCGATGGGCGTTTAATGGTCAATGGTGTGTGTGTGTGTGTGTGTGTGTGTGTGTGTGTGTGTGTGTGTGTGTGTGTGTGTGTTGTATGTGTGTGTGTGTGTGTGTTGTGTGTGCGTGGCTGGTGTGTGTGTGTGTGGCTGGTGTGTGTTTGGGAGGGGGGGGGGGGGGGCTGGTGTGTGTGTGGGGGCCGGTGCGTGTGTGTGTGTGCGTGGCTGGTGTCTGTGTCTGTGTTTGTTTGTGTGTGTGTGTGTGGCTGGTGTGTGTATGGGGGGGGGGGCTGGTGTGTGTGTGTGTCCCGCAGCTTGAGTGCATTTGGCTCCTTGAAGAAGGCTGTGTTTGCGAACTCCGAGTTTCCTATCGGTCTCAAGCGTGTTGTGTACGGAGTCACAGTGTTGGCTGTACTCAATGGTGTGTGTGTGTGTGTGTGTGTGTGTGTGTGTGCGTGTTGTATGTGTGTGTGTTGTGTGTGCGTGGCTGGTGTGTGTGTGTGGCTGGTGTGTGTTTGGGGGGGGGGGGGCTGGTGTGTGTGTGGGGGGGGGGGGGGGGGCTGGTGTGTGGGGGGGGGGGGGGGGCGGTGTGTGTGTGTGCGTGGCTGGTGTCTGTGTCTGTGTTTGTTTGTGTGTGTGTGTGTGGCTGGTGTGTGTGTATGGGGGGGGGGGGCTGGTGTGTGTGTGTGTGTGTGTGTGTGTCCCGCAGCTTCGAGTGCATTTGGCTCCTTGAAGAAGGCTGTGTTTGCGAACTCCGAGTTTCCTATCTGTCTCCAGCGTGTTGTGTACGGAGTCACTGTGTTGGCTGTACTCCTCTATGGTGCTGAGAACTGGACACCGAGGCAACAGGATCTCCAGCGTCCTGAGTCGTTTCATATGCAATCTATACGCATGGTCCTGGGCATCAGTCGGGCGCGCCAGATGGACGACCACGTGACAACCCTTCAGGTACGGCGGTGGTGGGGAGACATGGAGCAGGTCTCTGACAAGGTCCGGCGCCGTCGTCTCCAATGGCTGGGCCACCTGGCTCGCATGGACGACCGTATTCCCCGCCAACTGCTCTTTGGTGCCTTGCCGTCTAAACGACCTCCATATGGCCCCCGGAAGAGGTGGAAAGACCCAGTCAAACACGACTTGGCGGCGGTGTCCATTGGCATGAATGAGTGGCTTGATGATTGATTGATTGATTTATTTGGATTCGCGAGACCAAGCGAGCAGGAGTGCTCAATAACAGGGTAGCGAATGGTTGAGTTGTGCTATGTGACAATGTAGTGTGTGCGTGGGGTGGTGGTGGGGGGGGGGGGGGAGGGGGGAGGCCCAATACAATGTTAGGGGATGGGAGGAGAGAAGGCCAGCGGAGAGTCGAATTCAGAAGAGGGAGGAGAGAATAGCTGAAGTACACGGTTACTGTGCGAATTCAAATAAACCAAACAAACAGCAAAACAAGTACACAGCTCACGAGTATAAAGAGGACTGGAACACAGAATTGAACTGCTGAAGTACACAGCTGACGAGAATAAAGACAGGAGCACAGAAAGGAACGGGAGGCAGTCTACGAAGTGGTGGTACCATCGGTGCATGCACCACAGTACATTATCAGACTATCGGCTTTGCAAAGTTTGTGGGTACTGCTTGACACAGCAGATGATAGGTCTGAGTGGAGAACCAGGTGTCAGGATGGAGTCTACAGCGTGGTATGCTCTCGTATACAACCTGCCGTGAAACCACTCTTGTGTATGGTCTGCAAAACGCCGTTTCAGCCGTCCTCAAGACATCGCTAGACATATTTGCACATCCCGTCGCTCTGCAAAAGCAAAAAAACAAACAGTGAAACAGTCGTTCACGTCCCGCCGGACTCGCAGGGCCTCATGCCGCGTCCCGAAGACAGCACTTCGTTAAGTCACCCCGTTTGGGGACACAAAGCCAATCGTGGCAGTGGGCGAAGGAAGGAAGGGTGTGTGTGTGTGTGTGTGTGTGTGTGTGTGTGTGTGTGTGTATGTGTGGCTGGTGTGTGTGCGTGGCTGGTGTGCGTGTGTATGGGGGGGGGGGCTGGTGTGTGTGTGTGTGTGCGTGGCTTGTGTGTGTGTGGGGGGGGGGGGTGGCTGGTGTGTGTATGTGTGCGTGTGTGTGGGGGGGGGGGGGGGGCGATGTGTGTGTGCGCGTGGCTGTTGTGTGTGTTTTTGCGTGTATGTGTGTGTGTGTGTGTGTGTGCGTGTGCGTGGCCGGTGTGTGTTGGGGGGAGGGGGGGGGGGGGGGGGGGGGCTAGTGTGTGTGTGAGGGGGGGGGGGGGGGCTGGTGTGTGAATGTGTGTGTGTGTGTGTGTGTGTGTGTGTGTGTGTGTGTGTGTGCTTGGTACAGTAGAGGTTGGTTGCATTTTTGAGTGCTCTGACCTCAAGTCGTTTGTGTCACGTAACACAGCCCTGTCCGTGTGGTGTAGACCAGGGCAGGGCTGTGGTGACCTCCGCCAGTGGCCTTGCAAGCTACTGCGGAGTTTTTGTTGCGCACTCACTGCACAAGTAGTCGGAAAGTTCATTTCAAGGTGTGTGTGCGAGTGCGTGGCTGGTGTGTGTGTGTGTGGGGGGGGGGGGGGGTATTTCGTGTCCAAATTAGTGTCCATGGTAAATTTATTCATGTTTATATATTGTGTGTGTGTGTGAGTGTGTGTGTGTGTGAGTGTGTGTGTGTGTGTGTGTGTGTGTGTGTGTGTGTGTGTGAGTGTGTGTGTGTGTTTGTGTGTGTGTGAGTGTGTGTGTGTGTGTTTGTGTGTGTGTGTGTGTGTGTGTGTGTGTGTGTGTGTGTGTGTGTGTGTGTGTGTGTGTGTGTGTGGATACCAGGGTAAAATTAGTGGCGGTCAATTCATCAGCCTTGCAAGCTGTTGAATTGTGTAATCCCAGCACAAGTTGCTATGTCTAACATAGCTGTTCGCTATCATCGCTTCCACAATGGGCAGGTCTGACGTGTGTGTGTGTGTGTGTGTGTGTGTGTGTATGTGTGTGTGTGTGTGTGTGTGTGTGTGTGTGTGTGTGTGTGTGCGTATGTGCGTGTGGGTGTGTGTATGTGTCTGTTTGTACAGGCCGGTCTGACTGCCCTTGTTGAAGCAGTGTTTGGTCCTGGAACTGACTGTATTCCCTACCTTCTTCAAGTCACATTCTCTCAGCTACATCATGATCAGGTAAAACCTACGTTGTTCAAATAATGTATTGACAACTGAAATCCGACCCCCGGAGTGGTGCACTCACATTGCAAAGACCCACCATGGGATTTATACACTACGAAATAATGATCGCTAGAATCGGTGCTGCACTCGAGCAGGAAAAACAGGGGTCGAATTTCATTTGCCACCATTGTAGTACTTTGAATCAATACCATGGACATAATTAATTTAGTTTGGACTCGGATCAGATTTAGATCACATTGCAGTGGTGTCAAAACCGGTGCAGCCATAAGTACAGGTGCAGTGGAGTCTTTAACCTCATTCTCCCCAGTCAACCTCCGTGTGAAGACGTTCAAGAAGAAGATTGCCTGATGTGTCCAGCGAGGACGAAACGTACATCGCAATCGAGTTTTGACGCTGCTGTGTCACCTGCTATGTGTCATGCGCTACCTGATGTAACGGCATGCCATGTCAGATACCACTATTGGCACTAACCATGCATCGAGTAGGCGCCATGCGCAAACTGATGGTGGTGAGAAGGAGAGCTCTGTGCCAGAGTAGCTTTGCAGAGGATGGTCCGTACTAGGGGTACCCTAGAGACAGTGTCGTCTTAATACAGGGAACCCTATTTTACTTTCTTTGCATTTGCGTGATTTTAGTCATTCAAAGAAACTGCTAAACCCTTCCATACCTAAGACAGACATCCTTGTTGTGTACTACGACACTTGCAAAAGTAAATTTGTTAAAAGCCTGTGACTCGCATTTAATATATAGACTGTGCTTTGCTTCTTCTTTTCTTCTGTTGCGTACTCTGCACTCTTAGGCTGATGTCATCGTGGAACAAGCCAGAAGCATGGCCGAGCGACGACATAAGTCACGTGAACTGCACATGATCAATCAGCCAGCCGGAGGAAAGAACAATTGCCGTTTGTCATGACAACGCTCCCTAGCGTCTGTTCACCATACTCCAGTCCATAGACATTAGTCTAGTCCATTTATCCAGAATAGTACAACCGGCTTTTTTTAACTCGATTTTGGCCGAATTTAGGCTCAAAACCCACTTCAATTTCTATATTTTTATGTGCTTTTCCATACATGTTGCCATGGTACTGTACTACTGTGCTAATTTTGGTAAAACTTGGCTTTGAACAAAATCCCTGTGTGTACGGACCTTTCCGCCTCAAACTTAGCAAGGAATGATTGCACAGGTCACATAGCCAAGAATGTACTGTTTTGCCTATCATGTCTCTAACATCATGCACATGTATGCGTAGGAGCCAACAAACAATACACGGTGCCAGTTGGGAGTGGACTGTGGTTCCAATTTAAGTTTCTACTTCAAGCACCAAGTTGTCATAACCGGCCTACTGGTGTACCAGTTCATCTCCATGAACATTATTATCTGCTACTCTTCATGATGTACAGATTCTCCACAATCATGTCAGCATCACGCCATCACTGGTAGGACTACAGGTGAAATCCTGATAATTCGAACCTCAAAATGCCAGGAAAAAACTTCTAATTATCCGGACATTCTAATTATCCAAACATGAACCCACAACTCAATATGTACGCGGTCCTGGAAAAACTTCTAATTAAGCGGTATGTTCGAATTAAGCCATATTCGAATTATCAGGATTCCACCTGTACTAGTACTGGCATGTACATGATGTACTGTCGTGGACATGGAAATCCGTCGCACGTCTAGCGGCCCCAGGGCGCTGGCCATGCAGCCGTGGATAAACGGTGCACACATGCATTCATGCGCTGAAGCGCGTTGGTCGCATCGGATCAACATCATGCATGCACCGTTTCGGTGCGCGCTGAGGGCATCGGCCCCGGTCAATCGACTGGATTTCCATGTCCACGACAGTACAATATATATATACATGTAACTGTTAAACCGGTGATAAAATCCTCACCTCATGCCCAGTAAATGTACAAGTACATGGTACAGATCATGCAATACTAATTTCGGAGCACAAGCCTTCTTCCTCTTTTGGACTTTTGCGCATCGCAGATACTGCCACTGCTTTAGAAGTTGAATCAGCACCTTGCCATGCTTGAACAGATACTGCCACTGCTTTAGAAGTTGAATCAGCGCCTTGCCATGCTTGAAGAGATACTGCCACTGCTTTAGAAGTTGAATCAGCGCTTGCCATGCTTGAAAATGATGTAGATGGAGTGCCTACGGATGCTGAAACCTCAGTCTGCCTGGGTCCCACACGAACTGTGAAAAAATGATGTGGTCTGTGAGCTATCCCGGATCATACATTGTAGGTCCTATTTTCTAGCAAGGGACAATGCTTACTGCTTTGTATCGAATATACTACAGAAATCCAATACATATCTAAGTTCTAACAATTGTCCATCCACAATAATCATATTCGCAGGTTTTTTTTTAAAGAATAATCATGTGTGCTGTCAGTGTAACACACGCTCAAGACCATTACTAGTCTTATAGTTTACATGTAAATGCTCCAGGGCTGAAATTCCTGGCTGTCGTGTCTAGCGGCTGTGCTTCTACTTTTCATGTACTCTGGTTCTCCCCGGTGGGTTTTACCAAGAGTACATAAGCTCCCTAGGAGCTTGTAATTATTATACTCTTGGTTTAACCTGTAGTTCTTCTTGAGCAGTGTTTCTGCTAAGTCTTTCCCTTCACCCCTTTTCACTTCCCATTCATGCCATCCACCCTTCCAGGAAACTGCCCTGATAAAGATCCATGATAAAGATCCCACTCCCCACACCAATACAGTCAATGCGTACCCACTCCCCACACCAATACAGTCAATGCGTACCCACTCCCCACACCAATACAGTCAATGCGTACCCACTCCCCACACCAATACAGTCAATGCGTACCCACTCCCCACACCAATACAGTCAATGCGTACCCACTCCCCACACCAATACAGTCAATGCGTACCCACTCCCCACAACAATACAGTCAATGCGTACCCACTCCCCACACCAATACAGTCAATGCGTACCCACTCCCCACACCAATACAGTCAATGCGTACCCACTCCCCACACCAATACAGTCAATGCGTACCCACTCCCCACACCAATACAGTCAATGCGTACCCACTCCCCACACCAATACAGTCATGTCCATGTACAATGAACATGTCTTGTATACCCTTGTACAGTAAATATCGGATATAACGTGCCCCTTTGATTTTCGAAAATGTATCACTATATCCGGTGCATCACTATAGCCGATTTGCATGTTTGACCGACACATGGCACATGACTGCACATGAAATGATGCGTACACGCTGGAAAAAGCATGCTGAAAGTGCATGCATGCTCCGCGGACTGTGTACCGGTGCATGACACAGAGCAGTGCATGGCAGTGCAGTACGAGTACAGACTGTACATGTACTAGAACTAATTACTTCGATACATCATGTGGCATGGCTGCTTCCCGTATGTCACATGACTGTCGCCTTGGAGTCGACCAATGACAGATCAAATTACGCGGGCTGGAAAGCGCGATCCTGCCTGATGAATGGTGATGGACCTAGTTCCACTGCCCGTCGTCAAGTGACGACGGGCAGTGGACGGAATCCACTGCCCGTCGTCACTTGACGACGGGCAGTGGACAGAATCCACTGCCCGTCGTCACTTGACGACGGGCAGTGGACAGAATCCACTCATGAGTCTACCATTTCAATGACAAGCTTCTGTGGTCTGAAAGTACATGCAAAAGTCGTGTCCTGTAGTCCGTGTCCGGTTGTCGAAGTCACTCTCATTCAGCTCACACTGACACAGCCTCATACAGCCATACAGGACTCGAGTCAAGTCACAGAATGGTTCATGTAAACTCAAACGTCAAAGATTGTGAGTGATCTCCTTGGCTTGGGTGCATACGGGAAACACGTTCCAGTCACTCATACTCGGTCAGCACCGCTGCTCATCCAGCCCTTGCCGCTATCGCGGCGCGGGCTGGATTCCGCGGTACTGCCCTCATACTCGTGCAGGAACCTGTACTTCTTCAGCGTGTTCTCCAAAAAAAGCCTGAGCTGGATCCGTGGTCACGTAGATCGTATATCTACTCGGTGTCCAACGAGTTGCGTAGGGCCAGAAATAGACATGAGTGGCTGTGTACGTGAGTTGGCAACATCATCGTGAGAGGCAACACAGCCAGAAACGGACAAGAGCATGCAGAAAGATCACTCTTGATCATTATATGCGATATTTTCCTGTACATTTGATATGGTTTGCTTCCTGAAGGCCATCACAATAAGCGATATATCGGTATAGCCGATAATAGTGTATATAGTGATATTTTAGCTGTGTTTTTTCAGTTTTGATTTTGATTTTGACGTGTTCTATCACTATAACCGGTATATCGCTATAACCGGTATATCATTATATCCGGTCACTTTATAAACGATACTTACTGTATACCCAATATTATCATGATATCTGATGATTGCAGTGTTGTGTATGACACACTGAGTTACAACCACAGAGTCTTTCTGTCAAATGGTCAACTGTTCTGTGATCGTCGGTATACCCATTGGTTGTCTATTTTTGTGAAAACTACATTTACCGCATGTTATGGTTCTTCACACTTGCACCCTTTCTCTCATTCATTCAATGTGTATGGGTCGAACATTTATCATTGTTGTTTTATCTATCCTTCTTTGTTCTGTTTCATCATTCTTTCATGTTCATCACAAATGCCAATATCGCATGTCACTCACTATAATTGGTTTATGTACTCTTGATTATACCCATTGCCTAAACCTCAACTGCTGTTAAAATACCATCACGTGACTGTATGCTGTCAATCACAGCACCAACGACTTGGTAATCTTTGCACTAACATCACCACCTAGCTAGAGTACAGTAAGGTATCGGCTAACACCTGAATTAGCTCATATCACAAGCTAGAAGACGGGCCTGGGATTGTTTTGATAAAACTCAGCGGAGCAGAAGAAAGTCTTTGGTGTCTGTTGTTTTCCGTTTTGCTGTGTGTATGTAACCAATGTCTCATGACGTCATCCGTCCATGCTGAGTAAAATCCATGTGTCCATTATTCTGATAGTGTGATACTGTGTAGGTAGAAGTAGAGGAGTATTTAGCAGAACATGTTGATGGAGATAACGGCAGAGAGCTACATGTGTGAAGAAATGGAAAGATGAGTAAAGGTGAGTGACTTACGAATATTCATGACATTGTACTGGTGTTTTCAGATGACATTCTGTTGTCATCGTGTAGTAGCAAGAGTACACGTCTGTGGTGATGAATCACCTGCGCTGCAAGGTATCGTTCTATCTAATGTGATGGGCTGTCACTTGCTTCGGGGAACTTGAGCATCCTATCGCCGCAGGCGAATGCCCTTCGCAGTGGAATGCTGGCTGCGGGCTGGTCGGCAGTAACTCTCTGCCTCTGGTAACAGACATGTACGTTTGCATGATTGGCAGTTAAACTGTTAATACGAGTAGTCACTCATGAGTCATGGTCATAACAAGCCTTGATCACATTATTAAATATTGAATGTCTATTGTTGTTCCCACGTTATTGTAAAAACACTTTGTATCGAGCAACAGTACACGTGTGATAACCTGAACTGATTCTGTCAGCAACTCTGAGTTTCGCTGAGGTGACCTAACAATGTCGAAGCAGCTAGCCGTCCGGAGGTCTTCTTCACAGCTCTGCTTTCGTCATCTACAGGATCTAGGAGCGACCTGTTTGCGCACTTGCACGCTTCATACAGGTACATGGCTGTACAATGTCATGTACCTGTACAGTCAGTCATCATTGTATCGACCGGACAACAAAGGTCCCTGCAACTGTACAAGTAAAAAAGTCCTTCTACTCAGTCATTGACTTTCGTGCACTAACTCTTTGCTATGACTCATGACATGAGTATGACTTTCGCACGTAGCCAAGGAGAACACTGCACTGACATCATGCGCACGGACGTCAAGTGTAGATGAATCACGTGCTACATCTCGCAGTCAGCGTTCACACATCTACCAGGGCCAAGGCGCACTGCATCATGTAAACGAGAGAGGGAGGGAGAGATGAAGGCTTACCGAGTGAGTCAGCTTTGCAGCCTAGAGGAGTGAAAATCCCTGGGTCCACAAATCCGGGGCCAGTTCCATAGCGAAAAGGCTTGACTCACGCGATCCGATGTCAAATCTTTAAAAACAGCTCCGCGCATCGACCAGGGAGTCGGAAAATAAACGTATTTTGCGACTCCCTGAAATCTCCCGTGCGGCTCTCCAGCCACCCAAGTCTCACGTGTTAATAGAATAGAAATATCCAAGAACGGCTTGACTACGACTCAGTAGATCAACGGATCCAAATACGTGTAAAGGTGCTGTTGACAAAACTGTCAAGAGACTGTCAACCAATGACGTCGTCTGTGTACCATAGTCGAGTCAGGTTTATGACGGGACTGCGGCCCGCGGCGCCAAGAGCATAATCACTGACTCGGTGAGGTCGCAAGACCACGGAGAGGCGCGCGCACTGACCGTCCTTGGCATTACGGACAGGCAGTTGATGCAGTGCTTTGTGGAAAAGCCAATGATAATACTCATACGCACCATTATGACGTTGTCTGATGATAGCAGTGTTGATCATGACACACTGCGTTACAACCACATAGCCTTTCTGTCCACTAGTTGACTGTGCTGGGATTCGTGTCGCATGTATGTACGTAATGTCATTGGATGTATGGTTTTGTGGCACAACATTTACCGCTTGCTTTGTGTCTTTACAATTACACCTACAGTATGTCCCATTCCGTTGATGTGTATGGGTCGTACATTTAGTTTTCCTTCTTTGTTCTGTTTCATCATT